>NW_028238472.1:8111056-8578556 GCF_041429995.1 Eschscholzia californica
ATTTCTTATTTAATCTATTATGTATCCATACACCATACAAAAACATAAATAATTCTCTCTAAGAGATATTGGAAGCATATTGAGGAGACTTCAGTAGATTGGTAATAGCAGAAGAAATAACAGCCAACTGGATGAAATCATCATTTTGTTTTGTCAATGGAGAAACTAAACCTTCTTTCTTAAACCCATTTTCACAAGCATTTGGAGCATCCATTGCTGCATTTATATGACCACTCGCACTTGCAAAATCTTTATCATGTGCAGACAAAATGGCATCATTTACTTCATCAACTACATTACTATAATTTGTTTTGCAATCTTTTAAGTGTTTCTCCAACCTTGGATCACCTCCACCTTTAAGAAGGTTAACAATGGCTAAGTGAACAAAATATTCACCTTAGAAAGATATTTTCCATTGATGTAATATCAAGTTCAAAAAGAGTTGGAGCTATGCCTCCTGTGTTCTTTTGAAGAGATGCTAAACAAACATTATAATTTATTCGTGGATCAATGTTAGCTACTTTCTTACATGTATCAATGATAATAGAATCGAAACCATTAGCATGAAAGAGAGAAGCAAGAAAAAGAAGAAGTTCTAGAGTGAGAAGAGAAGACGAGAAAGAAAAGGTTGTTGGTAATAATGTTAATAATAATCAGATTCGGGAAATAATTGACTAAAGATTTTGGATGAGATTGGACTTGATTCTTTCCAATATATTGTATATACTATTTCCTACCTTATGTATTTTCTTTCCTCTCTTATGTATTTTCTTTCCTCTCTTGTGTATAGCTATCTATGTCAATTACATATTTATGTAAACTATTAACAATATAAATATACAAGGGAGGTTAATGGTTTTCCTCACACAAAACCTATTCATATTCTTTTATGGTATCAGAGCCATTCTCTAACGAGTTCGATCCTTTTTATTTTTTCCGGTTGTCTCCAACCGAGATCATTATTCTATTGTCCGGTTCATCTTTACCGAGGTCTTCTTCTTTTCAAGAGCTATTTTTTTTTTTCTGATTTCATATCGAGGTTAAAATCTTCAAAAGGTTTTACTATTAAGTTTGTTTGCTATGGAATCTTCACCCGGTTCTTCTATTTCAAGTGCTATTTTATCTCCCTCGGCACCAACTATGATATCTTATCCGCATCTTAGCTCTATGATCAACTTAAAACTTGATTCAGAAAATTTTTTGCTATGGCGTCCTCAGATTTTATCTTTATTGGAAAGTCAACGTCTGGTTCATTATCTTGATAATATGGTCCCTCCACCGGAACCCACACTTGCTTCCCCTACAGGTTCGTTAACTGTTAATCCTCTCTATGAATCTTGGTTAACTACAGATCGCCTTGTTTTTTCGATCATCTATAGTTCTCTCTCCAAAGAGGCAATGACTGATATTATAGGCTTAACCCGAGCGGCTGATGTTTGGGCTCAGCTCAATCAAACTTATGCTAGTCCATGCATCACTCGCTCTCTTCAGCTCAAGGAACAAATTCAATGTATTAAACGAGGTAATGCATCTATAGCGGATTATGCTCGTAATTACAGGGTTTTTTGTGAAACATTAGCCACCACTCGTCATCATATTTCTGAAGCTGAGAAAGTATACTGGTTCTTGAAAGGTCTCGGCCCGGATTATGAAACTTTAGCCGGATCCATTCTTTCTAAACCACCTCTTCCAACTTTTAAAGATATTTTACCTATGCTTCAGGCTCAAGAAGGTGTTATAAAATCCTTTCGGGTTGTTCCTCCTATTACCGAAGGTGCTTATGTCTCTACCCACAATTCAAGTCATCGCCAATATCGGTCTCCACAACGTTCCTCTCGTTATGATCGGTCTTCTCGGTCTCCCCCTCGCCATGATAGACGACCCTCTCGGTCCACACCGACGTTTGTCTGTCAGTGGTGTAAGAAGCCTGGGCATTCTGCTGATCGTTGTTTTTTGCTTACTGGTCGACCACCGCGACGTCAAAGAGACTCTCCTCGTGATCAATATTCACCACGACAACCGTACCGAGAACCCTCTCCTCGTCGGACCCGTGACTCATCTCGTCGTCGTCCTCATGATCGATCTTTATCACCTCGCCGAGAAGCCCACGTTGCCGATGCTGAATCTATTGAAGCCGCCGCTGATGCTCTTCAGTCTCTCGTCATCACCAATCCGTCAGATCCGTCTTGGTATGCCGATAGTGGTGCCTCAAGTCATATGACGTCAGGTTCCGGTAACTTTTCTCACTTAACTCCATATTCTGGTTCAAATAAAGTCTACATCGGTGATGGTTCGCCTCTCACCATTCGACATAAAGGTTCCCTTTCTCTTCCCACTCCTCATGGTGTCCTCACCTTACCTGACTCACTTCATGTTCCTTCTCTTACTAAGAATTTATTATCTATAGGAAAACTTGTGGATGATCTTCATTGTTTTGTTCTATTTTCACAACATGGTTTTGTTATCTTTCAGGAGAAAGGAAGGATTCTGGGCAACGGCAGTAGGCGAGGAAATTTGTTTGTCTTGGATGAAGCTCATTCCTCATTTTTTAGTTCTACTTCAGTCTCAGTCAAAGCACCACTTGCTATATGGCATAGTCGACTTGGTCACGTGTCTTCTAGGGTATTAGATATTTTAATTAAGGATAATTTAATTCAGTCTGTTTCCAAGAATTCTATGTCTTCTACTTGTATTTCTTGTAATATGAGTAAAAGTCATAGACTTCCATTTACTTTGAATAATAAATGAGCTTCTTCTCCTCTTGCTCTTGTGCACATTGATTTATGGGGTCCTTCTCCTGTTCCCAATTCTAATGGTTTTAAATATTATGTGTTTTTGTTGATGATTACAGTCGATTTTCTTGGTTTTATCCACTTTGTGCTAAATCTGAATTTTTTCAAGTCTTTGTAAAATTTAAATCTCTTGTTGAAAATCAATTGGACTCTAAAATTAAGACTCTTCAATTAGATGGAGGAGGTGAATTTCACAATACTCAATTTTTAAATTTTCTAAGTGAAAATGGCATTGACAGACGTATTTCTTGTCCGTATACACCTGCTCAAAATGCTCGTGTAGAGCGTAAACATCGTCATGTAACTGAAACTGGACTGAGTCTTTTATTTCATAGTGGGTTACCTGCTGTTTATTGGGTTGAAGCTTTTCAAACAGCAACTTTTCTCATTAATCGAATGCCTACGACAGTGCTCCAGGATGCTTCTCCCTTCTCCACTTTATACGGTAAGCCACCTTCCTATTCCATGTTGCGTTCGTTTGGATGTCTTTGTTTCCCTTATTTGCGACCTTATGCTTCTAACAAACTTTCACCTCGGAGCTTCCCATGTGTGTTTATCGGTTACAGTCAATTTCATAAGGGTTTCAAATGCTTAGATCCTATCACCAAGAAGGTATTTATCTCTCGTCATGTTATTTTTGATGAAGCTATTTACCCGTTTAAAACGTCTGATTTTGTGTCTTCATCTGATGATCTAGTGAGTTTTCTTGATACTCGTCCCTTAATGTCTGTCTCGTCTTCCACTACTACCCCTAGCATTGAAGCCAATCCCATTCCGGTGGATGATTCTGCCTCAAAGGCACCTTTAGTTACCACAATTCGTCTAGATGATACCCCTGTCAGTTCATTCGTGACCCCTATTCCTGCACCTACTGGGGAGGTGCCTTCAGTCTCGACTGAGGGCCCCTCTGCAGCTCCTTCTACTACACCACCGGAATCTTCTCCTACCACTCCTCTAGTATCGGGTTCTCGTTCTTTGGCAGGTATTACTCCGGTTCCCATACGTTCTCTGACGGATTCGATTACGGGAGGGGTTGCTCCGACGGTTTCATTAGATTCTAGCTCCGGAGTGTGGTCCTCAAGGTTACAGGTTGATGGACTCAATCATGCATGATGCTCTACTAGTTGACACGACTCCATCTCAGGTATATTCTCGGTACCCTATTTCTCCCCGTGATTCTGATATTTTTGGTTCTTCTGGTTCCAGCTTTTATGCTGCCTTATCTGCTATCACGGATCCGCGGGGATATCGTATGGCTAGTAAATCAATACATTGGCAACGTGCAATGGAAGAAGAAATGGAAGCTCTTATGAAACAACGTACTTGGTCTTTGGTGCCACCTGACCCCTCTATGAACATTGTTGGTTCTAAATGGGTTTTTCGCACTAAGCTCAAACCTGACGGCACTATTGACAGATATAAAGCCCGTTTGGTTGCCCAAGGTTTTACTCAGAAACCTGGACTTGATTTTGATGAGACTTTCAGCCCTGTGGTCAAACCTACAACTATTCGGATTATTTTATCTATTGCAGTTTCTCGTGGATGGTCCATTCTTCAGTTAGATGTGAAGAATGTCTTTCTTCATGGGGATCTAACTGAGGAGGTTTACATGGCCCAACCTCCTGGCTATGTTGATACTTCCCATCCATCGTATGTTTGTCGTCTTCACAAGGCTCTCTATGGTTTGAAGCAGGCTCCTCGGGCATGGTATGACAAATTTAGCTCTTACCTACTCCGTATTGGTTTTCGTGTTAGTAAGTCTGATACCTCTCTTTTTATTCGTACGACTCCAGTGGGTATATATGATTTATTTGTTGCTTTATGTTGATGATATTATACTCACGGGAGCTGATTCCTCCACCATTGATACTATTATTTCTCAACTATCTTCTGAGTTTGATATGAAGAATATGGGTTCTCTACATTATTTTCTGGGTATTGAAGCAACTTCGAATAAGGATGGTCTTTTACTTACTCAATCTAAATATGCATTAGACATCCTTAAAATTTTAAATTTAGAGGGTGTCAAACCAGCTTCTACGCCTATGACTACAGGCATTCAGTTGTCAGGACAGGGTGTTGCTTTTTCAGATCCTACTCTATATCGTAAGGTGGTGGGTTCTCTTCAATATCTTACGTTAACTCGTCCAGATTTAGCCTATGCAGTCAATGTGGCGTGCCAGTTTATGCACGCTCCCACAGTTGACCACTTTCAAGCTGTTAAACGCATATTGCGTTATGTTAAGGGGACGATTCACATGGGTTTACAGTTGTTTGCGGACTCTGCCTCTAATTTTCTTCATGCTTACTCTGATGCTGACTGGGCAGGTTGCCCTGATACACGTCGTTCTACATCTGGGTTCTCCATTTTTCTTGGTCGGAATCTTCTCACCTGGAGTGCTCGTAAGCAGCCTACGGTTTCTCGTTCCAGCACCGAAGCTGAATATCGGGCTCTTGCCTCCACTACTGCTGACTTAACTTGGATTGGTTATATTCTTCAGGAATTGGGTATTCGCCTATCTACTCCTATTAGTATATATTGTGACAATAAAAGTGCCATCCTCATGACTGCCAACCCAGTGTTTCATGGTCGTTCTAAGCACATTGCTTTGGACTACCTCTTTGTTCGGGAAAAGGTGGCAGTCGGATCAGTGAAGATTCAGTTTGTCCCATCTCATGATCAGCTCGCTGATATTTTGACGAAAAGCTTATCTCATTTCCGGTTCTTGGAGCTTTGTCCCAAATTGAACCTTCGCGTCTCCTCGAAGATCAATTTGCGGGAGGGTAATAATGGTAATAATAATCAGATTCGGGAAATAATTGACTAAAGATTTTGGATGAGATTGGACTTGATTCTTTCCAATATATTGTATATACTATTTCCTACCTTATGTATTTTCTTTCCTCTCTTATGTATTTTCTTTCCTCTCTTGTGTATAGCTATCTATGTCAATTACATATTTATGTAAACTATTAACAATATAAATATACAAGGGAGGTTAATGGTTTTCCTCACACAAAACCTATTCATATTCTTTTAGTTGGGTGCTTCATGATCTTGAAATTTTGGTTATTGATATAAATTTTTTGAGGTGTTCTTATAAAGACTTGTGTGTCTGTCTCAGTCTGAGGATATCTATTATTGAGTTGTTTCCAACTAATCAAATGTAGTTTTCTCTAAATTTGTGAAATCTTTGAGATGGAATAGTATCAGAGTGATTTCTATAGAGAAACAAAATTGGAATTTCTGACAGATTACATGGATTTGAAATTCAAAAATCAAATCTACAACAATTATTTTACTAATAAAAAAAATATTACGAATATCATGTGATTCATTGAGAGAGAGAATAAAGGGTACAAATAAAGTATATGATTGGGAGTGAATAATTGAAAAGGATTAATCCTTGATTGAGATAGAGAATTATGGGATTGGATTGACATACCTTCTTAAGTTATGTTGGAGTGGACCAACGTTTTGTAAGAAATTTTATTAAATATTAACCAAATTAAATTTTACTGTCTCCCTATTTAAATAAAGGGTTATTTCCCGAAAGACCCCCTACTTTATGACCAGCTTCCCGCGTAGCCCCCTACTTTATAAAAAATATCCAGAAGACTTCCTTTTTCAATTACTGTTAAATCGTCGTTAATTAGTCATCACCTCTCTCTCCTCCATCTCATCACCTCTCTCTATCACCTCATTCTCTCGCCACCTCATCGTCTTCACTGACCTTCAAACATAAAAAAGTTCACTCTCTTCTTCTTCCTCTCTCCTCTCCCTCTCTCTTTTCCCTCTTCCTCTCCTTTTCTCTCTCTTCTCACTCTCTTTCTATACTGGCCGACAAAGGGGGGAAGCCCTTCGCCAACTGTCGGTATGGGAAAACAGACCGACGAAGATTTGGTTTTCCAAGATCTGAAGGTCTGGTTTGCCCAGATCTAAAGGTCTGGTTTGCCACTTCGCCGGCTGACGAAGGGCTCCCCCTTCGCCCACCGATGAAGGGCTCCCCCCTTCGCCGACCAGTAGAGAGAGAGAGAGAGAGAGTGTAAGAGAAGAGAGAGAAAAGGAGGAAGAAGAAGAAAAGAGAGATTATTTTTTTTATGTTTGAAGTTCGTTGGCCGGCGACCTTCGCCGGTGAAGACATTGAGGCAGAGGAAAGAGACGTGCTGACAAGTTAACGAACATTTAAGGGTAACTGAAAAAGGGGGCCTTCTAGGTATTTTCGATAAAGTAGGGGGCCTTTCGAGAAATAACCCTTAAGTAAACTATCTTTGGTCAAATACAACCAATCTTTTATTGACTGAATTTTTTTATTATTGCAAAAGTGGAATGAGATAAAAGTTTGACCAACCGTACATTTGGTTTCCTGATTTAGGTTAATTGCTTGGTGAGTTGGATTTAGTGTTGTTATATGGGCCAGGGACCGGCCCGTTCCGTACAGGCCCGACCCGTACCGTACAGGCCCGTACGGAAAACGGGCCTAGCCAACCCGGGTTCCATTCCGGCCCCGGGCTGGGCCTATGATTTGGGCCCGACGGGCCAGGCCCGGCCCGTCAAAACTTGTTTTTTTTCATGTCTTATTTTAAAAAGATCTATCCAACAAAATCGTTCCTAAAAGATTCATTTCCATAAAATATTTTCGAAAAATCTTTCCTAACTTGTTAATTTATCTGTTTAAATCACCCTCTATATTATTTCCAAAACGTAATTTCTAAAATCACTTTTACGAAATCTTTTCAAAAATCTTTCTTAAACTTGTTAACCTATTTATGTAAATCATCTTCTATTTATATAAATCATCCTCTACTAATTAGTTTCAAAATATAATTTCTAAAATCATTTTCCAAAAACCTTTTCATAGATACTTTCCTAAACTTATTAATTTATTTATGTAAGTCACCCTCTATTAATTATTGGGTCCGTGGGTATATAGACCAAAATAATGTTCAAAAAGGATTTAGGGTCCAATCTTCCCAAAAAATGGATTTTTAGTCCTTTTGCTCTTGGGACTAAAAATCCTTAATATATATTACATAATTCCTTCCATGTCCCAGTCGTTTTTCGCGGGATTTTAATATGTGGGGCCGGACAAAAATTTCAAACGGTTTAATGTACCTTGATTTTAGGATAAATTTAGGAAAAAACGGATAGATTCTCACGAAATTTTCTCTCTCTTCTATAATCTGTTTAGAAACAAAATCTAAACTTTTGCAAATCAATTTTCTCTCTCTTCTTTATAGATTTAATATGGAGATTTATTAGCCAAAAATATGGAGATTTATTAGAAACAAATGGATAGAAACAAATCATAATTTCTCTCTCCTCTAAACAGATTTGGAAATTAAATTTTCTCTTTCCTATTATCCGAATCACTCAGAAACCAAAATCCTAACCAAAACCAAAATGTCATCACCACAGATATTTTCAAATCAATTTTCTCTCTCTTCTTTACAGATTTGGAAACCAAATCAATTTTCTCTATCTTACTATGTAAATTTTTTTTCGATTCAAAACAATTTTCTCTCACTTAACTTTCAGATTTGGAAATAGTTTATAATCTAGGATCAATTTAGCGTGATTTGGGGGTTAATATACAAAACATATATGTCACTTTCTCTCACTTAACTTTTAGTTTTGGAAATAGTATATTTTTCTGGGAACATTAAAGCAGCATTTGTTTTCGTTTTTACTCATACATAAATACTCATCGAATACAAATTATGAAATACATACGTAAATTATGTATTATTTATGACGAATAGACCATCATTTGTCAAGTATACAACGTAATTTATCAAATGTATTTGGGTCTTGTTCAGTAAATTACACATAATTTCTTTTACATAACACATCGTTTACATTCTGTTACAAAAAAAACGTACAAAATCTTCTCTGGTTCAATAATGGTGCCCATCCATGTTGCCCTATTGCTTGGAATGCTAATGGAGGGGGCCGAATATGAGGCTTTTCCAAGAAATCATGATCAAGATCCATTCAAGTGTGCATTTCTTATGAAATATTTCGAGGAGCCAATCAAAAAGTCAAGTAACAAGAACAAGGGTATTTCAAGTTTGATTTGCTTATTTTGATTTGATGATTCTGCCTGGAACTCCATCTGTGATAACAAATGGAGACAGATTAATACATATAAATTATATAAAAAAGTATATTATTTACAATAAATTACATGAACATTTACGTAAATTATATGTAATTTATTTCAAAGTACACGGGATTTACATATATAAGCGAAGTTGTTCTAATTATGAAACGAGTACTGTTTTTGAGATTAAAGCATAATTAATGTTCCATATTATATTCATGATATTCGTGATAAAGTATATATAATTTGTCAGAAAATACATATATCATGTTCTCATTTTGAAAAACATTGTACGATAGATGTTTGCATAATTTACTATAAATTATGGTAATTTATGATAAAGTACATGTACTGTTAATTCTGTTATGAGGAACCGTACGAAAAAACCACGTTTCACAAATCCGTACGGATTGAAAACCAGATCTGAAGAAAAAGTACGAATATCATTAGGTTTAAACTACATATCTAAAGATATCTGATATGATGATTGATTGCAACAATAAGTATACTCGATTTATAGGAATTAGTAATGAACGATTATCTCATCAATATCGAAATCATTAAAGAAACTTTTAGAGAGAGAATTACAATAATAACATACTCGATTTGAAACGGAATCATTAAAGAAGAATTTTGTTTACCTGATTAACAATTAAGAAACCGATTTTGAAAAACTCTAATGAATATGAAACAATTTCTTTGTTTTAATGGAAGATTTTCAGTAGATTAAGATGTAGAGAGAGAGAATCAACTACTATAAACCGAAATAGAATCACAAAAACTTATATTGATTTTTGTTTTACCTGATTAACTTGATATGAAGAGACATAAATGGAAATGGAGTTCTGAGCTTGTGTATTGGATTAGAAGACGAATGTTTGAAAAACAATCTAATGAAGATGAAACAAGATTTCTGAGTTTAATGGAGGTTTTGTTATGTGAATCGGATTTAGAGAGAGAGAATAAAGAGGTTTCGGTTACTGAAAATAATGAATCACGTTTCTTTGTTTAGAAACGTGATTAGAGAGGGAATGTGGGAGATAAAATGGAAGAAGATCTTTATGGATTTTGAAGATAAATCAGTTATAATATATATTTCTTTGTTTAAAAACGTGATTGGAGAGAGAATGTGAGAGACAAAAATGGAAGAAGATCTTTATGGATTTTGAAGATAAATCAGTTATAGTATATGAGGAAGATTAGATTAGGAATTATGATTTATTTGGTATTATAGGGATTTGTGTTTTTTCTCTAGATGACACCAAATGGACTAGATATCCATTTATATTATTTTTTTGGTTTTGAAACCCTTTATAGGATTAGAGAGGACTAAATGTCTTATTAGGGCCCGTTTTTTAGGCTATAAACCCAAAAATTCTTAATTATTTCCACAAAGTAATTTCTAAAATCAATTCAAAAAACTATTTCTAAAAATCTTTTCTATACTTATTTATGAAAATTATATCCTGTTAACTAATAACTATTCCTGAAATCTTTCCAAAAGTCATTTCTAAATCATGTCATTATTTATAAAAAATCGTCTCTAAAATTTTAATTATTTATATTCAAAATAAACAATAGATTTGTATTTTTTTAATTTAAATTTTGGTTTTTCAAATTTTTTTTAAAAAATATATTATAGAAAATCCGGGCTGGCCCGACCCGGATTCAACCCAGCCCGGCCAGGTCTGGGTCTATTCCCAGTCCCGGGCTGGGCCCTTGTATAGCCAACCCGGGTTGAACCCGGCCCGGGACACTTTCAACCCGGGTTGGCTAGGCCCGACCCGGTTACTGCCCCGACCTGGACAGGCCCTGCCCGGGCCGGCCCGACCAGACCTTTTAAGCATCACTAGTTGGATTATCATATACATAGAAGGAAGAGGAGTCCCACCCCTCACTAGACAAATAAAAGTTTTAAAACCCATTTATAATCGCTTAAAAAGGAAAGACAGGTGAAGATTTCTTTTTGACTAATATTATTTGTTTCTACATAGAATGAAATAAGTATTTGATTAGTTTGTTAAATTTCTTTTTAAATGTTTCATGGGTAAATTCAAAATCTCTAGGCTTCTCCTCCATTTAGTCCCTTGTATCATAATACTTGTTTTCTTTAAGATCTTTATTATATTGTTTAATCACCAACATGGACGGATCCAAGATTAAAGAATAAGTCCACTTATAAGAAACGATTTTGGTATATACTGTGAAAAAAAAGAGTAGTACCATTGATTAAAAACTACGGATTTGGTTAATTTTATTTTACTTTCATCACTTGGGATTGTCTTCTAAATAGAGATTTTTGAGACAAACCTTTTGTTAAAGAAATCATAGTTTTTTTTCGTTGTCTAATCCGTTTGAATGAATGTTCTATTTTTCAAACTCAGAAAGAAGATTAAAATGTCTATTATTAAATGAGGTTTGCAAGAAAAGAAATTGTTAGTGTTTTCTAAATTCACAAGAGAAAAACACATATTAAACCAAAAAAAAAAAGTGTCTTGGTAAGATTGAGCCCTTGTCACTTGGGTTGTTCTTCTCTTTCATGTTGGTGTTAATGGTGATAATGATCTTGACATGATCTCTGAAACATGCAAGAAAGCAGCAAATACCAACCCTAAACTTGATCTAAACTCTTGTATTTCATCTTTAAGTTCAAACCCAAAAAGTCAAAATGCAAATCTTCAAGAACTTGGTGAAATCTCAATGGAATTGTGTACAAAAAATGCAACTTATATGAGTTCATATATTGAGAAGATCTTGAATGATGAAATAGAAGTTGATGAACAAAGAAATATTAAGTATTTGAAAGATTGTTTGTATCTATACAATAATGCAGTTTTTGATATAGAAGATGGGATTAAAGCTTTTCAAAGTAAGGACTATTTTTCGGCGAATATAAAGATAAGTGCCGTGATGGACGCTCGGTAACTTGTGAAGATGGGTTTAAGGAAGGAGGATTAGTTTCTCCATTGGAGAAGAAAGATGGTGATTTTTTTCAATTTGCTGCAACTTCTCTAGCTATTATTAATTTAGTTTATACTTCATCTGTTTCCTTGTTAGTGTCTATGTGATCGATCGATCTAGATAAGTTTGCGCATAGTTTGACTAATGATTTAATGTGTAAACTTCAGTTACTAGACCCGAACTTGTGGTATGTGGGAACAAATTTGCAAACAGATTAACTTATATATATATATACTAGTGTATATCCCGTGCCCTAGGGCACGGACACTTGAGAGAGATTTTAATTAGTTATTATTTTATTGAGAGAGAGATTTTAATTAGTTATTATTTTTTTGTATTATTTTTTTTGTTTATTTTCTCTTAAATTAGTTATTATTTTATTAAGAGAGAGAGAGATTTTTATTTCTTTTTTTAACCCTTGAAATTTATTTGGTTTCTTTTTTATTACATTAGAATTTTTATTTCTAAGAAAGAAAAGATTATTGTTGTTTAAATAGGTAACTTTATTTCTACGAAGGACTATACTGTAATATTGGAGAAGGGCTTCTAGACAATATCCATAATTAAATAAGGATGTTTGTCCCAGTCATCGTTTTCCCTTCTGTTTTATATAATAGATATATATATATATATATATATATATATATATATATATATATATATATATATATATGTATATCACTCTGGATTCTGTGGGATAATTCATATATTGATGTTATTAAGTTTTTTCACACTATAATTTCATTTCCCCCAACCCCCACTATAATTTACAAACAACAACAGTTTCTGGGTATAAGATTTGGGGTGAAATTCTTTTTTTTCTTTACTTTTCATTTCCCCCAACCCCCACTATAATTTCTTGTCCATTTTGATAAGAGAAGTTTTAACCGAAAGTGTGATTGGCGATTCATTTTCTCACGATCTTCCTCCAAATTTTGCTTTGAGGAGGATGCCAAAACCACTTTGAAGGAGCGCCTTTAAAGTTACCCTGTCGGTAATGGTCGCTAGGTTACAGCCGTTGCTGGCAATATGCCCCGTCCAAATATTTGACAGACATCCAGAGTTAATAATTGACATATATAATGCATATTAGAAAAACAATTCGTAATAGTGCTTGGGGGAGGATTTGATCTATTGACTCTTTATACATGATCTTGTTGCAATTAGATCTTAGCTAAAGCTGGACCAGTATTTTTAATTTTGAGGAACCTTTGACTTACTAGAATCAGGCGCACAACACCTCATTGGATTTGTCTTTTGGAGCTCTAGAATTTAGACCTAAAATTTGTCAAAATCCGATTCTTTATGAATGAGTTATTAACAGATTGAAATGGTATGCAAAGAGGCTAACTATGAAACGTGTTTTAGAGTTATAGTCTCCCATCTAAGACATAAGGCGAGTCTTACTTCCTTAAATAGAGTCTTCCAAGTGTTAAGGGCGGATTCTTTGAAATGATAAGGTGCTTTTTACGTGGTTTGGACAACATAACTCGCGTCCGCTCATGACTTGGGCGAATGGGCACTGAGGGCGCTCTAGTGACGCACTTTGCACTTCGGATCGCTGAAAGGAGCGATTGAAGCATTTTTCTTTCCAAATCTGAGATATAATCCCATGGTAGATAGATGAGGAGTGGATCATACCGATTTTACAATCAAGATGTTGGGAGCCTCATAGGATAATTCCGTTGAGAATCTAACGATGAGCGTTCTGGGGGTTGGATCAAGAGAGATCCGTTGAGATGTAATGGTCCAGATCACACACGAAAGCCAACAATCAAATGTAATGGTACGACATCCAATTCATCTATATGCACCCATTCAAAGTGTTGCCAATACTCCTATAAACACCAATCAGAATCCAGTAAACCAAACACAAATTTTTTTTATTAGCGTTCATAGTTACAAATGCATTCAGAATCTTAAGAAGTTAGTTCATTAGTCGTTCTTACTATTTGTTTAAAATTCACACTTTTAGAGGTTCAAAGTACTCTTATTCGTCAAACTAAAAGGTACAATCGTTGAATACTCAAAGACAAATACTAGACTTGTTTTAGTATTAATATCAGGGTGTTCATTGTCTTAAGGAAAACAACAACTCGACTCGGCTTTCTTTCTCTCATCTCATTTTGCGGTTATTATTATTATGTCATTGAGAAATCGGACTTGTTTTCGTTGAGGTTGTCGGCTAGAGATTGTCGGTCTGCATCAAAAAAGAAGTTTTGTTGAGGTAGGCGGCTAGAGATTGCCCGTGTGTGACCTTTTGCGGGAGATAAGGAAGTGGGCATTGCCCTCAATACTAACACATCGCTTCCAACTATGTGTGGGATTGCCTTTAATAACTTTGACCATTATCTGTAAAATCTCCCTTTTTCTTTATAAAACTACAATAAAGTTCTACAGGGGCCTCCTGATTTTCTTATAGGCCATGCAACTAAATTTTGTTGGGGCTCCTCTAACAGTAGGCGCACATAGAATTTTCAATTGGAGAACTTTGTTAATACAAATGGTGGCTCTAAGATCACAACACACTCCTCTAGCACTATACAAGACACAACCTCAACCAACTAAACCACATTCTGAACATATGGAACAGTCAGATACAAATAAATTTTTTGGGCCGGAAGCCTAAATTTAAAATATTTTGAAAATGTCACAACTATAGCCTATCCTCGCCCTGTATTAAATCTTCTCCTAGCCTCGGTATAGATTCCCCACTAAACCACCAAACTGTCAAGGCTACTAAAGTTGCGAACCACAAGTCTTATGAATTATGTTGGCTATTTTAAAAATGGATGCAACAATACAAGCACGTCTTGGTTTACGCATGATCCGACATATAGGTACCAATGAGATGTGTTCCACTGCAAACTCGTATTGGCGTGAGAGAGGGAGAGTAGAAGTAGGAAGATACAACCACCTCTAATATTTCTTATTTAATCTATATTGTATCCATACACCATACAAAAACATAAATAATTATCTCAAAGAGATATTAGAAGCAAATTAAGGAGACTTCAGTAGATTGGTAATAGCAGAAGAAATAAGAGCCAACTCGATGAAATCATTATTTTGTTTTGTCAATGGAGATACTAAACCTTCTTTCCCAAACCCATTTTCACAAGCATTTGAAGCATCCATTGCTGCATTTATATGACCACTAGCACTTGCAAAATCTTTATTATGTGCAGACAAAATGGCATCATTTACTTCACCAACTACATTAATATAATTTGTTATGCAATCTTTTAAGTGTTTCTTCAACCTTGGATGACCTTCACCTTTAAGAAGGTTATCAATGGCCGAGTGAACAATAGATTCAGCATTAAACATATTTTCCATTGATGTAATATCAAGTTCAAAAAGAGTTGGAGCTATGCCTCCTCTGTTCTTTTGAAGAGATGCTAAACAAACATTATAATTTATTCGTCGATCAATGTTAGCTACTTTCTTACATGTATGAATGATAATAGAATCGAAACCATTAGCATGAAAGAGAGAAGCAAGAAAAAGAAGAAGTTCTAGAGTAAGAAGAGAAGATGAGACATAAAAGGTTGTTGGGTGCTTCATGATCTTGAAACTTTGGTTATTGATATAAATTTGTTTTGGTGTTCTTATGTAGACTTGTGTGTCTGTCTCAGTCTGAGGATATCTATTATTGAATTGTTTCCAACTAATTAATCAAATGTAGTTTTCACTAAATTTGTGAAATCTTTGAGATGGAACAGTATCAGAGTGATTTCTATAGAGAAACAAATGTTGGAATCTGCAGATTACATGGATTTGAAGTTCAAATATCAAATCTACAATAATTATTTTACTAATCAAAGAAATATTAGGAATATTATTCAGAATAAAGGGTGCAAATAAAGTCTATGATTGCGAGTGAGTAATTGAAAAGGATTGATCCTTGATTGAGAAAGAGAATTATGGGATTGGATCGAGGTAGCTTCTTAAGTTAAGTTGGAGTGGGCGAGAGTTTTGTAAGATATTTTATCAAATATTAACCAAATTAGTTTTTATTGTCTCCATATTTAAATAAAAGATTATTTTTCGAAAGGCCCCCTACTTTATGACCAGCTTCTCGCGTAGCCCCCTACTTTAGCCAAAACACCCAGAAAGCCCCCTTTTTCAGTTACCATTAGATCTTCGTTAATTAGTCATCACCTCCCTCTCCTCCATCTCATCACCTCTCACTGCCACCCCATCCTCTCGCCACCTCATCGTCTTCACCGGCGAAGGTTGCTGGCCGGTCAATTTCCGACCGACAACCTTCAAAAGTAAAAAAAATCTCTCTCCTTTTTTCTCTCTATACTGGCCGGCGAAGGGGGGAGTCCTTCGCCGGCCGTTGGTCTGGGAAAAACCCAGACCGACGAAGGTCCGGTTTTCCTAGATCTGAAGATCTTGTTTCATAGACACGGTCCACGAAGGGCTCCCCCTTCGCCAGCCGAGAGAGAGAGAGAGAGAAAAAAAAGGACAAAGAGGAAGAGGAAGAAGAAAGAGATTTTTTTTTATATGTTTGAAGGTCGCCGACATGAAAATTGATCGGACGACGACCTTCGCCGGTGATGACGATGAGGTGGCGAGAGGATGAGGTGGCAGAGAGAGGTGATGAGATGGAGGAAAGAGAGGGGATGCCTAGTTAACAAACATTTAACGACAATTGAAAAACGGGGCCTTCTAGGTATTTTCGATAAAGTAGGGAGCAACGCGGGAAGCTAGTTATAAAGTAGGGGGCTTTTCGGGAAATAACCCTTAAATAAACTATATTTGGTCAAATACAACCGATCTTTTATTGACTGTATTTTTTATTATTGCAAAAGTGGAATGAGATAAAAGTTTGACCAACCGTATATTTGGTTTGCTGATTTAACTTAATTGCTTGGTGAGTTGGATTATCATCATTCATAGAAGGAAGGGGAGTCCCACCTCTCACCAGACAAACAAAAATTTTGAAACCCATTTTTAATCGCTAAAAGATGATAGACAGGTGAAGATTTCCTTTTGACTACTATTATTTGTTTTACATAGAAGGAAATGGCTCAAGACTATTGGATTATCGTATTCATCTTCTTCTTAATTGGATTCCTATTTAACAATTTTCATTGGAACAAGGGGCATGTGATTTTATGTCATTCTTATTTTTATTTTTATTTAACCATAACTATGAACTTCTTCTAATGCAAGATCTTATTGATTTCATGTGAAAACATAAAATATAAATTGATCATGAAACTTCTACACGTTTAACTTGCTTCTTAGAAAACAATCTTTGGTGACCCGAGCCCCTTTGTGAAAATGTCTACTATTTGATCTTTGGATGAGTTGAACTAAATATTTAATTTGTTTCCTAGCAACACGAAAGTGAAACTCTATCTTTAAGAATAATATTGGGTTTGGTAGCACATTTCGATCTAGAACTCCATCAAATGGACGTCAAAACAACTTTTCTAAATGAAGATCTAAACGAAGATATTCACATGGAGCAAGCTGATGGATTTCAAGAAAAAGGTAAATATCAGTTAGCCTGTAAGTTGAAGAAGTCGATATACGGGTTAAGGCAAGTTGCTCGAAAGTGGTACTTGGAGTTTGATCAAGTAGTCAGATTTGGATTTAAGGAAAATTTTATGGATATGTGTATATACCTTAATATCAGTGGGAGCCGATTCATCTTGCTAGTATTATACGTAGATGACATTTTTTTAGCCAACAATGACATCAACTTGTTACATGATACCAATCATTTTTTGTCAATTTTTTTGTTATTAAGGATTTGGGGGATGCTTCATACGTTCTTGGAATTAAAATTCAAAGGGATTGAAATGATGGTGTATTAGGTTTGTCTCAAAGAGCTTACATTGATAAAATTCTAAATAGATTTGGAATGCAGGATTGTGTACCTGGAGATGTACCGGTTGTGAAGGAAGATGTTTTCAGCCACTAATAATGTCCAAAAAATGAGATTAAAAAGCGACAAGTTGACTTCACATAATATGAGTCAGCTATTGGCAGTTCGATGTATTTGATGATTTGCACTAGACCCGATGTTGGTTTTATAGTTGGAATGCTTAGAAGATTTCAAAAGAATCCTGAAGTAATACATTGGAAGGCAGTTAAGAAGGTTCTTAGGTACCTGCAAAGAACAAAAGATTACATGCACGTGTATAGAAATTCTGGTGACTTGGAGGCTTAGGGATATTCTGATTTAGACTTTGTTGGTTGTTAAGATAGTCTGAAATCTACTTCAGGTTATATTTTCATGCTCGCAAGAGGAGCAATATCTCGAAGGAGTGCGAAGCAATCTACTTCAGGTTATATTTTCATGCTCGCAAGAGGAGCAATATCTCGAAGGAGTGCGAAGCAATCTACTTCAGGTTATATTTTCATGCTCGCAAGAGGAGCAATATCTCGAAGGAGTGCGAAGCAATCACTGATTACATCATCAACTATGGAAGCAGAATATGTTGCTTGTTTCGAGGCTACTCAACATGCTATATGGTTGAAGAACTTTATTAGTGAATTATATATAGTAGACTCGGTTCACAAACCAATGAAGATCTTTTTCGATAATGTTGTTGTTGTGATATTTGTGGAAAACGATAATCCATCTAAAAGAAGCAAGTACATTATAATCAAATATTTCTATGTTAGAGATAAGGTTCAAGAAGGTCTAATTGTCATTCTTTACATTTATACTAAACTTATGGTTGCAGACCCATTAACTAAAGGACTTTCGCCTAAGGTTTATAAGGAACTCGTGTTACTCATGGGAGTTGTAGAGTCATTTATTTGAGTTTATTAGTGATTTTAGTTGTAAGTTGTTTATGATTCAAATAAAATATTATTCTTAGGACACAATTACATTAATGCAGTATGAACTAATTTTGCACGTGCATTGCAGACATAGAGTTGTAGCCCAATGAGCTTTACACAAACTTTAGACGTAAGTTAGGATGAACATGATAGGGCAGCATGTTTCAAAAGTCTTCGTCTTGGATAGTAGATGATGATTACTCACGTAACAGGTGCTGTAAAATATCGAGATGACATGCACATATTGTTGCATGGAGTTTGGGCAATAATGTGAATACATAAATAAGTTGTGTTGCCCAAAATACACTATAAATAACCACCGTAAAGTATAAGAATGACTTCGAATGATTGATGGTACTAGCATTAAGATCATGGAACGATCCTTGCATCAAAATGAATGTATTGTATCTTGATGATCCGATGCCAGTGGTATTCTTTTATTTGGGTGAAGGTCTTCAGGAATTATCTTAAAAAAAACTGATGCAACAAATTGTTATTTTTAAACTTAGTGACAACCCGTTTTCTAAATTGAAATATCCAGTTGTTGTTATTTTAAAATCAAATATGTTTGTATTGATCAAGTGGAAGAATGTAAGATATTTTATTTACATATTAACCCAATTAATTTTTATTGTCTCCCTATTTAAATAAACTATTTTTGGTCAAATAAAACCTTTATTGACTGGATTTTTGGTTGTTGCAAAAGTGAAATAAGATAAAGGTTTGACCAATTGTATGTATGGTTTTGTGATTTAGCTTAACTGCTTGCTGAGTTGGCAGTACAATATTAGTTGGTGCATCCCTACTATCTTCTACTTTCCATAATGGGTAAGGATTGAGAGATTTAAGTGTTCTTTATAAAGGAAAGGGAGTCCCACCTCTCACCAGATAAGAAATTTTTTTTAAAATTCATTTTCAATTGCTAAAAGAAGTGAGGGAGGTGAAGACTTCCTTTTGACTACTATTGTTTGTTTCTATATAGTAGAAATGACTCAAGACTATTGGATTATCATATTCATCTTCTTCTTAATTGGATTCCTATTTAACTATTTTCATTGGAACAAGAGGTATGTGGTTTTATGTCATTCTTATTCTTCTTTTTGTTTAACCATAACTATGGACTTCTTCTAGTGCAAGATCCTATTGATTTAATGTGAAGAAAAAAAAGTACAAATTGATCATGAAATTGCTACACGTTTAACTTGCTTCTTTGTAAACAATCTTTGGTGACCCGAGTCCCTTTGTAAAAATGTCTGTTATTTGATCTTTGGATGACTTCAACTGAATATTAAATTGTTTTCTAGCAACACGCATTCACGTACAAAGTGAAAGTATATTTATATATGCTTTGTACGAGCATGAAAGGTATGATTTGTTGTAATATATGTTGCACCCAAGTTGTCACACCATAATTATGGTTGTGGACACTGAATTTTAAGTTCCTTTAATAACGATTCAATTGAAACTAATTCTAAAGTTGCAATGGTAATACCACGATATTCTATTTTAGAATTAAATTTTGAAATTATTTTTTGTTTTCTAGCGCTCCATGAGATTATGTTACTCATAAAGTAACAATAACCATTTCTGGATCTTCAAACACCTAAATTTCCACCTCAACAGCATCAACATACGCATTTATAGTTATATGATCAGTTGGTATGTGTAAGTGAAGTCCAAATCGCAAAGTGCATTTTAAATGCCACAAAATTCGTTTAACAAGAGGCTAATGTTCCTCGTAGGGATCATTCATGAACTGACATACTTTATTAAGATCCAATGATGCATATGATCTGGTTAGGTAAAGGCATTGTAGTGTGCCAACTATACTCCTATATAACGTCAGATATGAGAATTTACTTGTCCCCATTTTTTGAAGTGTAGCTTGAGGTGCAAGTGGTATGTTGATAAATAGATATCATCTAACTTTGTCTGAAGTAATAATTAATCAATAATATATTTTCTTTTAGCCAAGAGCAACCTATTGGTTGTATGTATTACCTCGATGCCCAAAAAATAAGTTAAGAGGCTAAGATCATTCAATGCAAAATCCTTGCTTAAATTAATGAGTAGTTGTCGAATGTGTTCATGAGTAGAACCGGTGACAATGATATCATATACATAAATGAAAATAAAGATGATAAAGTGTAGAGTGTGATTTGATTAACAGGGAAGATTACGAGATTAAGCCGTGAAAACCAAGAAGTAGATATTAACTAAGGCGGGAAAAACCGTACCCTTCGAGATTGTTTTAAATCATACAACGATTTTTGTAGTTTGCACCCATAATTAAAAACTTGATACCTATATCACCTGGTGGTTGTTTCATTGAAACATCCTCGTTAAGAAAGCTACGTAGAAAGGCATTTTGGATATTCAATTGACGAATTGGTCAATGATGTATTAGAGAGACTGATAAAAGTAATCGAATTGTGCACGGTTTCACAACGGGCTAAGTGTTTCTCTATAATTTATTTCTTTTTGTTGATGAAAGTCTTTTGCTACTAATCGAATTTTATATCTTTCAAGAGTGTCAGCAGCCTTTATTTTTATACAAATAATCATTTTGCTCCAACAACATTTGTTCCAAATTGGAAAATAACCATAGTCCAAATTCAATATGTGATAAGTGCATTTTTTCCCTCCATTGCTTGACACCAATTATAATCAATAGATGCTTACTTATAACATGTTGGCTCGATTAAATCTTTGACATGCAAAAGGTGCTTAGAAGCAACAAAACATAATTTATTAATAGGATTTTTAATACCATCATTTAAACGAGTTACAATTGAATGAGATGAAACAGGAGCAGGTTGCAATCGTCTTGGTACATGTTGGTTAACTTCAATAGTAGTTGAGGAAAAGATTTGCTGAATTTATTGGGTAAGTAGAGCTTGATGTGGTTGAGAAATTAATGAGTTGGTTCCAATAATGGGTAGTCGAGATAAGGGTTGACTACATGAGGTAATGTTATTGGGGTTAACCATTTGGGATTGAAGAGGACTAACAAATGATCTTGTAGGTGAAGTGGATATAACATCTGGGAGAGGCAGAGATCGTGAGGTTGGTGAAAGACGGTGTGGAAGTGGTGTGAAAAGGAGGTCAAGACAATATTATAGTTGGTGGATCTGGAGTACTGTTGATTCCAAAGCAACTTGCTCTGATTTATTTTTGTATACGAACGTATATACGTGCAATAATGCAACATAAACAACCAAAAAACTTTTAATATTGTCGTATGCTGAAAGTTTAATCAAATATTAAGCTGCAGAGAAGGTGTCCCACCAAAATTCAACGAGCATGAAGGCATGGTATAGTAGAGAGTGACCCGATTAAGTTATGTTTGAATTCGCCTTTCTGCTATACCATTTTGAGGAGATGTATGTTGACAAGATACCGATGAAGAAAACTGTGAATGCCGACAAAAGATGTGCACTTTCGATATTCACTGCCATTATCAGATTGAAAAGCTTTTATTTTATAATCTACAACATTTTCTATACGAGTTTTAAATTAAATGAATATCTATCTGTAAGGCATCTGATTTACGAGATAACTGATAAATCTAAGTGTAGTGAGAGAAAACGTCCATTAATAAAAGGTAATACGTGAAGCCATAGTGTGAAACAGATGGAGCCGAATCCTATAAATGGGAGAGAATCTAGCTTAAAATTACTTGTGTTGTTAGGAAATGCGAGTTTATTGTTTTTGCTGACATGACAGGAATTGCAATATGACAACTTTTTATTATATAAATTGAGAGAATTATTCTTTATTATTTTATTCACAATTGAGAACACGTGATGTCCTAAACGTTGGTGCCATAATGACACAATTTCAATAATAAAACCGACATAAGTAACAGAATTTTCATCTCTTGAGCATTATCATAAATGTAAAGGTCATTCCTTATCCTTCTTTGGAGTAGTATTGTCCTCGTGCGACGGTCCTTCACAAAGAAAGAATATGGGTGAAA
Source organism: Eschscholzia californica (assembly GCF_041429995.1). NCBI lineage: Eukaryota > Viridiplantae > Streptophyta > Magnoliopsida > Ranunculales > Papaveraceae > Eschscholzia > Eschscholzia californica. The sequence continues at coordinate 8,133,703 of NW_028238472.1, forward strand.
TTAAATAAAATCGTTATCTTTGCTAAACTGGTGGACTGATAAGAGGTTAGCTTTAATTTGCAGTACACGTAGAACATTATTTGAGGAGTAGGTACATAAATTTTGTGTAAATTATGTATTACCAACATGAATTACTACAAGAGTAGTACCATTACCAATTTTTACTTGCTCTGTCCATCATATTCATGGTGGATGTTTAGGTTGTTCAAATCAGTCGTGAGATGGTTTGTAGCTCTTGTATCAGTTGTAGCAATGTAAGTTTTTGGTGGTTGCTTGGCAAGTGGTGCATATCGACAATTAAACTTTAGCTAACAACCTTGAGGAAGATGATTATTCTCACTGCATAAGTGAAATGGTTTTTGAGGTATTTGGGGTTTTTGTGGTTGGAGGAGCAGTGTCTGTTTGCACAATTTTGGCAAGTACAAGAACTTTGACAGTTAGATTGATGATAAAATCTGGAGTCCAAGTTAAGTTTGAAGGATGCAACATTAGCAATAGGTTGCTGGATGCAACCATATCAATATCTACTAATGTTGTTAGAGTTGTTACAATGGTATCATAGGTTTGATCAAGACCATTTAGAATGACTTGGTTCACTATCAACGTTTGGTTTACCAGAAGCTGCAAGAACATACAAAAGTTGTTTACCAGAAGAAGAATATTGTTGCACTGTTTTATTATCTGTGTAGGTTATTTAAAATTTGGAGAAGGAGCATTTGATGAACGTGATTTTTATGGAGGAAAGTGTTTATCTTGAGCTTTCCATACTGCTCGTGAATTGGGTAGTCCAGCAACTCAAGAAAGAACTGGATCACACAAAGACGATAATAACCAACTAAAGAGAATCTGGTCATATATTTTTCACTTGAGAAATTCCAGGTTAATTTCAGTTTAAGTAGGAGGTGTTTGTGGAGGAGGTGAAAAAGTTCCATCAACAATCCAGAGCTTCCCATACTGCTCGTGAAGTGGCTAGTCCAACAACTCGAGAAAGAACTGAATTAGACAAAGATGTTAATTACTAACTGAAGAGAATCTAGTCATATCTTTTTATTAAGGATTAACTTCAGTTGAAGTAGGAAGTGTTTGTGGAGGAGGTGAAAAGGTTCCATCAACATATCCTATAAGTTGATAATCTTTAAGTAGGGGTTTAAATTGGGTTAGTCATAACAAATAATTGGTTTCATCAAGCTTGACAGAGATCAAATGGTTTATATGAAGTTTTATCGAATGATTGTGTTGTTTCCGTTGGAGGAATGCTACGAAGAAAATGAAGCTAGGAGTCGTGGGTGTGGATCAAATAACTGATATTTGGAGGTGTAGTACAAATATCACTAAATAATTTGGGATCAATAAATAATTGTGATCTATATCAATTAACCCTTTTAAGAATATCAAAATATATTACTATGGGTACATCCAAGGTTTTCTCCATTTTCATATTATATAGAAACATGCATTGACCATTCAAAGATGATGGGGTCATTGGACGATCATGATATTAAAGCACAAAAGTAAGTCTTTCAACAAAAAAAAAAAGCACAAAAGTAAGTGTACTAGCTTACTACCTTTGACCTAATCGAATTTGAAGGGAGTAATTCAATAAGAATGTTCAACACAGTTGCTTTTATGTTTTGTTTCTTACCCAAAACTCTTCGCATTTGTTTTTTTTTTTTAATTTTTAAGTGTGACTCGCCCGAATTCGGATAGATAGATTCAAATAGACTTGCAATCAACCTTATCAACGATTCATATAAATCTGACATTACAAGTCATACAATACTGAAACATTTTAAATTGATTCGAGTTTTTTCAAATGTGGAGTGACATTTTAGTCTCCCTCAGACAAAACACCACCACTTTTTGTAAACTATTTTTAAATTAGATTCAAGTCATTTCAAATTTGTATTTAACTCTTTTATGCAATTACCCCCCATCTTTTGTAAATTACTTTACACATGCTAGATATAAACATGTGTACTTAAACATAGTATGGAGGTTACTTTTTTTGTCAATTTAAAATAGTTTAGGATGATTTGTTGCTAAACTTCTCTTCTATAAAAGTCTATCCAACCTTGGTGGGCTGAGGCTGAAAATTCATGAAAATCCAACCGATTTCTCTTGGGTGAGCTTAGGTTCAGACCCAAAGAGAAGCTCAGTAGACTCTAAGAGTAGAGTCGACTTAGCCCATTTTGAGCCGGTCTCCACACGACCGTTGGGACCCCTAATGGTCGTGTGGAAGAGCTCATCTAGCCGTTGAATGGGCCCCAACGACCAGATCTAACAAATTTGGACCGTTGGGGGCTTATCCAATGGTCCAAATTTGGGTTTTGTCCCTATAAATAGTGAACCAACCCATACACACTCACAACACTCATGTTCTCTCTTAGTTTCTCTCATTGTCTCTCATTTCCTTTCATTCTCTAATATAATTTTCTCATTCTCTCTCAGTTTCCCTATTTCTTCATATGATGGATCCTCAAGATGTGCAACCAATGTCCGACGAAAGGTTTTTGAAATGATGTCTCCTAATTTCCCGTCTGTTGAATTCGGGAATCATGATACCGAGCAAACATCACCACACATTCCCTCAACATTCGATAAACTTTTGATGATGCTTATGACCCGTCTACAACCAAAAAAAGCTCACGGGTGTCATATACACAAGAAGAAGATGTTTTACTTGTCCATTCATATTTGAAACTCACATATGATTCAGTGACTGTAAGAAATAAAAAACTTCAGTTTTTTGCAAAAAGTATTCGATGAATATAATGCAAACACGATCCGAGAGCGTACGTTAAGGAGTTGTAAATCTCGTTTCAGTGAGATAAACTCTGAATGTCAAAACTTTATTTCTATTTTGAGGCTAGTAAATAAAGTACAAAAAACAGAGAAAATGATTACGATGGAGTAATTATTTAAATTCTAGTATAGTAAATTATATTTTTTACTTCATAATACACCCACGTGTTTCACACATACACAAGATCACACATGTTTTTTGCACACTCACAAAAAACCCCACACACGTGTTTTGCACACGCACAATTTTTAGGCCTAACCCCTTCAAGGTTGGAATTGATTTTGAAGGTAGAGCCCCTTCATTTAATTATAATAAAAAAGTGGATTTTGTACCTAAGCCCCTCCAAGGTTAGACTTGCTTAGTGGTGTTTCAAAGGCTGGGGCGACCCGACCCGTATGGACAACTGGCTTAGTAAAGCCAATTTCTTCCCAGTCCCACCTCTATTTTTATCCTGCAGGCTAGGCCCGGGAGAAACCCGGGTTAGGCCCGACCTGCCGGCTTATTGAGACGGTCGGCCTATCCTGCCGACCTATCTCGACGATCAGACTTCAGTTTTTTGTTTATTTTTATTGCTCGTCTCAAACGTCTAGTTGGGGGTGGGGGGGGGGGGGGGGTGGGGGGTAAAGGTTGGGGGTTTTTACCCCTTTACCCCCCATTCGATTGGTGAATCTGCTTCTTTGATTCTCGCTACTGAAAACCTAGGAGAAAAACCTACAAAGAGTTCGTAAACCTCTCTGACGCTAAAGACAATCAGATTGTCCTTTCCAGTTAAAGAATTGAGTATTGATTGGACCTTGGAGTTCTTTTTCAAAGTACTTTTTTCGAGGTGATTTGGTGCCCTTTTATAGACTGCTTTAGACCGACTGTCGATAGATGATGAGGATGAGGCAGTTGAGATCTACCGTGTTGGATTGAAACTACCATTTCGTAGTTAGGAGATTAGGATTTCCCTATGAGTTATCTCGTATCTTGGATATTTAAAAGTTCCTCTCTTTTGGGATACTCAATTGATATCTTTCCGAGTTGATAGATTCTCTCGAAGAAGTTTCTTCTTTTGAGACTCTTGAAGTCAAAGTTAGGCAAATACTTAAGATCTTCACCGACTGAGATCTTTGATGAGATTCAAGATCAAGTCGGTAAGCGTTTGATACGCTTCTACCTTCCCATGTTTAGGGGCTTAAGGCACCAACCTTGCTTACGTGGACTTTCATAGTCTTCTCACGACTCCCAAGGCATACCTGGTTGTATTTGAGGCAGAGCATGACTGAGGTTTTTAAGACAATCGTGTCGACCTCTCGATTTTGGGATCAAGTGGCAGATCTCTTTGGACTCAGTAGTCACGTTTCTTTGATAAGGGTTGACTCGTGGCCTTTTGGTCATTTCTTAACTTATTGACGCTAGTCAATCAATGACCATTTTTTGGATTATCATTGGGGGACTTTATTTACCCCTTTTTTATCTATAAATAAGCCATCAAATCATCTCCTTTTTACTCAAAACCCCCATCTCTACTTTTCTACACTTCATCTTAAGCTCTCCAATCTTCATTTTCTCTATCTCTTATTCTTTACAATCATTTAAAATTTCAATTACTCAAAGACTTAAATTTATTCTCTAAAATATTAAGATCTCTAATCTTCAAGTGATTAATTACTTAAGACTTCAATTTATTATTCTAATGAGGTAATGATCAATTACTCAAAGACTTCAATTAATTATATCAACTTCTCAAGTAAGTAATTTACTTTAAACTATCAAGCCATTTATGCTTTTCTAAACAAATTCTCTTCTCTTACCCTCTCATTTCTTATTTTGGTTGAGGATAACTATGATAATGTTAATACTAGTGTAGATAACTGTGATTGTGGTAGTCTCTTTGAACATGATTGTGTCCCTATGTCGGGTGAAGAACCAACTATATAACCAATACTCTCAGAACCCAACAATCCAAGAGAACATTAAAAATGTATAGAAGTATATTACGATAGAAGAAAGAACCAATAGGGAGAAATGCATGAGGGCGATTTGTAGATTGTGGAAAAGAGATTACGTCGGAGACCCTTCTAAAGGGTCTCTACTTTAACACGACATTTACAAATTTATAGACCTAAGCATAAAAGAGGTGCTCATACACAAACTACTTTAGTTGGAGCTAGTAGTACTCAATCATTGATGGTAAAAGAGCGTAATACTAAGGTGCAAAAGATGACCAATTAATTATACAGTTAAAGTCTAAAAGAGTAAGCAATTAGTTATTGTAAGTGTAGTTGTAAAAACTATAAGTATAAAAAGTAAATCGAATAAAAGTTATTTTTCTAAAAAATGCTCACTGGCCCGGTCTAGCCCAGAGTAGAGCTGGGACAAAAGCCCACAGAGCCGAAACCTAGATGGGGTACCCGCTGCCCACACGGTTAAACGACGTCCGACACCCGGTACAGGTAGAACCCGCCCGAACCAAATGATAAAAATGGGCGGGCTCGGGTAGCAAGCTCTGACTGCCGGAACTCGAATCATTTTATACACGCGCGGATACCCGAAACAAATACCCGCCCGTATTAATAACTCGCCCGTAATAATAACTCGCCCGACCCAACCTTAAAGCTTTTGACCTAGACCGTCAGATGACTTAATCTCATCCGTTCGATCTAGGGTCTTCTTATCCAACAACTAAGTCCCCACCTCCCTATTATAAAAACACTTATTTTTTGGCCGACCTTTTTTTTTCTCCCTCTCTCTCTCTCTCTCTACCGAAACTAAGTTCTCTGGCCGACCTTTCCCTCTCTCTCCATCGAATCCAAGCCACGAAAACCCTAGCGCCACTAACACCGAGTTATGGCTTTCAGTCTCACACTCTTACCTTCAATCTTTAGTCACCCATTCACCTTTAATCTACCTCTTCTTCAATCCTTGGTTTCTTTGGGTATAATTTATAAACTTCCAGAAATAAAGGCAACAATGGAACAATGGTGATCTAACGAGGATCGAGGAAGTTGCTATTGCGATAAAGTCTACATTTTCAACTTGAATTTCGGGTAATATCTTCAATAGTGCAAGTCAACAAGTGATATCAAGTCTCCACGAAAGTTTCTTCAAGTCTCCATGAAACTTATCTTTCAATTTTCTATTTGGGCTACCCGATCGAACCCGCTCGTTGGCCCGAGTTACCCGACTATTTTGCCGAGCTCAGGCTGGTAATGGCGGTCTGAAATTTACTTTTGCTTGCCCGACCCGTCCGAATACCCTAATGGTCACCAAACCTAGTTACTCGTACCCGACCGGACCGTCTACTGTTCTACCTGCGGGTAACTGCCCGTCCCGATTCCCGCCCTTAGCCCAGAGTGTTCCGTGAAGGATTGCAGGCCAGATCGGCCGGTCAAACCTAGTCTGGTGTCGGTCCAGGGCTGGCCTAGGGGCCATTCTATCCGGGCTTGCCTTGGCCTGGACCGAAACCCGGCCTGGACCGTCTAAATTTGATTTCCAGGGTTTGGTCTAAATACGAACTTAAGAGAACAAGCTTGAGAAGAAGCCTTGAGAAAGAGGAAAATTAGGGCAAAGAAAAGATGATAATCCCAGTGCGTTGCTTCACATGCGGCAAAGTAATCTCTCTCTCTCTCTCTCTCTCTTTTCTTGTAGATGTGTTTCGTTCCTAGCATATACGGATAAGGGCTTGTTTTGATTCTTCTTTCTGATATTGTTGTTAAAGGTTATTGGAAACAAATGGGATACTTACCTTGATCTTCTCCAAGCTGATTACACTGAAGGGTAAGCAAAAGAACTTCATTGATTATTTTCACTATTTCATGTACTCTGTGTTTGATTTAGTACTGAATGTTTTTGCTTGAGCTATTTGTTACTGATGGTTGCTTGAATTTTATTGGGTGTGCTTTATGACATTAGGATTTAAATTCTAGGTTGATGAAGAGAAGTGGAATTAACAATATAGCAACATTTGGTTCTTGTCAATTAAGTATGTGAATTTGAAGCTTAGCTTTGAATATCTAAGAAAACACTGGATAGGAACTAGTTGAATAGGGATAATATGAGATTTTATAGATTACTAGGTAAAACCCGTGCCCCACGGATAGTTCTATTGAACACTTCAGAAAATGTCATATATAGATACTACACACAAAAAACCGAATAATTAAATTCAATTTCTTGTAGGTAAAGAAGAATTTGTCTGTCTAGATATATCTCCGCATATTCATAAGCTAAACGACCATCCAACAACTACAATGAATAACAAAAAGATGTTTTTCGCACTTTTAAATGTTAACATGGACCATCCCAGTTTCAGACGGAATTCAGTAGTTAAAATAGACAACATGAGCCTTGGACAATGTTAACAACTTTATGTCAAATTCATTTGTGTTTATTTAAATGTGTCTATATGAGTTTTTGAGGTGAATGGTTGATAGCTTAATTTACTTTATAAAAATCATAAATTTATCAAGCTCCGTGTACCTGAAGAAGAAGAATAGCTATCCACTGGTGCAACAATGGATATCTATTGTTTGGTTTCCTCTAGATATTGGTACTTAATTATAGTTAAGTGTCTTAATTGGTTAAATTATTCAGTAGTTTAATGATAGTCAAGTGCCTTGATCAGTTAATTGGTGACCAACTCCACATAGATGCAAATTGGAAAGCTATCTAAGCAATTATAATATACGTTAGAACAACTTAGTAATGTCGAAGAATATAAAAAATACAAGGTGGAACTCACATTCAACATCTCTAGAGCTCAAAACCTTCAATTTGCTTCAACATTAACATTGTTAAAGAAAAATAACAGAGCATCCAGAATATATCAGTTTTAAGAACTTTACGACCAAAACTAAGTTACCCCAAACCCGATAGTAGCATACCAAGGCACACATCTGGTACTAAGTCAAACATACCCAAGTTAGGTGATAAACTTAAGAAATCAAAATATATAGCTATAATCGGGTATAAAAAGTTGTTACTTGTGCCTCTCTACCTATATGTTAATATTATCAAAATGAAAGAGATGAAGACTTACAAGACGACGAAAGTAAGAGAAAAAATTTGTTCATCTCTTTCTTGCAATTTAAAGAGTCAGATGTTTTGTCTTTTAGGCGTTTCTACAAACACTTAAACATCAAACTAAATTACGTTGTTTCACATCAAAATTCACAATAATGGTTAAACAGAAAGAGGGCTACATACCAAAGCTTATGAGTTTATGATGTTATAGAGTTCTAATTGGCACGAGGGTTGATTCTAGCATTCATACCAAAGCTTCTCTTAAGTTTTTTCTGTTAGACCAACCTTTAGCAAGTTCACTTACTAAAACATGATTATTATTTCGTTTTGAGTTTCATCGATCTGTTTCTTCTCAAGTTTATTTAGAATTGCATATGTAATTTGCTTGTGAATTTGGAAGAAGAATGCGTTGTGCTTGGTTGGTAGGTCACAATAGAATCCAATTATGTAGATTATAACTAATATATGTAGGGAATTGGCAGAAACGACCTAACGAAGTTCGACATTAGGACTAGTTTTTTTTGCTCATTTTCGTTTGGGTGAACATTAAATTGTAGTCTTAAGGTTCCTATCTTCAGGTCTATCTCAGTTGTATAAATATGAACTGTATATCTTATGTGTTGAGTTTATTAACCCGGACAATAGAGGATAACATTTCCAGTGTATTGGTCTATGTCCAATACTTGCCGCCTTATTTGTCTTCAGACGTCAACTTTAAACCCTTACGAAGTTCATCTTCACGTACTTCCTCTGAATTGGGATTTGAGGAGGCGGCCCGATAAGGAGACAGTTTGAAAGTTTCCCATGACATTGCTCAATATCTTTACTCCCGCAGGAGGGAAATCGGCCCTTTTCCTATAGCTGGACTTCCCATGAAATAGTGGAAGAGTTAACTTGAGCAAATATGGACTCTCTTTCATCTATCAGTAAGGAGTTAGTCAATCACCATCTATAGTTAGATGCCATAGTTATTCTAACGTTTGTCAGCTCGATTTTGCACAACACTTCTGGTTTGCTCCTTTCTTTTGTACAGCTTTAGCATACATATATCTGAAGTGCAGATACTCATTGATTGAACGATTTCGTAATTCTCGATTGAAGTGAATGAAACCGTAAGGCTAAAGTTATTGATATACAAAATCTGCTAATTGGTTTCCAGTGACGCGCTTGATGCATTGGGGTTGGTCAGATACTGCTGCAGAAGGATGCTCATGACCCATGTTGACCTCATTGAGAAGCTCCTCAACTACAACAGTATGCTCTCTCTCTCTCTCTCTGAACTCTCTTTCTCTCGATCCACGCACATTAAGATGTTCTCTTATGCTTTTTGGTACACATTGTTATTGTATCTGGCAGCTCTGGAGAAATCTGAACCCAATTAAGAGAAGTATGCTGATGTCGCTATTGAGAGCGGGTCTGTTTTGCTATACAAAGTGATGGTGGTACCACATTTTCTCATACTCTTCTTCAAATCAGTGGATAGTTTTAGAAAATTTTGAACTAGCACTTAGAAGACTTGGTGTGTTTAAGATAAAATGACATAGTTATAGCTATAAGTTGGATTTCGTTTCGTTTAACATACTCTCTTTTAAGTAACTTTAATGTTGATCTCATATTTCACTTCATACATAGATTCCTTTTGGTTTAAGAACATAAATGTGATGACCAACCCACTAAGTGGTATTCTGAACTAGTTCAAATTGGTTCGGATGCTCCAAAGATAGCACAACAGGTAGCTTTGGTGCACGGAGAAGTAGACGGAACAGGAAGTCAGGAACAATTGATTATGAATCAGTGATAATTCATGAGCTCCAAGGAGTTAAATTCAGGCTGGAGTTAGCTGCTGGTTAGGAAAACAAGAAATTGGAGATGGTGGACTTGAGTACAATATTTCGGCTTATCGAAAACCCAGCTCACGACCCTTATGGAGGACAATGAGCTAGTTTAGTGAGGTGGGAGGCCTGTTACAATGGGCCTAAAGAGCATAGAACTAAACTAGTGGTTCGTGAATTGAACCCAGAGGCTGATTTTTTTTTTGGCTAAATTGAGACATGGCCTACGGGATAAGATATTTTTTTTCCAATAATGAGAAGAAGAGATAACGTTGAATGTTCTAGCGTGTAAATGTTAACTAGACAACTGTTATTTCCGTGTGATCTCCCTTTTTTCGAACACCATATCCAAGACTGGAATTAAGAAATAAATATGTGACCTCCGAAATTAGGGTTGAAAATTTAGAAGTGGTGCCATTCCACCAAGTATTTCAACCTAGATGAGCTTTTAAAATACTATGTGAGTATGAATTATGCCAAAGGAAAAGTTTTGTTGATTCTCTTGTTTCAAAATATTAATTAATATAATGCTAAAAAAACAATTTATTCAAAGATCAAGGGTTCTTATTGGGCCACCACATTAATTTCAAAATTTTGTTGGATTTTTAATTTAGTCATCTTCTAAATAAACGTGGTTTCATGATAATTAAACATTAGCTTAAACCAGCTGTCATATAATACGTGCGTGCCATTAATACATGTTAGGGGTGCTCTTATAAAAGCTAGGATGAGAAGAGCTTAATTTCAACCCTCACATAGGTCTTGATTAAACATTTTTAGTTCAGCTTCGATTCTACCAAAAAAGATGAAGATGAACTTTTTTAGGTTACTAGCTCTAGGGCTTGGCCTAATTTTAATTAACTTAGCATCAAGTTTCGGCAAGCTTGAAGAAGGGTTTTATAATGGAAAATGTGGAAAGACAAATGTTGAAACCACAGTTACGAAGGTTGTCACCGAAAAGTTTAAGAACGACCCAACAATTGTTGCGGCACTTCTTCGAATGCAATTCCACGACTGTTTCGCCACGGTACATTTACATTTTGTTTTCGTTGATACCACGAGTAAAATCCTCAAAACCAATAGAGCGATCAACCCATGGTTAACTACGTTAATTGACTTACTTTATTTTTCGTGTTCTCCAAAAATTTATTTTTATTAACGACATATAATACATAGGGTTAACAAGTAATACCAAGAAAAGGCAAGAGAACCTAACGCTCTTTTCGTTTTTGCTTGATATGAAATGTGTGAAGGGGTGTGATGCGTCGTTACTCTTAGATGGACCTACGTGTGAGAAAACTGCATCTCCGAACCTAAGTGTGAGAGGTTACGACGTGATTGAGGATGTGAAGACTGTTATTGAGAATGATTGCAGCGGAGTTGTCTCTTGTGCCGATATCATAAGCTTAGCAACTAGAGATGCCGTTGCTCTCGTAAGTAGTATATACATGTTAAAAACAACAATAATTGTTCTCTTACTTTTATATAGATAACATAAGCAAGGTCGTATTATTGAAAGTTTGCTTGACAAATAAAAATGCAGGCGGGAGGGCCAAATTATGCAGTACAAACAGGAAGAAAAGATAGTTTTAGTTCAGATGCTAGTAATGTGAATCTCCCAAGTTCTTCAATTTCAGTCTCAGATTCTATCACTGCATTTGCTCAAAGAGGTCTTAATACCACTGACATGGTTCTCCTCCTTGGTAATAACTCTTATCAACATTTCATTTTGTTCACTTTCTTTTCCCGTTCAATATAAATTTTAAAGTAATACATATATTATATTTGAAAAAATCGATAATTTTTATTAGAACGGATAGTTAATCTTCAAATTCATATAAGATAAGTTTTAACAATTTCACTAGAATATTCGCAACTGTTACAAATATGCGTGATTCTTTCGTTGTTTATGTTATTCTAAAATAAGTTTGATCAAATCTAGCAATAGATTCTAGAAGAGCCTAAAAATTAAAGCCAACTCCAGACCTACACGAAATCAACGATTTTCATTTTTGTATCAATTCTCTTTCTCTTTCTTGATGGTCTTTTTAACTCTGGATGGATGATTTATTCTTCTTCGGATTTGAGATTGATTTACTGTTATAGCCTCTAATATAATTTTCAATGATTCAATCAAATTAGATTTGTTGAGTTTTTTTTTGTGGGCACCATCTTTATTGAGCCCATAGTGGAGGCCACAACTAGTTGGGTAAATGGCTCTCCAAACTAATACTCGCTAGCCGTTCACTTACCGAAGTGTTAGATAATCAGACAATTTCAACCCACTTGGTTGACAAATACAGCTAGACCACAAAATAAACTATCTGGATTTAATCTAAATTTTTATTTATTTTTTCCAAGTGTGGTCTAGTTGTACTTGTCAATTAAGTGAGTTGAAATTGCTAGGTTATCTAGCATTTCCGTTCTATAACTAAGGGTCTAGGCATTTCGAAGACACTAAAAGCATATTAACTACGCATATACAGTGGCGGACCCAGAAAATCTTCTTTGTGGGGGCACTTTTAGTCAGGGACGACACAGACCCAAAGCCACCAAAACGGTCGCCTTGGGCCGCAACGTAGTTAAAGGCCTCAAAATTTGGATTTTGTATGATATTTTCAAAATGATTTTATATTTAAAACTAGACTTAACATGTAGCTTAATGGATAAGAGCATATGTTTTGTGTAAGAGGTCAGTGGTTCGATTCCTCTTATTCTAAGCACTGTTAGAAATTTCATTTATTTTTTTAAATTTGCACTATATTAGAGACACAAATTTTAACTTCGCTTGGGGCCTCCGGAATGTTTGGGTCGACCTTGCTTTTAGTTATAATATGTTGTAAATTGTTTAGAAATCTTGATGTGCGTCCGAGCTAGTGATTTTATACATTACTGTTAGTTCTAAGCCAACTCAACTACTATTTACTTGCGAGTTATGTTGACTATAACCAATATAAATAAGTAGTCTTATAATTCGAAATATATAAAGAAGTTAAGAAAACAGAGAGTGTAAACTCATTTTAGAAAATAGTTAGAAACTAACACACACGCAATTTAGAAAAATAGTCGACAAAAAAATTATATGTATAAAATGAATTAAAAAGAAGGCATAAAATGGTAGTACGAAGAAAACTAGCTCTAACAACATTACGGGAGTCAATAGTGAATTTACAAAGACTAAAGGCAAAAAGATGAAATGATCTATAAATAAAGGGGTCAAAATGAAATAACATTGAGTTAATATGACAGCTAATTGAAAACTAGGGGGCATACAAGAATTTACCCACAAAAAAAATCAATAAATGAAAGGCTCCCCAGACTCGAACTCGGGTCTCCAAAACCATCACCTTATTCTATTACCACTACACCATTCCATACTTACTGTTATCTCTAGGGTTTGTTTGTATTTTATAAGTTGTTATATTCGGAAAAACTATATAACTTTAGACACTGGACGCGTGGGGGCCCGTGCCCCCACGGGTCCCTCTCTGGGTCCGCCCCTGCGCATATAAGTTAGAAACACTTGTGTCTACATATCTATCAATTACATTGTGAATTTGTGATGTAGGTGGACACACAGTAGGAATAACCCATTGTGCATTTCTCCAAGATCGACTATACAATTTTAAAGGCACTCCTGGCAAGACAGACCCAAACATGGATTCAACTTTAGCAGAAAGTTTGAAGAAAACCTGCCCTCAATCTGGTGGTACCAATGAACAAATTCCATTAGATCAAACCACTGGAAGTTCTTCAACTGTTGATAATGGTTTTTACCAACAGATTAAAAATAAGAGAGGAATATTACAAATCGATCAAGATATTGCTTTAGATTTACAGACTAATACGGTTGTTAATACGTTAGCAATGAACGGAGACGAATTCAAATTTCGATTTGGGCAAGCTATGATTAAGTTGGGAAGTTTTAATGTTATTACTGATGATAATAAAGGAGAGGTTAGGTTTAGGTGTAATGTCACTAACTCTGCTTCTACATCTACAAATCAAAGCCCAGTAGATAGTCCTAAATCAACAAATCAAAGCCCAGTAGATAGTCCTAAATCTACAAAACCAACTCCATTAGGTAGTCTTATTAATCCTTGATTAATTATTATCTAATTATTCATTCATGGATTATAATTCTTTTTTTTTGTTGATCTATATTTTGTGTTTAAAATTTGTAATGATTATTCATTTTAAGTGAAGAAATTTGCTAAATAATTAGTGACTAGTAATATGTAATGTTACATATTTATGTCATTACATGTATGTGTATTGCATGTGTTGATAATATTTATTTTTGTTGATTTTAGTTGTTTTTTATGGATGAATTAAGAAATTAAGTTATATGTTCAACAAAAAAAAAAAACAAGAAATTAAGTTATAGTTTTTCACTTCCTAATGTGTGTTTGGCTCTGGCATCCATGTTGAACCTCAGGACTATACAAGAGTTGATGGACCAACAACATGTTGGTTCAGTTTTGGGGCATAATAAAAAATTTCTGGGGCATCTAACATTTTTGGGTGGAAAAATTATGTTTGCCCTCAAGACTTCAGCACGAGGCATCTCATGGCCGACCGACCACATAACTCTCGAGGAGGGGTTCATTGAAAACCCTCTTCCACGATTGTATGGTTTTAGGCAAAATCCTCCATGAAAGTTTTGCCTAAAACCCTTTCCTTTCGTCTAAGACGAAGAGGGTTCCAACAAGATAAACTTTTTCTTTTCACCAGACACAGTGAGAGCGAGACAAAAAAAAAGAGTCAACCAGAGTGAGAAAAAGAGTTCGAGAAAGAATGACGATGCTGGTGGTGGTGGTAGTGGTCAGGGACGAATCCAGGGGGTGCACAGCTCCCCCGGCTCTGCCTTTTTTTTTTTTTTTTGTTGAACTATTCTTTCATTAATAGGAATAAACGTTATTACAATATTTATCAACTAAAATACAAGGAACATTATGCCACATTTTGCTTCTATTTTTCTTTCTCGCCCATTTTGCTAGTTTGTCTGCATTTAAGTTGAGATCTCTTCTGGTGTATTTGAATTGCACTATATCAAATTCTCTTCTGCTTTCTCGAATTCTTCGGATATGAATCAACGATTGCCAGTTGACAAAGTGTCTTTTATCATGGATGTTCTTGATGAGATTTAAGTTGTCACTTTCTACGATTATTGACTTGTGATTTTGTTCTTTCGCCCAACGTAGACCTTCTAAGATTGCTATTGCTTCACATTCTTCACTATTTCTTGCCCTTAATGTTTTCACTTGAGCTGCTATGAATTTTGCATCTGCATCATGTGCAATCAAGCTAATTCCCGAATTTGATAGTACATTAGTGAAAGATGCATCAACATTAATTTTAATGAAAGGTATTGTTGGCGGTTGCCATTTCTCAGGAGATTTTTGATTGATTTTCGCCGGTTTTTTGTTGGTTTTTGGAAATGCCTTAATCATTCTAATGATGTTATCAAGATCATTTATTTCGTGCTGGAAGCAGTGGTCACATCTAACTTTCCATAATATCCAAAGGATGCTAGCAAAATGAATATCTTCATTAGTATAATAAGTTTGGTTATTATCTTGCCACGAGAAGATCCATTCCGAAATCGAAATAATATTTTCAGATATAATATTAAAATTAAACCAAACGTTTCTAGCTATAGCACAGTGTAATAGTGCATGTTCAATTGTTTCAGTATGCATACAATTTGGGCAAGTGAAGTTATTGTCAATGTATTTTCCTATTCTGTCTCTCACCGGGAGAGCTTTTGTACAGATTTTCCAGATGAAAATCTTTATTCTAGGAATAGTAGGAAGGTTCCAGATGAAATTCCAGTTCTGCGAGTTAGTTGAGGGGGTGATATTATTAGTGCTAATGTGATGGTACATCGATTTGACTGAAAAGTTACCTGATTTTGTGAGCTTCCATTTGACTTGATCTTTACCTTCGCTGTTCACCGGGATAGCTTTGATCAAATTTTGCGTCATGATATCAAAGTTGGCATTGAGAATCTCATTGTTCCAGTTGTTATTAGTAATGAGTTGGGCCACTTTATTCAAACTGGATTGAGTGTTGTTTTGCACTGGTTTGTTAACCTCGGGGATCCAGTTATCGTCCCAGATGTTGATATCTTCACCAGAGTGCACCTCCCAAGTGGTCAGGTCATCGATGAGATTATAGTGTTTCTTGATCGTCTTCCAACTCCAAGAGTGATGGGGTTTAGCTGGGCCAGGTTTATCCGAATGGGGAAAATATTTCGCTTTAAGAAATTTAGCCCATACAGCTTCTGGCTCAGTTTTAAGCCTCCACGCAAGCTTGGAGAGCAGAGCGGTGTTGTCCAACTCAGGCAAGTGGATACCTAGGCCTCCGAGATTCTTCGGAAGACAGATATATGACCATGCTTTGGTGCATATACCTTTTGACTTACCCCACCAAAAATTCCTTTGAATGGACCTGATGCGTTTGCTAATTCCTTTTGGAATAGCAAAACACTGCATCTGGTATCGGAGTACGGCCGCAGCGACGACCGAGATGACCACCGTGCGACCAGCTTGAGAGAGAAATGAGTGATTCCATTTATTGAACTTATTCTTGATTTGATCTAGAATATCATTAAAGACCTTGATCTTTTGAGCTCCAATAAAAAGTTGAGCACCCAAGTATTTTTTCTTAATATTAGTTAGAAAAAATGAATTAATATTTATGTATACATATTTAAGTATGTGTATTACACTATCATAAAAAGAGTGGTAGCTTACTGGATGTTTGTTTTGTTGACACATAAGAGATCCTAGGAGCAAGGTTCAATGAACTATTGATTTGAAAACGAAAAACTCCAACTAGTAATCTACCACTACCCTCCTTCAACTCCCAAAGACTAGGAACTATAAACAAGTGAGATAGGCACGAAATAGGGCATTACGGGGATGTCTTTTATCTCCTTCGGACCCTTCAACAGCCAGTGGGAAAGGATTGTTAGAACCTTGAATAGGGTAAAATTTATAGACTTATCTCACCTTGAATAACCTAAAATTTACCGAGAATTCAATGCAAGAGGCGCCTCTCATTTATATACTAAGCGACCCCGGAGCACAAAACCGTGAAGCAAATTTACCCGAAAATTCAATGCAAGAGGCGCCTCTCATTTATAGACTTATCTCACCTTGGGTGAATTCTGTTTAGGCCTCCAATTTGTGACCAACTCACCGTTTTGGCCCCCGTATGTGTCCGACAGTTCGTTTTGGCCCCAATTGTGTCCGGCAGTTCGTTTTGGCCCCCAAATTTTAACAAAATTATCCATTTTGTCCCTGTGGCATTTTTGTAAATATTTTTTTTCTGACTTTTTCTTTTTATTTTATTTGTCTTTCTACGTCCTCTACCGAACATTAATAATTTCATTATCTCTCTTCTTCCTCATCATCTTCATCCACTGCTCCCTTCTCCACCACCATCATCTCCTCAACCGCTCAATCTCACCACTCCTACGCCCAATCATCATCCTAAACGATAAAGTAAAGGAAATTCCAAAACATTTTGTAAAATTCACAAATCAACCACCAAGAGAGTAACTATTCGCCGACTTCATAAAATGTAGAAAGATTCATCAGCAACAATGAGAAAGATTCATTAGCAAAATACGAAGAACTCGAGGAACCAGATCAAACTAATTACTAAAATAACATATTTATTCATTTTTCATCTTCAATTTCTGGTTAATCTCATAAATCAATTTGAGAAACCCAATTTCAAAACACGAATTTTATAGAGGAATTTGAGAAATCAGTTTGAGAAACCCAATTTCTTCCACTCTTTTTTCTTCTTCACAAACCAAGCTATAAACCCTAACTTTTTTTTTCTCTCTCCCTCTTCACTACTAATAAAGTTATTTTTTTGGGTTATTTCTAATGTTTCATTGCCATATATTTCAAAAGAGATATAGATGAAGAAGGTGGTGGTGGTGGAGTATTGGGATATCAGATAGGAGAGTTCGTAAATTGAAGAGAGAAAGAGTCGGCAAACTAAAGAGAGAGAAAGGAAAAAAGAAAAAAAGAAAAAAGAAAAAAAAGGAAAAAAAAAAATCTACAAAACTAATAATTTACAGAATTACCATAAGGGCAGAATTGGTACACTTGAAAAATATTTGGGGCCAAAATGAACTCCCGGACACAATTGGGGACCAAAACGAACTGTCGGACACAATTGGGGGCCAAAACGGCTAGTTGGTCACAAATTGGGAGCTAAAACGGAATTAACCCATTTTTATTTTGAATTTGTCACCGGGTTGAGTCCGACCATTACAAAGAATTTAACAAATCAAAAAAAATATCATGGACCAGAAATTAAAAACTCTCTTAAGTATACCAAACTCTAATTACACCTCGTTTCCCTCACAATTTTGAGTAGGTCCTCTCGAAATTCTATTGATAGCGTTTCAGATGTACCCATACGTTGCTGCATCTTTTTAAGGTAGTCTACATCTTGATTCGTCTCGTGGTACACATACATAATGTTGCAATTTTGACTTGTGCCGATAAATCTTTAATTTCACGAACCAATCGTAAAGCTTGCCATGGGGGCTGGTTACATGTAGTATTCAGAATACCGACGGTAAGGTTGCTACCATTACTCGACACCGTCCATACTTAACTGCTAGTTGGAGACCGAGTTTTAGTCCTTGTAGCTCATGGTTAAAGACTGAGACCCGGTCTACCATGGGTGTTGGAGCGACAATTTACTCTCCATATGAGTCTCGAAGAATCGCTCCAAAACCACCTTTAACAACGTTAAATACACCGTCAGTATTATAAGTACTCGGTCTTTAGCCACTTGCAGTTTCCAGGTAAACATAACATAAATATTTGTTTAGACACTCATTCCCTAATCTGGAGAGTGGAGATTGTAGATTCAAATTTAAATTGGAAATCATGAGTGTTAGATCTAAGAATAAATTCAAATAGCATGTGGACCCCTTCCCTACCGTTCAATAATGATTTGTTTGGATTAATCTTGAAATTAACTAAATCTCCTTCATTAACTAAAGGGAAAAGGTTCCTTACTTATCTCTTAATCAGATAAAGTTTGAAGTTGATACTTCGACCCAAAATATAGGTTGACATCAGATCGAGGCCTAATGTGGTTAACACATATGAATCTCTTATCTCTGTTTCCTTGTTTGGGTTAGCCCTTGATGATCGAGGTTGAAAGGATGAAGGAGGTCCAAAGGAAAAGGCAAAATATAGAAGTATAGAGCTATCGAAAGGTCACTTGTATAACCACACGATGGAGGTGAACTTTACCTGAATTGGTTGGTTGGGTGCTTATAGAGACCTCAAGTCAATGATCATTGACCTGAGTCAATGTGATAGCCATCCGCATACAACCGTTTGCCCTGATGCTTATAGAAGCACCCTGAAGGAAAATAAGAAAATGAGTGAATAATTAATTGTTATATATTATTTCCCTTTTTCCATGAAAATTTTAGATTCTTTATTTGTGTTTTAGCAATGGGAACAATTTTTTCCCTATGTAGTGTTATCTGTCAGACCATCTGGCCTTAATTTTGAGTTAGATGTTAACAAAACTAAAATCACATGTATATCAAATCTAGTTTATATATATGATAGGCATAATGCATACCACATGTTAACCAGCAAAAAATGGTGTATTCCACTCAATTAATGTCTTAATATGTAGTGAAATTGGCCGAAAAATCTATAGGAAGAAATTGTTGTTGTAAAAAATAAAGACAAGCGACTGTAAATCAAAACTACATATGTCGAAATTTGACAAAATATTCAGAGTTGGAGCGAAATAACGTTCTACACAATCTGAGTGGCCAACGCCACAAATGTGACCACTTTGGAGGTAAAATTCCATCATTTAGACCTTCAAAATGGAGTTTTAGTAGTAATTATTTTACCATTTGTAGTAAGTTTTCCTTTTGGTGAGTTTTTGTTATGTAGTTTTCTATTTAATTAAAATTCTGTAACTTATGTACTTAAATATTGGTAATTCAAATTTGATTATGCTTAGGAATGTCTAACATTATATAAAGGGAACTCAATACTTGTTTAAATCATTCCGTTTTTTTTTATAGGGCCGCCATTCTTGTTGAAAGGCCCCTCCTTGTGAATTCGTTATGAGCTCACCGAATTCACAAGAGATCATTCGGTGCGAGCCCACCGAGTTGACAAGAGATCTTTTCGTATGAGCCCACCGAAATTGAGTCCCTGTAGCCTAATAAAATTCTACTATTTTACTCTCTGTGAGTTTTATGATTTCTAAGTTTTGCACATAAAGTGCTATGTGGGCACACGATTGCAAAGATCAATCTTATTAGGAGATAGAAAATAATAATGTGAAAATCCCTATTAATTGTGTGAGAGATCCACGGGAAACATAGAACTCTAATATGTCAACAAAAAAAAAACGTAGAACTCTACTAAACCAAAATATAATATTTAGGTTATCTTTGTTAATTGACTATTGGTTTTAAGTTTGATTACCACCATGGTACCAGAGTTAGTCCAACATGTGATAGGTCCAACGACTGCACGTGTTTTTTATCACTCAGACAAAAAATATAATGTGTTAGACTTGTGAGAATAGTCCCACATGAGAGAATGGGTAACTACCAACCAAGAATATAAAGTATAGGTCCTCTCCACTCATTGCCAATTGGTTTTGAGTTTGATGGCTACAAACTTAACATGGTATCAGAGCTAGGCCTACACGTGATAGGCTTAAAAGCCACACGTGCTCCACGTCACCCGTAAAGAAAAAAAACACACACGTGCTAGGCTCAAATAACTCTACAGGTGAAGAGGCATGTGATTCTTACGTGTAATAGTGCTCTATTAACCAGGAATATAATACCTAAGTCTTCTCAACTAATTGCTAATTGGGTTTCAATCGGATAACACAAAATTAGACATTGCATATTGATTTTGATTTAGGTTCCCATAAAATTAATAAGCAAATGATGAGTTGATATTTGGTTATATTGGGAAGTTCATTTGGTTGGATTATAATAAGTGTGTCTCTCCACTCAAGTAATAGAGTTCGAACCATTGTTGTTACAAAATATAAATATATTATATAGCTTCAAAGTCGTTCTCTCGACTTCTTTTGTCTAATTCATACTCTTTGAAATACTTAAATGTTAAAAGAGGAATGAAGTGTCCAATAGATCAGTTTGACAAAATCTTATGATCGTGCAGTCCATTATATTGAAGTTATGTTGATGAGTATATCTATTTTCTTTATAAATGACATGATCTAAGATTATTCTTCTGCAATTTCTATGCCTCTCAATTCAATTCTAGATGTCCAAATAATAACCTGAAAATGAATGGTTTTGGAGTATTCTCACTAGGGTTTTGCCTCATTTTACTTAGCTTGACATCTTCATCTTATGGTGGTGACTTGCAAGTAGGATTTTACAAAGGAAAATGTGGAAGAACTGATGTTGAATCGGTCATTCGAGGTGTCGTTAGGGATCGTTTCTTTCAAGATCGTTCGATTGTTGCTGCACTCCTTCGTATGCAATTTCACGACTGTTTTGTTACGGTAATCACATTATATTCTAGTTACATTTAATTGCCATATGTTCCATGAATATTATCCTATTTTTCATACTAATTGTCAAAATGAATGAAGGGATGTGATGCTTCGCTACTCCTAGATGGTATTTCGTGTGAGAAGACATCTCCTCCTAACCTAAGCGTGAGGGGATTTGATCTCATCGACCAAGTAAAGGTTGTCTTGGAAAAACAATGCCCCGGACTTGTTTCATGTGCTGACATTATATCAGTAGCAACAAGAGATGCCGTCTCCTTGGTACGTGTAGATGATATATTAGTAAATGATTGAACTTTTTTTTGATGAGAGAGTAAATGATTAAACTTAATTTACAATTTTTAACCTTCATTTTGATCCGTTTACAAATTTTGTGAAAATGTAGAGTGCAAATTTTAGTTACGCCGTACAAACCGGACGAAGGGATGGAACGGTTTCCCTTGCTAGTAAAGTAAATCTCCCTAGTCCTTCCATTTCGGTCAAGGATTCAATTGTTGCTTTTGCTAGCATAGGACTCAACACAAAGGACATGGTTCTTCTTCTAGGTAAAAAGAACTCGATTTTCACATTCCATATATGATATTTTCCATATATGATATTATATTTATTCTTTTGTTAAATTTTGCTTTCAAACGTCTTCAATAGATTAACATAGACGTATTTCTAATAATATGTACTTTCTTGTCATGTGAATTTATATAGGTGGAGGGCACTCTGTAGGAGTAGCGCATTGTTCGCTTATACATGATCGACTGTATAATTACAAAAACAGTAATAAACAAGATTCGAGAATGGATATAAAATTAGCAAACTCATTGAAAGAAAGTTGTCCTAAAAACTCAAACACAAATAGATTGATAAATCTAGATCAAAATAGTACAAGTTCTTTAATAGTGGATAATTCTTTCTACAAACAAATGAAACTTGGCCGAGGAATTTTAGATGTAGATCAAGGATTATGGTATGATCAATCTACTAAGGGTGTTGTTGAAGTGATGGCAAGAGATGAGGTTAGCTTTCAAAGTCAATTTGGTGAAGCCATGATTAAGTTAGGTAAGGTTGGAGTTCTTACAGGTAATCAAGGGCAAATTAGAAAATCTTGCCATCGTGTTAATCCTCCTAATAAGGCTTCTCCTCCTCCTCCAAGGGCAGCTCATCCCCCTCAGAGGCTAGCTCCTCCTCCTCCTCCAAGGGCAGCTCATCCCCCTCCTAGACTAGCTCCTCCTCCTCCAAGAGCAGCTCATCCCCCTCCAAGGCTAGCTCCTCCTCCTCCTCCAAGAGCAGCTCATCCCCCTCCAAGGCTAGCTCCTCCTCCAAGGTTAGCTTCTCCTCCTCCCCCTAGGCAAGCTTCTCCTCCTCCGCCGATACTAGCTTCTCCTCCTCCCCCTAGGCAAGCTTCTTCTCCTCCGCCAATACTAGCTTCTCCTCCTCCCCCTAGGCAAGCTTCTTCTTCTCCTCCTCCTCCGAGGCTAGCTTCTCCTCCCCCTCCTCCTCCGAGGCTAGCTTCTCCTCCCCCTCCTCCGCTAGCTCCTCCTCCTTCTAATCAAACAATTCCTCCTCCTAATCAAATACCTCCTCCTTTGCCTCCACTAGCAAAATCTCCCCCTCCACCATCAACGACAACTCCTACAACTTAAAGGGTAACCAAAGGAGATGATTTGTTCATTTTCAAATCAGTATTTTTACTTGCATTTAAGTTTTTCTGGTATTTTTGGGATTTTCTTTTCATTTTATCAATTTTAATAAGTCTTTTAAATTGTAATACTTTTTTCCAGTTATAATTGCATTTTTATTATTCATAGATATAAATTGAAATAACTAAATCCATATTTGTAGTCTTCAATCTTATTAATCTTTTTTTTTTAACAATGAAATAACACTAATGTGCCATAACAATTTGGTCTAGGTTTTTTTTAAACCCACTGCCAACGATAAAACAGAAACCATTTGCACAAGATTTAATTTTCACGATTTTTTTCTGCATGCCAACCAAAACTACAATTTCTCCATCAGACTTCAATTTCTTTTCGCGCGGTGTGAAGTTTTTTCGCCCAAAAAAAATAGTCGCGTCCATACATCACTGACGAAAGAACAAAATCGAGGCAACACATCACTATTTACGGTAAACAAGACCTTCGGCAACACCATCAGTAAAGGGAAACATGGGAGGTTCGCCAGGATGAACTATGCCTACCAGGTGTCACGACCTTACTTCTTCGGAAGGTGTCGTGCGGCACTTGTGCGCACTCTAGGTACAAGTCAGCCTAACAAAAGTAATATTACAAGAGATGGGTACAAGTATATTGGGTAGCTACAATTGAAAGCAACAAGATTTTATTGATGGTAAGTTGAAAGCTACAAATTACAACAAGCATATGACTAAGTAAGCTTCCTAAAGGTTAGGGAAGCTTCCGGCTCTTTGGTTGCCCACACTATTTGGAAGGTAGGGGTCTTCCACTCAAAGCTTACCATCCACTCCCCTACATAGTGTCAAATAACCGTTTAGCCTAATTTTACAAGGAAACATCAATATTTTCACCAGGCATACTCCTTTGTTTGGCCTAAATGACATCTATGTCCCCGTGCCAAGGGTATTCTCTAGGAAGCTACTATATACAAGAGACACCTTCCTAAATGCATGAGGCATATGCCAAGATAGCCTAAGGCATATGCTAGACATATTACAATGCATCAAAATAGCAAAAAGACACGGGCCATCGGCAATACCAACATGGCTTGACAAGATGGCCGTGACAGACTCCCCCACTTGTTATGTCGCCGTCCTCGACGACTTCGCTGCCAAGTACTCCACGATCTTGCCGGCATGGTCTAGCAAGGAGCTGGCGCATTCCCAACTGGCTTCGGCATCTGGCAGGTTCCTCCACTTCACTAAGTACTCGAGCTCTGGTGGTGAATTGTGATGAGCTTGAGCAAGACGATCAGCAACTATCTTTTGCACCTCCTTGGTTGGCTGGAGCTCCGGCCTCGGATTTGATCTTTGTTGGTTGGCACGTTGGGGATCCTCCTGATCCTGGTTGAACGGCTTTAAGTTGCTGGCATGGAATACAGGGTGGTGATTCTTCATCCATCTTGGGAGTTGTACTTTGAAAGAGACCTTCCCGACCCGAGCAATGATAGGAAAAGGACCATCGTACCGTCTCACCAAGTTTTGATGTAGCTTCTTCACGAACCTGGATGTATCCCTGTTGATCTTGACAAGCACCAAGTCACCTACTTTGAAGTTGTGTGGTCTTCGCTTGTCATCCGCGAACTTCTTCATGCGTTCAGCAGCTTTCTCCAAGTGAGCTTTGGCTATTTCTGCTGTTCGTTGCCACTCCTTAGCAAAAGTGAATTTCCGTGGGCTGGTACCTGTATAACCTGTTTCAACCGTGTGGGGAGTTAACGGTTGCTGCCCTGTTACCAGTTCAAAAGGTGCCTTGCAGGTTGAAGAACTCTCCTGCAAGTTGAAGCAGAACTGAGCTACATCCAGTAGATTCACCCAATTCTTCTGGTTGGCACGAACAAAGTGCCTAAGATATTCTTCAAGTAGAGCGTTGAAACGCTCCGTCTGGCCGTCTGACTGCGGATGATTGCTCGTTGAGAAGTTCAGCTGCGATCCTAAGAGTTTCATGAGCTCGGTCCAAAACCGCCCTGTAAATCTTGAATCACGGTCGCTGATAATAGTCTGAGGCACTCCCCAATACTTCACAACATGCTTTAAGAACAAGAAGGCCACTTCTTCCGCAGTACAGTGAGCTGGTGTCGGAATAAAAGTTGCATACTTCGAAAACCTATCAATCACCACCATGATGGAAGTATACTCCCCCACTTTTGGCAAGCCACTTATGAAATCCATGGAGACACTCTCCCACGGACGCTGCACCACCGGCAATGGCTCCAAAAGTCCCATAGGCTTCTTCCGCATCACCTTGTCCTGTTGACAAATGAGGCAAGTTTGCACATACTCTTCCACTTGATTCCTCATGCCCGGCAAGTAATAAGCTTTCTCAAGCAATGCCCAAGTACGTCGGTTGCCTGGATGGCCAGCCCAGACCGTATCATGGCACTCCCTGATAAGCTCCCGCCGCAACTCCGCAGAGCGCGGTACATATAGACGCCCACCTGTGGTATATAACAAATCATCCTTGATTCTGAACCTTGTGGAACGCCTATTCTTCACCATATCGAACAAGATCTTGGCTTCTTTATCACTCTGCAGCCGCTCACGAACCTTGTCGACAATGGTGGTCTTCAACTGGGACATGCTCCTCTGCCCCGAAGTAACTAAGGCGGCCAACTCCGCCTTCCTGCTCAGTGCATCCGCCACATTGTTCACCCTTCCTGGCTGATACTCCATCTCAAAATCAAACTCTGCCAATGACTCCTGCCAGCGAGCCTGTTTGGACGTAAGCTTCTTCTGAGTCATGAAGTGTGAGGCAGCAACATTATCGGTCTTCACAAGAAACTTCGACCCCAATAGATAATGCCTCCAGACCCTTAAGCAATGAACAATGGCCAATAACTCCTTCTCCTGAGCAGTATAACGCCGTTCCGCTTCGGAAAGCTTTCGGCTCTCATATGCAACTGGGTGACCATCTTGCACTAATACCCCACCAAGTGCAAAATCAGATGCATCTGTGTGAACTTCAAATGGCATGGATATGTCGGGCAATGCCAATACGGGATCTTTTGCAACCTGCTGCTTCAAGTCCTCGAAAGCTTCTTGACATTCCTTCGACCAAACCCAAGGCTTATCCTTCTTCAGCAAATCTGTCAAAGGTGCCGCTCTGGCTGAATACTTCCTTATGAACCTGCGATAGTAATTTGCAAGTCCAAGAAACGATCTAAGCTCCGACACTGAAGTAGGCACCTTCCACTCTTGGATGGCTCTCACCTTCTCCATCTCCATTCGGATATGCCCATCGCCTATAATATGGCCCAGAAAACCGATGTGTCCTTGCGCAAACGAACACTTCTCCTCCTTCACATATAGTTGGTTTTCTTTCAAGACCCTGAACACCTGCCTCAAGTGCTCTGCATGATCTTCCAAGCTGTGGCTATACACAACAATATCATCCAGATATACCACCACGAACTTATCCAAGAACTCATGGAAGATCTGATTCATCAAAGTACAAAACGTGGCAGGCGCGTTGGTTAAGCCAAAAGGCATCACCAAGTACTCAAACGCACCATACCGCGTCACGCACGTGGTTTTCGGCTCGTCACCTTCTGCAACCCGAACTTGATAGTATCCGGAACGCAAGTCCAACTTCGAAAAGTACCTTGCCGAACCAAGCTGATCAAACAAGTCCGCTATAAGTGGGATTGGGTATTTGTTTTTCACGGTCACCTTGTTCAATGCCCTATAATCCACACATAGCCTCAAACTACCATCGTGTTTTTTCTGGAACAACACAGGAGCACCATAAGGAGCTTTCGAAGGACGGATGAATCCCGCCTCCAATAGCTCATCGAGTTGCTTCCTCAATTCGGCCAACTCTGGGGGAGCCATCCTGTAGGGAGCTCTAGCAGGTGGCTTAGCTCCTGGAACCATCTCAATCTGGTGATCAACAGCACGCCGTGGGGGTAACGCCTTTGGGAGCTTTGCTGGCATCACATCCTTGAACTCCTTCAGGATGCTTTTAATCTTGGCAGGTACAGGCTCTGCATCTACTCCTGTTGTCTCCATCTTCAAAGCTGCCAAGTAAGTCATCTCTCCCTTCTTTAGGCCCTTCTCCAACTGCATAGCTGAGATCATCTTGTCGCCTCGACTCTTCTCGGCAACGATCGGCACCATACATGGTTTATCTCCAAGAAAACATATGCTTCCCAAGTACGGCATCGGCACCATCTTGTGCTCCACCATGAAGTCTAGACCAATGATGACCTGAAAATCATCCAAAGGCACACAAGTAAAATTATTCCTTCCTGACCACTTGCCAATCTCCATGGGCACATCTCGAGCTACTCCATTCACGGGCTTTGGTGCCGAATTAACGGCCTTCATGCGGCTTGGATCTTTATGGAGCTTCAGACCCAACCGCTTAGCCTCCTCTGCATCAACAAAGTTGTTGCTTGCTCCAGTGTCTACCATCACCTTGGTAGCTTTGCCATTCACTTTGCATTCGATGTACATCAACACCCTTGAAGCCTTTGGTTTCTCGCTTGTTTGGCCTGCAAGAGCATTAAGCACCTGGAGCGCACCCATCTTTGCATCCTCTTCTTCACTATCCACCTCCTCCTGTGGATCATGCATACTTTCTTTGTCCTCCTTGCCACTAAAAGTCACCTTTAATGCATTAAGTGCGGCTCTGGACGGACAATCACGTATGCGATGGGGGCCACCACATAGGAAACACTTCATAGCTGTCTTTGTTCCGGATGTGGCGCCTGTCTTTGACCCTGTGCCATCCCGGTTGGGGTAAGGTCTCCTATCCCCACCATGGCCTTTCCCCCTTCCGGGATTGGGCTTTCCTCCAGCACCAGCAGGCTTCCTCCTCTCTTGGTCATTCGTAGCAAAATCTGTGAGTCTTTCGGCGGCGGCCTGCGCTGAGGCCAAGTCTTGCACCCTCTGCCTTTGTAGCTCTGTTTGAGCCCATGGCTTTAGGCCTTCCAAGAAACAAAAGAGCTTGTCCTTCTCTGACATGTCTTTTATATCGAGCATCAACGCCGAGAACTGCTTCACATATTCCCGAATAGTACCTTTGTGCTGGAGCTTCCGAAGCTTCTTCCTTGCCATATACTCTACATTCTCTGGAAGGAACTGAGTCTTGAGCTCTCTCTTCAAGTCCTCCCAAGAGTCTATGATGGCACATCAGGCCTGTATCTCTTCGTACCGTGTGCGCCACCATAGCTTGGCATCCCCCGTCAAGTACATTGTCGCCATCGAGACTTTGGTATCCTCATCTTCGGGTCGCACCGCACGGAAGTATTGCTCCATGTCAAACAAGAAGTTCTCCAACTCCTTGCCATCTCTGGCTCCACCATAGGATCTTGGATCCGGCACCCGCACACGGGGAGGATGCGCCTCTGCTGCTCCGGCTCGATCCTGGGTACCTACAATCCGCATCAACACGTTCACCTGCGCACGCAACTCATCGATCATATTACCTTGCTCTTCTCGAAGGTCATTGATTTGTACTTGCATATCTTCAAGGTTTGCACCCATAGCTTCCACTGTCATGTCCACACCATTGTGGCGACCTTCCAATCCATCAAGCTTCTCTCGGAGCACCGGGACACCTACGATCACTTCCTCCAAGTGCGCAGCCCGTTCCTCCAATGTATCCAACCATTCCTTCGTCCCTCTTTGACCCGCCATCCTATGCTCTGATACCAATTGTCACGACCTTACTTCTTCGGAAGGTGTCGTGCGGCACTTGTGCGCACTCTAAGTACAAGTCAGCTTAACAAAAGTAATATTACAAGAGATGGGTACAAGTATATTGGGTAGCTACAATTGAAAGCAACAAGATTTTATTGATGGTAAGTTGAAAGCTACAAATTACAACAAGCATATGACTAAGTAAGCTTCCTAAAGGCTAGGGAAGCTTCCGGCTCTTTTGTTGCCCACTATTTGGAAGGTAGGGGTCTTCCACTCAAAGCTTACCATCCACTCCCCTACATAGTGTCAAATAACCGTTTAGCCTAATTTTACAAGGAAACATCAATATTTTCACCAGGCATACTCCTTTGTTTGGCCTAAATGACATCTATGTCCCCGTGCCAAGGGTATTCTCTAGGAAGCTACTATATACAAGAGGCACCTTCCTAAATGCATGAGGCATATACCAAGATAGCCTAAGGCATATGCTAGACATATTACAATGCATCAAAATAGCAAAAAGACACGGGCCATCGGCAATACCAACATGGCTTGACAAGATGGCCGTGACACAGGGCCAGCCTACGCCCAAGGCCACCACATTGTTGGTTATAAGATTCGGTCTTCTTTTCCAAATTAAAAATATGAAAGTCACCAAAATAATCTTTCGAAGTTTTTAGAACTAAAAATCAATTCATAGTTAAAACTAATACGTATTCTAGAAATTTTTTGGAACACTAAACTATTTAGAAGTTAGAATTTTTTTTCTTAACATTTGCTTCTTTACATTTTTGTAGTTAATTTCGAGCCAGCTAACTTTTAAATTAAGATTGAAAAGTGTTAATATATATGTGCAAGAGAAATCAAATGACACTTTTTAGCTTAACAAAAGGACCTCAATTTTAAAGTTCGCTTTAGGCCTACCAAAATCTTCGGTCGACCCTGATGCCAACAGCTATATGGAAAAGGGTCGATAGTGGTCAACTATGGCTGACAGTTTTCTTAACAATCGTAAAAAAATATATAATATTTCCCTATGTTTTTTTTTGAATTGTTCAGCGTGCCTCGAACCCTTGGCCTTTAAGGTGGAAGACTATACATCTTACCACTCCAACCAAAGGTTGTGGGCAATATTTCCCTATGTTTTTTTTCTCTGTCGTCGGGAAAAGGGTCCGCTATGAACATTTTTTTGTAGTGATACTACTAGTTGCTTCAGCACAGAACCACCATCTTCAAGAAAAAAAAAGCCAAACATCCCCTCGTCTTCGAGACTCTTAGGGTCTGTTTGATACGTTGAAAAACAGGCTAGGAAATCGATTTTCTTACGAAAATCGATTTTCACTGTTTAATTGGACCTAAAAAGTGTGAAAGTCGATTTTCCGTAGTAAAATTAGGTGAGAAAAAAGCCTAAATTTTTTTACCACCTACAATATGAGAATACGTTTTCTTCCCACCCTCATATTGTTACGCTCTCTTTCCTCTCGTCTCTCTCTTCTCTTATGGGTCTCTCATCTCTCTCTCTGAATCTCTCGTGAAAAATGGGCAAGGTGGCAGGTGCACAGATAGAATTTGGAACTTCTACCCAACAAAACATGGAAGATGAAAAATCAATTTTCTATGTCTCTAATCCCGACATCAATTTATCAATTTATCATTCAGCTAGGAATATGATGAAATGGTTGAACCAGACGTCATCACATGAAACACATTGGTTAGTGGCAGAGCCGTGTTTGAGGGGGGGCGGGCAGGGCGTCCGCCCTGGGCCCCCACCTCAAAAGGGCCCAATCTAATAAAAGGGCCACAACTAATGTTATATATAATACATGTACCTACTTAATCATCTAATGAGTAATAGCTCTACTGGGAAGGGTAATGGATGTCCATGCAACTGACCTGGGTTCGAGTCTTGGCTTCCTCATTTTGAAGTTTGTTTTGGATGAGAATATAATTGCTAAATCAATCTTTATTTTTGCTCCACAACACTTTGTCTTAACCAGTTTGTTAATTTAGGTGTATTTTGTTAGTTTTTGAAGTGTTTTTTAAGAAATAGAAAGCTAAATGTTTTTTTCACAAAAAAAAAAACAATAATATATAAATACACATGTGAATCATCTATGATTTTTCATTATCTTATATTTTGTTCAATTTTTTGTTCGTAATTTATTTTTGTACAAAAAGCACGCAATTAAATTTTGCCCAGGGCCCTCAAATTCTCAGGCACGGCTCTGGTTAGTGGGTATGTTTATGAATCAAGTTTAGAAGCATCAAAACTCTTTCATAAAATGCCAATTCCTGATGCTCAATTGTGGAATTTAGTGGTTTTGGGATACGCCCATAATGTGAAGTTAGAACTTGCTCGTAATTTTTTCCGACAAACTAACCGGGAAAAGTTATAAGTTTATCTAAGACTACATGTCATTTAAAAGTAACCCATGTTGCCAGATCATTTCACTACATTAAATTTCTCAATCTTATCAAATTTCTCGGAAAAATGATAAGGCTGCATCAAACACTTAACTTGAATTTTAACATGATAAAATGGTTTTCTTTCCCGTAAGAAAGAAAATGGTTTTCACATCCAAACATTTTCCCACGTATTAAACTAACCCATTATTTCTTTTTTTTTTTTGTTGAAATAACCCATTATTTCTTAGCTGCACATAGAAGATTTGGAGTTCAAGAGGAGGTTCGTGTACACATTCGTGTCCCGCTCCTGTAAATATCTCTAATCTGGAACGGATGAGTCTAAGGTCGGTAGCCGTTAATACCCGCGGGAATTTAAATTCAAATCTTTTACTCCAACCAAATAAACCTTTCTCCTCTTCTTCTTCCAACATCAAAGGGCTGAAACAATTCCATGCCAAATTGATCAGAAATGGTGAAATCGATGATGATATTCTAACAGTGGGTAAGTTAATTGCCGACATTGCAATTTCGAACCCTTCAAACCTAAACTATGCTAGATCTATCTTCACCAACCTCAAATTTCCTCCCAATATCTTCATGTGGAATTCAATGATAAGAGGCTACTCTCATAGTCCAAATCCCTTAGAATCAATTTTCTTGTATCAGCAAATGGTAGAAGAAGGGTTTTCTCCAAATAATTATACATATCCATTTGTTTTCAAGGCTTGTACTCAGCTATTGAATCAGAATCTAGGGTTAGGTTTACATGGAACATTAATTAAACGTGGGTTTGAAGATTCTGATGTTTTTATTCAGACATCACTTGTAAATTTTTATGCCTCATGTGGGTCTATTGAGATTGCTCGTAAGTTGTTCGATCGTTGTCCTAAGAGAGATGTTACTTGTTGGAATGCACTTATAAAAGGGTATGTCAAAAGTAGTCAATATATTGATGCAATTAAAATGTTTAGAATGATGCAAGATAAAACAGATATTCGAGCTGATGAGATTACTTTACTGGGTGTTATTATGGCTTGTTCACAGTTAGGAGCATTAGATATGGGTAGATGGATTCATGCTTATATCGATAAAAATCGGATAAGTATAAGCACAAATTTGGGAACTGCACTCATCGATATGTATGCCAGGTGCGGAAATGTAGATTTTGCGCTTAATTTGTTTGAGGGGATTCGAGAAAAGGATGTTAGGTTATGGAGTGTAATGATAAGTGGGCTTGCTGTTCATGGACTCGCAAAAGAGGCATATGATTTATTCATGGAGATGCAGAGGATTGGCATTCGACCTGATTCTGTGACCCTAACTGGTGTTCTTAGTGCTTGTAGTCATGCAGGAATGGTGGAAGAAGGGCTGGATGTTCTGGATAAGATTCAAACAGTGTACAATTTGGAACCAACTATCGAACATTATGGATGCATAGTCGATCTTCTAGGTCGGGCCGGGCGTCTTGAGGAAGCCCTGGCCTTGATTAGAGATATGCCATTAAAACCAGATGTAGTTCTGTGGGGTTCACTTCTTGTAGCTTGTAGAACTCATAAAGATGTTGAAATGGGTGAAATGGTAGCGAAGGAGATGATTAAGTTGGAACCTAACCATTGTGGAGCTCATGTTTTCTTGTCTAATTTGTATGCTTCTACTGGCAGATGGAATGAAGTCGAACAAGTTAGAAGTTCCATGAAAGATAGTAAGATCAAGAAAGAACCCGGGTCTAGTTTGATCGAATTGGATGGAGATGTTCATGAATTTATAGCCGGAGATCGATATCACGCACAAGCAAGTAAGATACAGTTGATGTTGGATGAGGTTTCTAGGGTTTTACGAAATCAAGGACATGTTCCTGGTACAAGGGGAATTTCATTTGATATAGATGAGGAAGAAAAAGAGCAAGCTTTATTTCAACATAGTGAGAAGTTAGCTGTTGCTTTTGGATTGATCAATACAAAGCAAGGAACTCCGATTCGAATTGTGAAGAACTTAAGGGTTTGTGAAGATTGTCACTCTTTTATGAAGTTGATATCCAAGATCTTTAATCGAATTATTATCGTAAGAGATCGCATACGTTTTCATCATTTTGTGAATGGTTCTTGTTCTTGTAATGACTACTGGTAATATTATGTAATTGGAGCTAAGAATTCATTCAAATTGATGGAGCTTTCTAGTAATTCTCCAAGGCAGCCTTGTAAATCAGTTATTTTGATGATTAAGATCTTCAAATGGACAAGAAAAGGGAAATACAAAAAAGGGTCTTTCAAAAAATACTCAGAATGCCAAACTCGACCAGGTTGGCCATACA
Source organism: Eschscholzia californica (assembly GCF_041429995.1). Taxonomy (NCBI): domain Eukaryota; kingdom Viridiplantae; phylum Streptophyta; class Magnoliopsida; order Ranunculales; family Papaveraceae; genus Eschscholzia; species Eschscholzia californica. Next base: position 8,166,966 of record NW_028238472.1, read on the forward strand.
TGTCTCCATGACATTTTCACTACAACGGTGATGCTCTGCCCAACACTTTACACTTATCCCGGCTAGGGTATGTGTTCAGTCAAGATGTAGACATACTCTTGTTGAAAAGGGGGCTTTTAAACCAAATTTGGGTTTGGGCCCAATATAAAAGTGTGGGTCTGAGTAAATGGTTTACCAAACTAGAAGGGGTAAAAAAGTAAAAGCCTCATGAAATTAATTAAGAGGGTGTAGAGAGTTCTTTTCCTAGTCAAGTTCAAGAACAATCTAGAGAGAGAAAGTAAAAGGAGAATAGTATACAAGAAACTTGAAGAAGAAGACATAGATCTAGTATGAATATTGTGTTTAAGGTAAGAACTAACTTCAATATCTAGTTTAATATTGTGACAAAACTTTGTGTCTCTTGTTTTATGAGATTGTGTAGATCTAAAGAAGCTTTATTATATGAAAGTATGTTGATGTGAATCTTTTGAGTTTATTTGAGTGTATTGAAGTATTTATACCTCTAATCTCCAACAAATTGGTATCAGAGCCATATTAGTTTATCAATTCAAGCTTTTTCAACATTTCTGAGATCTAGGGTTTGTGAAATTTTTGGGGATCTTTTAAGAAAATGTCAAATATGATACAACCTCAAATACCTAGGTTAACTAAAGAGAACTATGAACATTGGTGTATTCAAATGAGTGTATTATTGGGATCTCAAGATTTGTGGGATATTGTTCAAAATGGTTATGTAGAACCGACTCAAGAAGAAGAGAGTTTTATGAATGATGTACAAAAGTGTGTTCTTAAAGACTCAAGAAAGATGGATAAAAAAGCCTTATTTCTTATCTATCAAGGAATTGATAGTCCTACATTTGAAAAAGTGTCCGAAGCAAAATCATCGAAAGAGGCTTGGAATATTCTCAAGAATTCATTTAGAGGAGTTGATAAAGTGGTAAAGGTTCGTCTCCAAATTTTGCGTGGTGAATTTGAAAGATTGAGTATGAATGAAGGAGAACTTGTCTCCGATTATGTTTCAAGAGTATTGTCTAATGTTAACGAAATGAAAAGGTGTGGTGAAAAATGTGATGATGTTCGGGTGATGGAGAAGATTTTACGGTCTTTGACACCTAAATTTGATAATGTGGTTATTGTCGTTGAAGAATCAAAAGATTTGGAATCCATGACGGTAGATGAATTGATGGGAACATTGCAAATCCATGAACAAAGGGTGAATAGAAATGTCGCAACCTCTTCAAATTGTTCGGTTGATCAAGTACTTCAAGCAAAACTCACTTTAGAAGAAAAACAATATGCATCCCCAAAAGAAAGAGGCTATGAGAGTTATGGTAGAGGTTATGATAATGGTAGAAGAGGCTTTGGAAACCAAAGAGGAAGAAATTTTTTTAATAGAGGAAGAACAAATGAACCAAGAGGAAGAGGTAGAGGAAACTTTACTAGAGCTTATAATAGCCAAGGTAGAGACAAAAGGGATATTGAATGCTATAATTGTCACAAGCTCGGGCATTATAGTAATGAATGTTGGTATAAAAATCAAGTTAAGGAAGAATCAAACCTTGTTGAAGATGAAGTAGAAATTAATGTTGATCCTACATTGTTATTTTCTTGTGATGGTTTTGACGAATCACAAACAAACACTTGGTATTTCGACACCGGTGCAAGTAATCATATTTGTGGAAAAAGAGAATTGTTTGTTGAAGTGAATGAAAGTGTGAAAGGGTGTGTAAAGTTCGGTGACTCCTCAAAGATACCGGTGCTAGGGAAAGGTAATATCCTCATTCAACTAAAAAATGGAAAACATAACTATATTTCCGATGTCTATTATGTTCCCGCAATGAAAAATAATATTTTGAGTTTGGGACAACTTTTAGAAAAAGGTTATGATATAAGATTGAAGGATCTTCATCTCACATTAAGAGATAGAAGTGGAACTCTAATTGCTAAGGTAAAGATGGCAAAGAATAGATTATTTCCCTTGAACATTCAACATGGTGATGCAAAATGCTTAAACTCTATTGTGAAAGATGAATCTTGGTTGTGGCACTTGAGACTTGGGCATCTAAACTTTGATGGGATGAAGACCTTGGCAAGCAAGAATATGGTAAGGGGTTTACCATGTATTGATCACCCAAACAAAGTGTGTGAAGGGTGTATCTTTGGCAAGCATCATCGCACAAGTTTTTCTAAAGAAGGGAGGTGGAGAGCATCTAATATATTGGAGCTTGTGCATACCGATGTTTGTGGTCCATTGAAGCCAATGACAAATGGAGGTAACAATTACTTTCTCACTTTTATTGATGATTTTAGTAGAAAAACATGGGTTTATTTCTTAAAAAATAAATCCGAAGTATTTGAGGCATTCAAAGAGTTCAAGAACATGGTTGAGAAACAAAGTGGTTTTATGATAAAGAAACTAAGGTCCGATAGAGGTGGAGAATATACCTCAAGAGCATTTGATATGTTTTGTAGAGAACATGGAATTGTTCATGAACTTACTCCGTCATACACACCACAACTAAATGGAGTTGCCGAAAGGAAAAATCGCACCATATTAGACATGGCAAGAAGCATGTTGAAAGAAAAAAGTTTGCCTAGAGAATTTTGGGGTGAAGCCGTTGCATGTGCCGTATACTTGTTAAATAGATGTCCCACTAAAAGTGTCTATATGAAGACCCCACAAGAGGCATGGGGTTATTACAAGCCTAGTGTATCTCATTTAAAGATATTTGGATGTATTGCTTATGCAAAGATACCGGAAGCAAGAAGAACAAAACTTGATGACAAAGGTGAGAAATGTATCTTTCTTGGGTATAATGAGCAAATGAAATGTTACAAGTTGTTTAATCCAATTGTCAATAAAGTTCTATTTAGTAGGGATGTGGTATTTGAAGAAGATTTGGCATGGGAATGGAAAGGAAAAGAAATTGTTCAAGTTGAACTTAGACTTGAAGGAGAAGAAGAAGAAGAAGATGTGCCACCGAGAGAATTTCAAAGAGACCCACAAACACCATCGTCCTCATCTCCATCATCCTCATCATCGGGGGGAAGTTCTAATGAAGGGCCAATGAAAATAAGAAGTTTGAGAGAGATATATGAAGTTGTGGATAATGAAGAAGAATTAAATTTGTGTTGTTTTCTCATGGATTGTGATCCTATTAGTTATGAAGAAGCCATCCAAGAAGAAAAATGGGAAAATGCTATGAATGAAGAAATTAATGCAATTGAAAAAAATGATACTTGGGAGTTGACAAATTTGCCAAAAGGATACAAACCTATTGGTGTGAAGTGGGTGTATAAGACAAAGAAGAATGCAAGTGGAGAAGTCCAAAGATACAAAGCAAGACTTGTAGCTAAAGGTTACAAGCAAAGAGCCGGCATTGATTATAGTGAGGTATTTGCTCCCGTTGTTCGTATGGAAACAATTAGATTGTTAATCTCTATAGCGGCTCAATATTCATGGAAAATTTATCAACTTGATGTCAAGTCGGCATTCTTGAATGGTATCCTTGAGGAGGAGATATATGTTGAACAACCTTTAGGGTATGTTAGAAAGGGCAAAGAAGATAAAGTTTATAAGTTGAAGAAGGCCCTTTATGGGTTAAAGCAAGCTCCACGTGCATGGAATGCAAGAATTGATAAGTATTTTCAAGAAAATGGATTTGAAAAGTGTCCTCATGATCACACTTTATATATGAAAGTGAAAGAAGGTGGAGGTATGTTATTTGTTTGTCTCTATGTTGATGATTTGATATTCACCGGTAATGATTCAAGACTATTTGATGAGTTCAAGAAGAGCATGATTAAGGAATTTGATATGACCGATATTGGGTTGATGGGTCATTTCCTTGGTATTGAAGTGAAGCAAATGGAAAATGGCATATTTATTTCTCAAAGTGGATATGCTAAGGAAGTTCTTAAAAGGTTTAAAATGGAGTCATGTAATCCGGTAAACACCCCTCTTGAAAGTGGAGTGGAGTTGAGAAAATGCTCAAGAAGAAGTGATGTCGATCCTACATATTTCAAAAGTTTGATTGGAAGTCTACGTTATCTTACATGTACAAGACCGGATATTCTTTATGGAGTTGGGCTACTGAGTAGGTACATGGAGACACCGGATGAATCTCATCTTAATGTTGCAAAGAGGCTCCTTCGATATATTAAAGGTACGCTCAATGATGGTTTATTTTTCTCTTGTGAACAAGATTTTAAGCTTATCGGTTATTCCGATAGTGATTGGGGTAGAGACTTAGATGAAAGAAAGAGTACATCGGGGTTTGTATTTTTTATGGGTTACACGGCATTTACTTGGTCTTCTAAAAAACAACCCATTGTGACTTTATCTACTTGTGAGGCGGAATATGTCGCCGCTAGCTCTATGGTTTGTCATGCAATTTGGTTAAGAAATATGTTGAAACATCTTCAATGCCCTCAAGTTGGTCCAACCGAAGTGTTCCTTGATAACAAATCGGCTATTGCTTTAGCCAAGAATCCCGTTTGTCATGAAAGAAGCAAGCACATTGATACACGCTACCATTTTATTCGTGAACATGTTAAGGAAGGTGATATTGAAGTGATGTATTGCAAGTCTCAAGATCAAATAGCGGATATATTTACGAAGCCCTTGAAGCATGATGTCTTTGAGAGATTGAAGTGGATGCTAGATATGAGAAGCTATGGAAATTTGGTTTAAGGGGGGATGTTGAAAAGGGGGCTTTTAAACCAAATTTGGGTTTGGGCCCAATATAAAAGTGTGGGTCTGAGTAAATGGTTTACCAAACTAGAAGGGGTAAAAAAAGTAAAAGCCTCATGAAATTAATTAAAAGGGTGTAGAGAGTTCTTTTCCTAGTCAAGTTCAAGAACAATCTAGAGAGAGAAAGTAAAAGGAGAATAGTATACAAGAAACTTGAAGAAGAAGACATAGATCTAGTATGAATATTGTGTTTAAGGTAAGAACTAACTTCAATATCTAGTTTAATATTGTGACAAAACTTTGTGTCTCTTGTTTTATGAGATTGTGTAGATCTAAAGAAACTTTATTATATGAAAGTATGTTGATGTGAATCTTTTGAGTTTATTTGAGTGTATTGAAGTATTTATACCTCTAATCTCCAACAACTCTCTCTAAATCCTGTTAGGAAACATATTATGGCCGGGATAATTGGGAGGCAGAGAAATGTTTTCCTTTTCACTAACCTAGTTAGGGGGAAAGATTTTGAGTTTTCTAAACTAAAAAAAAAAAAAGTAGTGAAAACAACTCATCTTAACGGCTAGTTTGGTCCACCACTCTCTAACTTTTCTATTCATCTGTTTTATATTTCACACCCATGCTTTTCCACAAAAAGTGGTATCCACAATAATCTCTAATCAAACGAATTTTTTTTTTTATAGCAAAACCCTGTTTTATAATTCTTGAATCTTTACTTTCCTTTTCTTGTTCCCAATCGGGTTTCTTCTGATACTGAACTACATCATTTTCTCTTCTTTGTTTTTTATCACTCTTTTGTTGGATAAAATTTGAAGATAAGAGAAGAACCCAATTTGGAGTCTCTCTCTCTCTCTCTTGATAAAACTGACACTGGAACAGAAAAAAAACCCTTTTTCTGGAAATTTAGAGATTTAGCAGAAGCAGAAGTGAGAGTGATGATATTGGGGAGCCTCAGTTTCTACAAGTGGTACATGATTCTAAACTTGCTGCTTACTGCAGTTGTTTCAGCCAAGCACCACCATGGTATTCATCACTTTTCTTATCTATTAGCTGCACATATTAAAACTTAAATTACTAAAGATTTACAATTCAAGTATAGAAGATTTGGACTTCAATTCTGATGGTATTATTAGATCTGTTTCTCGTCGTTTTGTCCGATTGAAGCATTCTATGGTGGCTGTGATCATGCTAGTTTATTTCTGTAATCGTATGCCCTTCCTTGCCCACCTTAAGATGTATGATTATTTTTCGCTGTTTCTTTTGTTTCATATCCAAATCCTGGTTATAGTTTTGTGTTAACTAGTCAAAAGTTTGTTGATACTCTGCAGAAATCATAAAAGAACATATTCAGAGACAAAAGTTCATCTAATGCCGAAAAATATGTTAAATGGTAAACAAAAGGGAGCTTATAAACTTCACCACAATAATACTTTCAGTGTCTTATTTGCTGTTTTTGGTACCACTTCTGGCACAATTTGCTATTATCGATTACCAGTTACTGCTTGATACAATAAACTAAAAGGGAACCTATATACCTATCTAATAACATGACTGATATCGAACATATCAACGTATGACGGTATTAGTCATCTTTCATGAATCAGACATATATGGGTTTATCTAGAGAGAGCATGCGAATAATAATCAGACAACATACAGAAAGGTTTTGCAGGGTTTTCTTCTGTTCTTAATTTGAATTTGATATATGCGACATTTGCTTATAGCCCCATCGACCAATATGGGAGATTTTTTATGTTGCCTTCTGAGCTTTTTCTTAATATACTCTATTAGACATAAATTTCTACATGCTAACATGGTACTTGGCACAGGAAACCCTACGAACGAGATTGTAAATATCATCAATGACAACCGAACAATCCAAAAGCTTCCTAAACTGAATGACAACCCAGGGCTCGGGTGCATAGCCTTACAATATATAAAGGAATGCAAAGGAAACTGCACTAATAACAACACAGTAAACTGTAAACCTACGGAAGATGATTTTACCGAGGTTTTTGCTCCTAATTGTGGTGTAGAATTACCGACTTTTGGCACGATATCTGGCCGTATTGTGGGATGTCAGTCTACGTATCTTGAACCGTCAATAGCTTTCTCTAATATTCTTGTTAATGATCGGAACACTTTATCTATTTTGAAAGGAAAAAATCACTCTGAGGTAGGTGTTGGGTTGATTAAAAACCACCATGGACCTTACTTTTGGTGTGTTTTATTTAGTACGGATAAGATCAATTCGACTTTTGTTCTTGAAGATGGTGGAAAAGGCATCAAGCAGAAGACAGGATGCTATAGTGGAACTAATGTTGAATGTAGTGAGGGAGAGAGAAATAAACTGTTCTTTCTTAACCTAATGACTATGATTCTCGTTGTGTTTTATCTGTTACATTGATGATATTTAAGACAAACAAAAAATTAGATATATCAAGCTCTCTACTTCAATTCTCTGGTATTAGTTTGTGGGTTTTATTTCTTGCTGTCAAATCAAATGTTATAGCCGATAATAATTATGATAGCATATACTTTACATGAGATTGATGAATAAATGTGAAAGAAAAACAAAAGTGAACCACAAAAATTTAAATGATACATACATGATTTGATGTTCATCTTATGTGGAATCTTGTAAGCGACAATGGGCTGTCCATATCCGTCGACTTTTTCACTGTCTTAGGTGGTTCAAAGACCTTCCAAAAGCGAAGAGTTTCGTCTGCCCCAGCTGATACTACAGTTGACCCATCAGGACTCTGCGTATGCCAACAACAAATTCATTCATTTTGCTAAGTTTTCTGATTAGTTAATTATGGATAGATCGATAGATTATAGAAACGAAGCAATCACACATGATTATTCATTAGGATTTTTTTCCAACCTTTTACTAAATTTTTTTCCACAAATGACTTGCCCGGCTAGTCATTTGTGATTTAAAGATTTTGTATTTAACCGCGACTCAGATTTGCTTCAATTAGGCATTTAGTTCTGCATTCGTAGTTTGATATCTTTCTGGACCTCTTTTTTATAATCATTGATATTATTGATTACAAACTTATGCAGTTATGCTGTAATTCATATTCTTACCTGAGAAAGACTGAGAATTCTGGATGTATGACCCAATAGATCTGCTATTTTTGACATGGAAGGATATCTCCACAAACACAACCTGTTCTGGGTGAAGCCATGGCCGCTCAAGAGCTCCTTCTGATGTCTATTCCACTGCAACCCACAAATCTGCATTCGAATAACAATAATATAGCCATTTGGTTCTTCTCTCATTTATATACTTCCTTTTCAAAAAAAAAACAAGAAAAACATGATAGGTTTGACTTGCCTGTGACTCGGTATCTATACTATTCGTGCACTTCCCAGTTTGTGAGTTCCAGATTTTAATACATCGATCATCTGAGCCACCACCAGAGGCCAGTATGTCATATTGATAAGGGCACCAAGCAAGGGCCTTCACAGCCGCACAATGGTCAGTGAACCGTGTCATGCTTCTAGATGAACCCATGTTAGAAGCTTCCCATACACAAACTATATTATCGTTTCCCCCACTTGCTAATTGATTTCCTTTGCTTGACCATTTCAAACCACACACTTCTTCAGTATGTGCTCGTATGCAGGAAGTTAAGCTGCTTCTCGCTCTCACTGTATAGAAAGTGCAAAGTATGTAAGCTAAATCACTTGTCCCAAATATACTGGACTGAATGAAACTAAAGAAATGTACCATCATGATTAATGATAGATTTGTCCTGGCTTCCTGAAGTTAGAGATTGACCTCTCCAAGCAAGGCATCCTACCCTTTGACGATGTCCCTCTAGGCTTCTAATCTGTGAACAAAAGAAGATTAGAGATGCACAGTTAATCTTTGTTTTGGAAATCTTGCGGTTTTATATTAAAGCATCTGATTTGTTCTATGGAAGTTATATGGGAAACCCATTTCCGAATTATAAATATATATCTATATTGGCTTCATTCTGTCTAAGGCGAAAAGAAAAAAATTGATGAAGATAAGGACTTGGAAAGAAGGAAGGCAACATTATGAAATATTACCAATTGTAACTTTTCAGCATCCCAGAGTTGAAGTTTTGAAGATGCTAACCCAACTGCAACTGTTTTGGCGTCTTCGGACCAGTTTACACTCGTGGGATAATCATCTCTATCGTCAACTTCCATTACTTTTTGAACATTGTCAGTTTCCGAGTTCCACAAATATAGTTGTGTGCCCAAGCCAACAGCCAGAACATTATTTGATCCCCAGTCAATGAGATTCATATAAAAGTTATCGTTGAGTCTTGGTGCATCCAAAACCCTATACGCCGACTGTGTTCATACATAATTATTAGCCACTTAGAAAATATAATTTACTTTTATATGCTAAGAAACTAGACGAACAAAAACAGGAAAACAATGAGTGAACCGAAACAATAAAAAAACAAAAAATGTAGTTTTGCCCGCTTCGTTTATTCTCTGAAAACCAAATTCAAGTGTCAATATCTAAGTACTTGCAACCTTTTCATTGTAAGAAAAACAAATGCAACTTCTGATATCTAAAAGACGGAATAAAACACAGGCTTGCGGAATTGTTTTGCGCGAGTATAAAATATGCGTTTTCTACTTATGAATCAAACATAGCGTAAAAGGCGTTGATCTAGAGTGATACATTTCTCGTCCTACTACAAAACGTAAATACAAAATCTCACATTGTGTAAACTTAAATGACTACGAGAATCCCTATTTATATATCTAATTTTCCTAACAAAAAAATGAATTCAAGTTTCGTACTTCAGTAAAAAATTTCTCTACTCCGAAAAAGGAAAATTTCTAAATGAACTGATTCAGAAAGAATTTTACCTTAGGCAAACGACGTGGTGACTTGATGTTCGTCTTTTCGTCCCACTCGTCCTGGCGTAATATTTCATCAATAAGTCGAATCCTTGGCCTCTCAGACCTCTTTCTCCCTCTGAAAACCAACATTCTGAATGGTTTTCCGTCTGAATCTGAATTTATAACCTCGTTTATCTTCCTCCTGTACTCTTCCTGATCAACACCAAAAACAGAATCCAATTTAACATCTAGAAGAAAAGTTAGAGAAATCAGAGAGAGAGAAACAAGAAACAAACGTTAAAGGTTGGATTTTCAGGCGAAAGAGTTTTCTCTTTCTTGTTTTCTGGAGTCTTGCTCGTCAATAAGCTAATTGCATGATCAAGATCCATCAAACTTCTATTTGGAATGAATCGATCTCCCTGAAGTTCAAATAAAACCCGCCAAAATTCAAATTTCAAGAACAAGATGATACAAATTTCAAATTTCAGGAACAAGATGACACAAATTTCAAATTTCAAGCACAAAATTGAAATAGAAAAATGAAGAAGATTTAACGGAATAAAGAAAAGAAAGAGGAAACAATGAACGGAAAAAAGAGAGGTTACCGGAAAGTCGTATCTGACTGGACTATCGGAGAGCCTTGTCGGCGATAACCAATCAGAAGAGTAAATCCTTGAGATTATTGACGATGAATTTGGTTCCATCGGAGAGGTACCGATAGAAGTTTTAAATCAAAAGAACTGTTAAAATTCGAACTTCTTTTCCAGAACAAGAATATGAACAGTAATGAATAGTTCAAAGAAATCAGAATCTGAAATTGAAATCATTGTCTCAAATTGATCGTACTATCAAGAGTTTAATTAGGGTTTTGGAATTTGAATTGAGGAAATGGGTGAAATTTTAGATTGATTTTTCGTTTCTTGTTAGATAGAGAGAGAAAGAGGTTTTCCCGCTTGGTTAACAGTCGCCATCTAAGGTTTTTATATCGACACTACTAATGATTTTTCAATTTCTTACCATTTCGAGCGAGAGTCCTAAAATGTTAAGGGCACCTTTTTCTGTTGTTTGGTGGGTGATTCGGGGAAATAAAGAAACTATCTGAGGTACAAAGTTTCGGACATAAACAAAATATATTAATTTTTTTTTTTTAAATTTCATCCAACCACTTAAACCCTTATATTTTCTACTTTTTTCCTCTCCCACTTCTACCACATGAACGTCGGGGACTTCCACCATAAATTCCGGTGATCTCCACAATAAATCTCCGGCAACTCTCATCTTCTTTCTCTTCTCTCCCGCTCTTCTCTTTATCCGCTCCCTATCCTCTCTCTGTCTGCTCCCTCTCTCCTCTCTCTATCTGCTCTCTCTCCACTATCTCTATATCTCTGGCAGAGGGGAGGTGTCGTGGTTTCTAGACGAGAGAAATAATGAGAGAGAGAGAGAGAGAGAGAGAGAAGAAAGGGAGAGTGAGAAGATAGAGAGAGAAGAGAGAAAGAGAGGGAGAGAGAAAGAGAGAGAGAAAGAGGACTGAGAACGAAGTCGCCGGCTAACTCCGACCGTCGACATTAAGGGTATGTTTGGTTGATGTGTTTTGGGGTTTCTATCTTTTTCCACGGATAATTTTCTTATTTCCCCAAATCAACGGCCTTTTTTTTGAGAAGTCGATTACGTTCTACGATAGTCATTACAAGGCACTGATACATACGCACTATAATCGTCTACGTTAAAACAAGAAATGAAAGAGGCTTAAAGGCCGACAAATTTATTACATTATTAATAACCCGTTCAATATTCCTGGATTTACACTTCAACCAGATCAAACTCAGGACCTCTGCATTACAGAGTAATGCTCTAACCAACTAGGCTACCAGTTGTTGGCAGATTTTTTCTGTTGAAAAGACAAGATTTCATTTCCAACAATTTTCCGGGGGGGTCTGAGATGACTTCTCCAAGAGAGTGAAGGTTATTCCTAGGCGTAATAAACCTTTAGAATAAGGATTACTGCAGAAACCAATCATGAAAACTTTCTGATTAGTCGTCTTGATTGTATGACTAGAATGTATCATGTGTTTGATTAGAATGAAGAATGGTGATATCAACATTGTCTTTCGAGAGGATAATGAGGCTACCTACTCTTTGAATGGGGTCGACGTAATTGTATTTATAATTTTTTACAACATTTATGAGAGTAGGGAAATTATCTTTGGTGTTTTTAGTCTCCGAGAGGATATGAATTCCGGTTGTGAGAGTTGATCATATTACGTTTACGAGTTCAATAAGAACTACACGCCTGCTTGTTCCATGATAATATAGAAATTTCAAAGACATGTCTAAATATATATGAGGGAATTAAAGTGGAGGAACTATTAGGATATATGGACCAAAATGGATATCCACTGTCCAAGATATATGAAGATGAGACAGATCGACATAAAGAGATTCGACAACCAAGATGAGTTCAAGATATTGGAAGATATCGAACATATATTTTCCTATCTTTAGGATATCTCTTGTAACTATTTAATAGTAATATTAAATAGAGATTATATTGTTTCCTAGTTTAGTTAAAGCCTATAAGTAAGAGATGGATTCTAGGAGTGTAAGTATTCGATTACTAATCAATAATTGTAACGAATCACCACAATTGTGGATAATAAAGTATGTAACCGTTCTGGCTTTCTCTGAGGATGTAGGTCGTGAATATCCGATTGAACCTCGTTAAATATTGTGTCTTTACTTTATGTTCATCTATCGATTATAAAATAATCGTGAATTGCACAGAAACTATTAACCAACAGGCAAGCACCGAATACAAATAACTTAATACAAACAGATAGTATCGACCACAAGATTAAGCTTGTAAGTGAAATATTTACCAAAGTAAAATAAAAGTAGAGGGATTGATCCAACAGTTCAAATTGGGTCGTGAAATGAGAGTCCAGTACGCGGATGTCATAATATTAGCGGCAGGTCCACAATGTCAGAGAGGGAGAGAAATTTTTGGAAATAACATCCGGATTTCAAAAATTACAATTCGTGCCATTGAAAAAAGCCCAGAAAATCTGAAAATTTCTGAAAAAGAATCTGACGCACCTCTCATCAAATATTGTACTTTTCACGAATTGATTTCGCGTGATTGCCCTTAAACGTATTGTTTACCATTATCGTGCGTATCACATCTTAATAATGTATCAATGCCTTGTAACGACTATCGTATATCGTGGTCGATTCCTCAAAAAATAAATAAATTCCACCTCTACTTTAGGGGTCAATAGGGGAGATTAGCCCTCTGTTTTTCCTATGTTTAACCACGGGAGAAGTGAGAAGTCTACTTTCCCTAGGATTACCAAAGGGAGTTTTTTTTTTTTTTTGATGAAATACCAAAGGGAGTTGTTAGGGGCTTAGGGCTGAAGCAAACCGCCAAACCCAAATTTATACTATAAATATAATGCCTAAAACCAAACAAATAAAAACTCCTTTATCTTGTCTCTTCAAAACTTGGTACCTGATTCTTTGGAGAGCAACCACCGCTGAGGCGCGACTCTCTTCTTCGACAAGGAAAATTTTAGGGCAATTCTCCTCTTCGAATAATATCATCTAGGTGAGTCAATCTTATTTTCTTTCTTTGATTTTCCTTCTCAGAAATACAAGAAACCCTAATTCCAAAGAGTATAATTGGGTTTTGTCCACAATAAGGATGTGATATCCTAATTAAATTGTTTAAAAAAAATAAAAACGAAATCCATAACTCAGGATGTGAAACCCTACTTAATAAAAATCTACCTATCGGTGTCATTGTAATTTGCTTTAATTCTATTTTCTGCCCCGGAATCCCGGACTCAGTCCTCTGTTAAAGCAAGTTCGTGATGTTCTGTTGAGATGCACATTCGTTTTTATTATTACGTGTATTTTGTTCCATTACTTAAAACTCTCTCTCTCTCTCTCTCTCTCTCTCTCTCTCTTAATCGTGCAGGGTTAATTTACTTGTTTAAATTATGAAAGATCAATCTCTTACATCATCCCTGATCGACAAAAATCAAAATAAGGTATGGTAAAGAATTTCTATTTTTATTTCGAAATTGTAATAATATGATAATATGCACACTACTTTTCAATTTCAACAAACATAACATCTGTTAGATTAATGCATTATGATAACTCTTTTTTTTTTTGGTACAGATAGAAAAACAAACTAAATTGGTAATGGAGAACAAGTCGGTGGCAATTTCAGTTCAATCGACAGCTGCTACACCTCATGATTTGGACCAAACTGAAGAAATCCGCAAACTAAAAAATAAAGTAAAACTTTCTTGTGTGGCTATTATTTTCCCAGTTGGATTAATGGTTGTGGAAGCGGTTATGTTTCTCGAAAGAAAGAATCCTCTACCCAGTGACGCTTTCAAAGTAGGAGTTGGGCTAAGTGCGATTAGTTTTGCTTTCGGTCTTTTTCTGTTGCTTCTCATTGGATTTTGCTCAAAGGAGGGGCCAAGATTTGAGAATATGTTTGCTTACCTAATACTGATTAGTAGAACGTTGTTGACCTCCTCCATCCTTTGTCTATGTGGTGCTCCAGAGGAAGACGGGGCTGGAGTTTTTTCCATTTGTTTTGTTCTTCTCATCCCAATAGTTTTCATTTTGTTTCATTGTACGACCTCCGTGAACAGACTTAAGCTTAAGACTTTGATTTTTATTTTTTTGTAATTATATATTGAGTACTTATTATTGTCCTGCTACCTTAAATATGTTGTGAGCTTTAAGCCTTTAATACTTTGACTGCACTATGGAGGTGACCTTAAGCTATTTTCATTGTAAAGAGTGACTATTAATTTGAATCATATATAACCATGTCAAGCTATTATAGTTGTGGTTGACAACTCCGACGGTTTACAGATGTTTTATCACATCTTTCTGTAGTATGGATTATGAATTTTTCATATTATTATCATTTCTTTTGAAATATGAAACGTGAAATGTGAAAATTGTGGGCCTAAGCTCTGCAAATGTGATGAATAGTTCAAAGAAATCAAAATCTGAAATTGAAATCATTGTTTCAAATTGATCCTACTATCAAGAGTTTGATTAGGGTTTTGGAATTTGAATTGAGGAAATGGGTGAAATTTTAGATTGATTTTTCGTTTCTTGTTAGACAGAGAGAAAAAGAGGTTTTCCCGCTTGGTTAACCGTCGCCATCCAAGGTTTTTATATTGACACTACTAATGATTTTTCAATTCCTTACTATTTCCAGCCTAAGTCCTAAAATGTTAAGGGCACCTTTTTCGGTTGAAAAGACAAGATTTCATTTCTTGTTGTGGCAACAATCCTACATCGGTGGTGAGACAGAGTGTGGTGCTCCTCTTAAGAGGTTAAGCACCCTTCCCTAGTGAGGCTTTTAAAACCGTGAGACCTAGGTGTGCCAAAGGGGACAGTATCACTAGCAGACCAAAAGGTTGGTCTACATCATCTTATAACATTTCCAGCATTTTCTGGGGGGAGTTTTAAAGTCTAAATGTTGAAGGCGCTTGTTTCCCTCAACAAGTCCCCTCAATTTTGTTTTGCGAGAGGCGCCTTTAAATTTAGAGGGGGCCTTTAAAACATTTTATTAATATGAATTTGAAGAGTCGTTACATGACATGAATCTAACTATTATATAAAACATGTTGAAGAGTGATGACTGGAATGAACATTACATGGAGACAAAACTCACTTTTTGTTTTAGATCAGATTGGTTAGATTGAATATTGGTCATTTAACTATAATCATAATTGATATAATCCTCACTGTGATCTCTAGAGACTCGCTTGTTTACGGTAATGATCCTTGAGATCTCTTAAAATAATAGGGTGATGAGTTATTTCGTTGGGATCCTGGAGAGTGTCTATAAGGAGTTAGGAGATTTTAAAGGGGGCCCCCGTTTTTGTTAAAAGGCCTCCCCGCTAAAAGCGCCCCTCATTATGATCCATTTGGTTATAGGGCCCCCTCTACAAATGAGCACCTCCTTCATCTATGGGAAATTTTAAAAGGCCCCCCCGTTTTTGTTAAAAGGCCTCCCCGCTAAAAGCGCCCCTCATTATAACCCATTTGGTTATAGGGCCCCCTCTACAAAAGAGCACCTCCTTCATCAATATTTGACCTAACGGCAAAGTTAACGCTGTTAGGTCAAATTTAACCCAAGACCGGTGATGTTGACCACGCCACATCATCATCTTCTCCGGCAGGGTCGCCGGCCGGCCAAATTTCCGGCCGGGGACCTTCAAAATTTTTTTTTTCTTCTCTCTCTCTCTCTCTAAAAACAAATTTTTTTTTAACTCTCTCTCTCTACAGATCTAGAGAGAGAGCAGATCCATTGAAGGTCTGTTTTGCAGACCCATTGGAGGTCTGTGAACAGACATAGACCTGCTCTCTCTCTCTTTCTCTCTAGATCTGTAGAGAGAGAGAGAGTTTAAAAAAAAAAAATTGTTTTTAGAGAGAGAGAGAATACAAAAAAAAATTTGAAGGTCGCCGGCCGGAAATTTGGCCGGCCGGCGACCCTGTCGGAGAAGATGATGATGTGGCGTGGTCAAATGATGTGGCAGAGAGAGAAAATGTGGGTGACATACTGATGGGTCATGAAAATGTCCCATCTAAGTCGTTTAATTTAGCCAAGTTAGTCGGTTTCGAGTCTTTATTATAATAAAATGGTTGGTTTTCTTGATTAGGTGTCTTTTGCGGAGTTAGATGTGAAAAACGGTTAAAAACGAGGAAAAGATGCATGAAGGGTATTTTGGTCATTTGGAGTCAAGTACAATCTGGTAATTTGGCCAAGGTCAGTGCGTGGTTGAAAAGTAGAGGTCGAGACGAGTTCGTAGGAGAAAACGGAAGTCAAATCGAAGTCCGGACGAAGGAATAAATCAAAGTCAAAGGTGGGTCAAATTTTGTTGACTAGGTGGGACAATTCGGTACACATTCGGGCGTGCGGGATTCTGCGGAACACGTGTCGCTTGCCGAAGGTCTTCACTGTGACGCCCCGTGTTCCGAATCACGGTTTGCCCCGCAGTTTATAAAAGAAACTCTATCTAATACTAACTCAAACCAATTTCAAATATAAACCCAAGCCAAAACTCTCATCACGGGTTACAAATCAAGAACAAACACAGCGGAAAATCAAGTATAGTTTAAACCTTTCGAAAATATGCTCGGAAAATATATGTAACCCAAAAATAATTTTCATAAAGATAAAAACAATTTGAATTCATTTATATGAACAATTCACAGAAGAGACTGAATTTGGACAGAGTCTCCTCTATAAATTGAACATATCAAACCTGAAAAATCTGTCGACATTCATACATATCTCACAAACTTCTAAATATCAATAACATCAAATAAAAAGTGATAATGTGCATACTATTTACATGCGTACAATCGCAAACGAGTGAGAGAACGATCCTAACTATTCTAGGTGATACATATATAATATTAACGTTGTGATTATGTTGAAAATATAATAGAAATTACAATCTTACATAATGTGAACCGTCGAAGTAAACTATGTCACTCCGGGTCACCAATACCTGCAACTGAACAACAACAAATAGGAATGAGATAACCCGAAGGTCAGCTCAATAGGATACCTAGACATCCTACCCGCACCACACACATCAACATTTTAATACATTCATAGTTATAAGTGTTACATATATACAGATATATATACAGAGATATCAATATGCACACGAAGCAAAGCAATATAGCAAGATAATTCTTCTAGCTTACCAAGATCACGACTGAATACGCCCTCAGTCGGGGTCACATACTATTCGGCTAGGAAGAACCGTTCGGCCTTTGTTAGTGCGTAGGCAGGCGGCGCCTTATGGAACGTTTGACTACTGCAGTGTACACATGGATCCACGTAATACCCCGGTAAGAGCTTCCGTAACTCTCCCTTCGTCATCATCGCCCATCGGGCTGGCTTGTGATCTCAATACGCATCGAATAGTAAATCTCACCCAAACAATGATACGCTTAGAATATGTCATGACTTACCCAGACGACTATAAGAGCATCGTCGTGTAGCAGAGCCATATACCCACGGCGATACAATTATCTCATCTTGAGGCGCGTCCTATCTCCGGCCAGATCTGACGCTTCCTCGCAAGGTAACTCATTGACCATTCGAAGAATATCCAAACATATGCAGGAACCTATAATAGTATTAAATGATCTGATAGGCTCCCAAAGCTACAAGAACATAGCCCTCCTAAAGGTCCCATCAACCAAAAGGAGAAGAGCGTTATCATGTCTCAAGGTAGGGTAAACCCTGTTTAAAGCCAAGCTTTTACAAGTGTCCACTTTTAGGGAATTAGTATTTTCTTATTAAGAAAACTTAGGTAAACACCCTCTTTCATTTCGGTGAAAACATTGTAAGTATCATTCATAACAGAATTCAAACCACACACACCAGTGGTTTAGCAGAATAAATAAACAAGCATGGCATTGGGTCAGTCCCCTAATCACTCCAAGGGTCGGAATACCCCAACTCCCATCCTCTCCGGACCCCATTCCAGGTAAACTAGAATGGTCGTTACCAAACGGCTGGCCACACACCGAGTGTAACCCTTGACATAATTCATGGCTAATCCATAACATAAAATAAACAAGGGGACCAACCAATGCCCGTCGTAAAACAACCATTACACGTAACACATATCAAGCGATTCCGCCTCCATGTTATACACGCAGCTCAAGCGATTCCGCCACCACGTGTTTACAATTCACACAAAACGATCACACAGATCAAGCGATTCCGCCTCCATGTGATTATTTTTCAGAAAAACCAATTTGTTTTGAAAAGAGAAACATCCATAACATAGAGTACACCACATACATACATATCATACCATATCATATCATAAATTGAACTAAAGAACTATAAAAAGAAGAAAAATGACTATATATAATGGTGAAACGGGGAATACCCGTGCTCCAAGTAAGATTCGTAGGATCCTACCTCTCCTTGCGCTTCCAATGATGCTCCTGACTAAGCTCCACTTCTCCTCGAGCTCCCTATTGCAGTTTATTAGTCCAACTGGAATATAAAAAGGCAAAACGGTCATTTGACAGTTACATAACTGTCAAGAGTCCTCTTGCAGAGCAAGAATGCATAAAATGAATGAAACTAGACTAAGAATGTCCTATCGGCACTATAGAGATCACAGAAACATTCCGCCGGATACCTGAAATTCATACAAACCAACCAACCAACCAACCAACCAACCATAAACTCTATTTTACATTTCCGATATCCCATAAGCTGACAAATTATATAATGAACCAAATACTATGAATCTTGAACTATCAAATCATAAAATGAACTCAATGTTACAAATCCATAACTCAACCTATCCATTTATGTTAAATACGACAAAGTTCGGGTAACTATCTTTATTCCAATTCATTATAAAACTTATCCAAATATGAAATTCGAGACTAAAATAATTCGGCAACAACCCGTCTATATATAGACACCCCAAAATAGTCTATAATACCCTAAACATCATCCTGAACATAAATCATTCGACGAAACTAAATAATAACTGCTCCAAATTATGAACCCAAAAGAAATTAGAACCAACTATACAATTATCGAAATAACCATCATAAATCCACCAAATATGGACGAAATTGAAAATTCTGAACCGGTAAATATGTAGAACGAGTCGAATAGGTTTACCTGGAACAAATTTCATTGGATTTGAACTTTCGACCACGAAGAAATCGACGACTGAAAATCTAACCATCAACTCCACTAAAGTCACCGTCCTTTATCACTCTCTGTTCCCAAACGCCCAAATAAAAGTACTGACCTTCTATTGAAACGAGTTCTAAAGGAAAAGTGAAAGTGGATTTTGAATGGTAAATGGCAAGTGGGGTCCACGCTCAAAACCATTTTAAATTAAATTATCTTCCCCGCCACCACGTTAACATGCACAAAGTGAGTTGGATTGGTTTTGAACCAAAGGGGATGCCAAACGTCGTTGTGGAAGGTGGCCAAGTTAGTTAATTATTTGTTAGTCCCTAGCTTATATATAACTCATAGACAACCCCCAATATATTATATCCAACTAATTCAGTTCCCACCAATTACCTTATGAACCCCGATGTAACGTTTCTTTTTTATTTTTCATCCCACAACTAACCATTAATAAACTATATCGTCCATATTAATTCGATAACGACGAAAATTGCCAAACACAAAATGATAGGCAAACCATGTCCAAACTTTCCACGTGACCAATCAAAATTCGTTATTTCTAGACAACTATCCGATGAGATGTCCGTATCAACCGAAATAAGTATACCAAATCAAGTCCTTAAAAATTGCTACCTTTGTTCGACGATCCAACTCGTTCGATTCTCCGACTCGAAGGTCAGGGCGCTACATTCGCATCCAAATCCGATGTTTCTGCTGAGCAGCGAAATAGGACCCTTAGCGCATGATCCCGTACATCCCATCGCATCTTGCTCTAGTAGTCCCGCTCCCACTTTATAATCTGGACCATAGCCTTCCGCGTGTCCCAGATCCGACGGCTCCGGATGATTTTCCGCTTTTGTTCTAATCCCGTGCGAACCGAAGCTGCTTAGCTTAAGTACTCCCAACACGTGGTCAATTTCTAGCCATCCAGATTCGCGTTATCCCTCCATCCGACGGCTGCTGAACCAAGCGCAAGTTAATATGGTGAACCGGCTACACGTTAGCATCCAAATTTGAAACCCTAATAACACAGCCGCCGACCAACTTGTGTGCTTTAGGGTTTTTATATTTTAAGCCCTTATAAATTCCAAATGTGACCCTATCTTTTCATTCTTTTTACCATTTAACCCAACCAAAACCAAAACCCTATATAATAACACTTACTCCTCCATTAAAACCTAGACTTGCAAACCCTCTCAAGATCTCTCTTCTCTATTCCCCTATCCCCTCTTACCCATTTCTTTCTTCAACCTATCCCTCTTCTCACCTATTTCTTTCTCTCTTTTCTACTACTAAATCTATCTTCTCCATTATTTTTCCATCTTTCTCTACTACTACTTCTTCTATACCACTATTCTTTCTTCCATTAATAGTCTTCTCCTTCTTTCTTCCATATTCTTCTATCATCTTTATCCCCTTTCATCTCTTCTTTCCAACTTCTTTCTACATCTAATTTCTTCCTTTTCTTTCTTTTTCTTATTTGGGTTGCAATAAAATAGCTATTACTTGGATTTCTTGGAGTACAATTCTTGAACACAAATGGAGCAAATCTTGGATAAAATGGAGATACATGGGAATATGGATTTTGAACATTCTTGGTGATTTCTTTCCATTAATTTCTTAGTATTTTCATTTATTTTACAATGTCAATGAATGTCACTTTAGATTCCATGTATAGTTAATTTAGCAATCTAAGGTTGTGAATGAAACCCATTTTGGATCTTTATAATACTTGTTCTTGATTAATTAAATCCTTTGATGTGCTTTAATGTCTATTGATTGTTTATCTATATGGATTGGATTTTCTTTCCATTACTCATGCCTCATAATTAGATATTTCATACTTTCGTTAAGTTGTTAGATGGAGTATGCTTTTTAGATGATGAATAATAGTTAAGTGATCCGAATCTTTATAAGGAAGACAATTAGAATTAGTGATTATAAAATTGTTTTATCTAGAACATCATCCGGAATCCAAATAGTTCATTATATTGGATCCCGAGTAAATACAAAAGAGATTTAAATAATTAAGTGCTTGTTTTATAAAGTGAAATTATGTGGTGGATTTTATAACCTTAGATATCTTCTCCCCTCTCTTAGATAGTTTAGATAGTTTCATTTGTTTTCTTATTGCTTATATATCAATCATCAATTTTATGAGGGGTGTGTGTGTGTTTTAGTCTAAGTTAGATATTGACATCTTGATTATTGGGTTAAACCCGCATTCAATATCCGAAGTTACCTACCTATCTCTTGGGACGATACTCGATCTTATTATAAATACTATAACTTGACCCCATATACGTGCGGGAATAGACCTATTTTTAGGCCTATCACATACACCTTTAAAGGGGGTTTTTTTCACCCATTCAAAGAGGGGGGCCCTTTAACCATGCTAAGTCAAAGGTCTTTTACTAAGTCAACGAAACCATGGGGAGGCCTTTTAACAAAAACGAGGAGGCCTTTTAAAATCTCCCTTCATCTATATTTGACCTAACGGCAAAGTTAACGTCGTTAGGTCAAACTTAACCCAAGACCAGAATAAGCCCTAAAACTATTGACCTTCTCCTTCCCTTTCATTTCCCTTTCATTCTCAAACAAAAGCAGCTTCTCCCTCTCTTTGTCTCGCCCTCTCTCTCAAATCACTTAAACCCAACAGCTTCTCTCTCTCGGTTTCTTCTCTCTCGGTTAGTATCTCTCTCTCTTTGTCCTTGTATCTCTCTCTATCCCTGTATCTCTTTGTAAATGAAACCAAAAAAGCCCTAGGTTATAGTTTGTTTGATTTTTGAAATAAACGGCTTAAACACTTCAATTGATTTATTTGCAAACAGAAGGCAACAAGTTTCAGACCTAATTTGTAGTTCATTGCGTCTGGTTGTGGGAGAAAAGAGAGAGAGAGATAGAAAACCCCTGAATTTTTCAGGTAAACCATGAAATCTAACCTTTTTATGATTTTATTTCGCTGTTCTTGGTTTGATGATGTGTGTTATTATGATATTCATGATTTTTGATCAATTTAGTATTTGAAATTCAATGAGAGTTGGTAATTCAATGAGAATTGTTTCATCCTGGTGTAATATTTCATCGATAAGTCGAATCCTTGGCCTCTCAGACCTCTTTCTCCCTCTGAAAACCAATATTTTGAATGGTTTCCCGTCTGAATCTGAATTTATAACCTCGTTTATCTTCCTCCTGTACTCTTCCTGATCAACACCAAAAACAGGATCCAATTTAACATCTAGAAGAGAAGTTCGAGAAAACAGAGAGAAAGAGACAAGTAACAAACGTTAAAGGTTGGATTTTCAGGCGAAAGAGTTTTCTCCTTCTTGTTTTCTGGAGTCTTGCTCGTCAATAAGCTAATTGCATGATCAAGATCCATCAAACTTCTATTTGGAATGAATCGATCTCCCTGAAGTTCAAAAAAACCCGCCAAATTTCAAATTTCAAGAACAAGATGATACAAATTTTAAATTTCAAGAACAAAATTGAAATAAAAAAAACATAAAGAAGATTCAACTGAATAAAGAAAAGAAGAGGAAACAATGAACCAAAAAAAAGAGAGGTTACCGGAAAGTCGTATGGTACTGGACTATCGGAGAGCCTTGTCGGCGATAACCAATCAGAAGAGTAAATCCTTGACACTACTGATGATGAATTTGGTTCCATCGGAGAAGTACCGATAGAAGTTTAAATCAAAAGAACTGTTAAAATTCGAACTTCTTTTCCAGAACAAGAATATGAACAGTGATGAATAGTTCAAAGAAATCATAATCTGAAATTGAAATCATTGTCTCATATTGATCGTACTATCAAGAGTTTGATTAGGGTTTTGGAATTTCAATTGAGGAAATGGGTGAAATTTTAGATTGATTTTTCATTTCTTGTTAGAGAGAGAGAGAGAGAAAGAGGTTTTCTCGCTTGGTTAACAGTCGCCTTCCACGGTTTTTTATATCGACACTACTAATTTTTCAATTTCTTACAATTTCCATCGTGAGTCCTAAAATGTTACAAAAACTCTATTCATCCCTCCATTTTGGTCCCTCCCTCAGCCCTCCGCCGATGTGGCAACATATCATTGGAATATATTTCTCAGCATTCTCTCTCTAATTGTTCCACACTCAGGTTATATGTTGCCACATCGGTGGAGGGTTGGGGGAGGGACCAAAATGGAGGGATGAATAGAATTTCTCAAAATGTTAAGGGCACCTTTTCTCTGTTTTTTGGTGGGTGATTCGGGGAAACAAAGTTTTGGACGGAAATAAAAAAATGATTTCCTCTTCTCTCTCTCCTCTGTGTCCGCTCTCTATCCTCTCTCTGTCCGCTCTCTATCCTCTCTCTCCCCTATCTCTCTGTTCGCTCTCTCTAGAGCTGAAAACATTTAAGTTTATCTGAAGAGAGAGATTTTTTGAGTGCTAATTAAGAGAGAGAATTTTTGGGTGGGTTTTAACGTCACTTCGTTTGTCAGATTGCATATGATTTATGACCCAAAAGAGAGCGAAATCCAGCTGGGAGAGAAATGAGAGGGAAATGGAGGACGGACAAAAACGATACTTCAATTGTCTTGCTAGGATAGTAGGGTAATTTCATGTTTTGGGTTTATTTTGAGATAATATTCCGGATTGGGTTTAGATTGCTATTTTGGACCTTTTTTTGGTCCTTAGATTTTCGCTCTCTTTTAATTTCGTGCTCCCTCTAGAAATTAGATTTCGTGGAAAGTCAAAATTCAAAATAAAAATATTTAATATATTCAGATACTTAGAAACCTAATATTATCTCCATATATGTTGAGAATGACATTTATACTCATAAAATTTAATAAAATATGTTTTTACTTATACATTAGGTAAATGACATTTGTGTCCTTCTTACAAAATGAAATGTTTACCTAGTAGTCAAAATGACATTTGGCTTTATGTAACCAAAATTACATATTTACCCTTTTATAATATCAAGTTGACATTTTACCCTTAGGCCATGTTTGGCGGACGGGAATGGAATGTGATTCCCGGGAATCACATTCCCGTAACACGATTCCTGGGAATCAGATCATTCAGTTTGATGTTTGGTTTGGCCAGGAATAGGAATTCGATTCCTAATAGATTCCTAACTTGGTGTTTGGTTCGTGTAAGAATCGGAATATAATTTTTTGTAAAATTCCTATTATATCCTTATACTACATAAATAAAACGTCAATTTTATTATATATTTTAATCAGTATTATTTATTCAAAATTGCAGATATGAAATAGTAACATGACACCAATTAAATAGTATTTAAAATGCCAACAACTTTTGGTTGGAGTCGTAAAAGGTATAATCTTCCACTTCGGAGGTCAAAGGTTCGAGGGATGCTGACCATTTAAAAAAAATTATTTAAAATAAATAAAGGTCATGGCTAAATTTTTTTCTTTTTAAACATTATGAAATCGATTGTAATGAAAAAAGAACAAGAGAATAGGGAAAAAACTAGAGAGGGAGAAAGAGTTACATTTGAGCGAGAGAAAGTATTGCTATGGTGGTGGCTAACCATAGGTTTTTAATTTTTTTAGTTGTGATATTGTGTGGAGGACGATTTTAATAATAGTCATTCTAATATTTTATTAAGGGTGATTTGGTCTATAAATATTAAAACAAAGCATTCCCGGGAATGGGAATCACAAACCCACCCCCCTCCCTGGGTTTGCTATTACCCCATTTTGAGGGAATCCTATTCCCCCGGGAATAGGATTCCCACTGCATTCCCGCGAGCCAAACAATATCAGGATTGTGATTCCCAGGAATCACATTCCATTCCCACGCGATTCCCGCGCGCCAAACATGGCCTTATCTTATTCAAATGACATTTTTATCCCGTATAAGACCAACATGACATTTTTATCCTATGTGGTCTGAATGTCATTCTTATCTTTATCTTGAAAAACGGTATGTCTAACACTTTTACATTAAAATGATAATTTTACCTTTTATATTAGTAAAATCTACTTTTTATCCATCAAATTTACAATTTTATCTTAGCCTGTCAATGGATATTTGAATATTCGACATCTGATCCGCATCCTATTCGAATTTTAAAAAATATCCGAAATTTCGGATATCAGATACGGATATATGCTTATCAAATATAGGATACACTAATATTTGATAATCCGATAAATATTCCGTATCAGATAATTATAATAAAAAATTTAAAAAAAAGAGTTAATTCCTATTTGGCCCCCTACTTTGTGACCAGCTTCCTTTATGGCCCCATATTTTCTGTACATTCAAATATGACCCCCTATTTTTATGAAAATGTCCTAACTACCCTTCCTTTAAATATTTTTTCAAAATAAAATTAAAAAGAAAACATAAATTCCACCTCACTTCCCTTTCCACCACTTATATATCTCTCTCTCTCCAACTCACCACTCTCTCTCCAACTCACCACTCTCTCTTCAACTCACCACTCTCTTCTCCAACTCACCACTCTTTTCTCCGATGAAGGTCGCCGGCCGGAAAATTTTTCAGCCTGCAACTTTCGAACTAAAAAAAATTCTCTCATCTCTCTCTCTCTCTAAAAACACCGGCGAAGGAGGTTCCCTTCGCCGGAGTTCTGGTCTATTGAAGAACAGATCAGTTCGGGTCTGTTGAAGAACAGAGAGACGACCTTCATCGAAAAAGAGAGTGGTGAGTTGGAGAAGAGAGTGATGAGTTGGAGAAGAGAGTGGTGAGTTGAAGATAGAGAGAGGTGAGTTGAAGATAGAGAGAGGTGAGTTTGAGAGAGAGGTGAGTTAGAGAGAGATAAGTGGTGGAGAGGGAAGTGAGGTGTAATTTATGTTTTCTTTAAATTTTATTTTGAAAAAATATTTAAAAAAAGGGGTAGTTAGGACATTTTCATAAAAATAAGGGGTCATATTTGAATTTACAGAAAATAGGGGGTCATAAAGGAAGTTGGTCACAAAGTAGGGGGCCAAATAGGAATTAACTCTAAAAAAATTTATATTTATTCATAATAATATATAAAATTTATGGTTGAGATTTATTATTTAGATCTAATGGTTAAAAATGTAAAGAAAAAGTTTTAAAATTTAGTTAAAGTTATTTTGTATCGGATATTATCTGATATATGTTAATATTATCAGATTCGGATATTCATTTATAATATCCATCGGATAGCTTATCGGATTTTGTTACGGATATGCCTATATTCGATTCGATAAGCTACCATTTACAGGCCCAATGTTATCTTTTTTTTATTAACAACTTGACGTTCTTACTCTCTTAAGTTAGCAAAGTGACACAAGATTAAATAATTTTACAACATAAAGGTAAAAATTTAATTTTGACAACATGAGAGTAAAAAATGTAATTTGGAAACATAAGGATGAAAAATGTAATTTTGACAACATAAGGGTAAAAATGTCATTTTGACTACATAAGGATAAAATAAAAACTCTGAATTGAATATTATATTCGTAGAAGTTAGTTGTCAACCAAATAACAGAGTTTGTAATTCCTCAGAATAATAAATGACTACCAAACGAAAGAACTCTTATTTCCACGGAATATATTTTGTGGAAGACTTTCCATAAAATTCATTTTTTCCATGAAATTATTTTCCTGATATCAAACACAACCTAAGATATTTAGACTGAGAATTCACACAAGTGTTTTAGAGAGAGAACAGGGAAGGGAGATGGCTAGACGGTAAAGAGAGAACGCTCTTTTTATAGGTGAGAATTGTGTGTTTCCAACATTTTGGTCGGGAAATGAATGATCCAATTTTCCTATCTTTTTTTCTTAACGGAAAGTGACTTTCACACTTTCTTAGACCAATCAAATAACGGAAATCGATTTTCACAATTTCACAATATTTCCCTATATAACAAAAAGATCTTTATTCCGAAACATGGTTTAGATATAGAAATTGATGTTCACGATCCTGAAATAAAGGAGAATTAAAAAAAAAAAAATTGAATGCTCAGCGTGCCTCGAACCCTTGACCTCTAAGGTGGAAGACTAAACCTGTTACCACTCCCACGAAAAGGTTGTTGGCGAGAATAAAAAACAATGTTACCCTTTTACATGAATTGTTCGCAAAAGATAACCCCAAAGTGACCTTGCATATGGAAGTTCGGCAGACACCCCTATACAGTAAAATTTGAAAGAGACAAGAAAATACACCGAGCCCCTTTAGAACCTCGTTTTGGATTACAAAGGGATGGTCAGGGCTGAGCAAATTTGAAATTCGCCTTGCCCATTGCCTACCCAACCCATTAAGAAGATTGGGTAATTCGGGTATTGGTGGGCAAGTAGCGGGTAAATTCATGGCTTGAAAAAGTTCACTTTTTCCTCTCCATTCTGAACTTGTTTTAACCTAGTCTGAACTTGTTTTAACCTCGTCTGAACTTTCTTAAAAGAGAAAACGTATTGCCCTATGTTTTTCCTAGGTTCAACCACGGGAGAAGTGAGAAGTCTACTTTCCTTAGGATTACTAAATGGAGTGGTTAGGGGCTTAGGTCTGAAGCAAACCGCCAAACCCAAATTTATATAAGGGTGCTTCTAAAGGCACCGAGCCAAAAAGCTGTTAGCATCCGGAAATTTTATTGATTCGGGTCAATAGTCATTGACTTGAGTTCTCTATAAGCACCGGGTTTCAATGTGGGTGACGTTCACCTTCGCTTGCTTCTTCCAGCTTCTTCTTCCGAAACAAAAGGAGTATACTATACCTAACATACTAACACTACCTAATATTAGACAATTCAAATCTCGGAGTTCAATTTAGAAATATACTAACACTACCTAAGACGTTTTGACAAAAAAAAACTACCTAAGACAATAATTTCTGTAACATAATAATAGCTTATATTGATACAAATTTTAATGGGTTTCATGACTCGATCAAGGAGAAAACCAAGGAGGGGATTTGCCTTTGTTTCTAAGTAGTTTAGTGAAGGATGAATCAGGCATTTTACCTTCCTCTTCTTCTTGAATCTCTACTTTTGTTTTTGGGAATCCATCTGGTACGGGAAAAGGTACTATTACTCCTATTACTTTCTCTTCTTCTTCCTTCAATTCATTATTTATTGTTTTCATGGATGATATGGATTCATTCATAATTTCAGTTTTCTTCTTCTGAATTGTTGATATACTTTCCTCCTGATTCAAGAACTAACATTTCTAGATCTCCTTTTGGTAAGTCTTTCTGATTCAACAAATTCATATAATTAGTTAGGGCAAAATCAAATTATTTAATGTAACTAATTATTGATGAATGATGAACAAGGAAGAAATGAAATTACTTCAAGATCTTTAAGTTCAAAATAAGCTCTCCAGCAACTCATGAATTATTTTTAGCGATTCGTGTCTATATAATCTCGTTAATGATTAATTAACGAATCAAATAAATCTCTCTAGTTGAGTAAAAAATGGTAAAAATATTAGATACAATTAAGACTCATGAATGCTATGTGTTCACTTTGTACACTCTATGCTGGACACACAATAAACCTTTTCCTTAGAGAAAAGGAAGTACTGACTTATTTTCATTAGGAAGGAGTAGCCAAACAGACCCTAATGGCGATTGGGGTGAAAATTTTGAAGATCCAAAGAATCTTCCAAAAGAATCGTCGTTTTATTTGTTACTTGCAAGATTTTGACACGTAGGAAATAGGGGACCCAGTAAACAAGCTAAATGAGGATATTCAGGTGAAAGCCGAGTCATACAAAAGATTCACTTTGTTGTTATCTTCTAATCACACGTGACACCTCATCCATTTCATCACAAATAAAAGACCACAAGATTGACCTCGGGATCCACGTGATTATATATTTGAAAGTGGACCTCGGCAAAATAAATCTCTCTTAAAAACCCATATTTCTTTTTTGTTGTTGGTTATGAGGACAAAACTCTCCATTTAGCTAAAGAATTTTGTAAAAATTTAGTCAGACCGGTTTAATCAAAAGTTTCATACAGATTTAAAAGTGAACCGAAAGTGGGTATTTATCCTATTTGTGCTCATACGTCTACAACTTTTTTTACCAGACATGTGTTATGTTCACTTTTTTTTGCACATTCATGACATTAGGCCAAATTAATAGTGCTTACCTGCCCAACTTGACGCCGGAGTCACATCGTAGACAGGCCCAAGTTGGTCCTGGACTGGTCTTGATTTTGAATAGGCCAATCTGACCCGAACCAACAATAAACCCCCGTGATGGGCAGAGCCCATTGATCTGACCCAACCCATCCCAATATCTCTTTTTTCAGACAGATAAATATTCATAGCGAGTTTGCTCCATGAACTTATTTCCCTCAATTTGGAAGAGATGTTCCACACGAATTTCATTGATTTCCAGACTTGTGAATAACTGTAGGTTTTTCAAATGTTTTTTAAATGTTTTAAATTTAAAATTAAGAAGGGTAGTAATGACATTTACTTGAAAATAGGGGGCTATATTTGAATTTACGAAAAAAATGGGGCCATAAAGGAAGCTGGTCACAAAGTAGGGGGCCATATAGGAATTAACTCAATAGTGCAGTCAAAGTATTGAAGGCTTAAAGCTCACAACATATTTAAGGTAGCAGGATATATAACGTAATTATAAAAAACAAATAGTCAAAGTCTGTTCACAGAGTTGTCAACCACAACATATTTATTGATGTGGATAGTTATGGTCTTTCTATTTAGTTGTTCTGTAATCTCAAAAAATGAAAAAAAGTTTGGTCCCAGAGGTGGTATAATGAAACACAATGTAAACTATTGGGACCAGAAGAAAAAAACCAAAGGTAAAAATTCCGCGCCCGTCTTCGTCTGGAGCGCAACAGAGAAGAGAGTTGGAGGAGACCAACAACGTCCTACTAATCAGTATTAGGTTAGGGAACATATTATCAAATCTTGGACCCTCCTTTGAGCAGAATCCAATGAGAAGCAATAGAAAAAGACCAAAAGCAAAACTAATAGCAGTTAGCCCAACTCCTACTTTGAAAGCGTCACTGGGTAGAGGATTCTTTCTTTTATGATAGATAACAGCTTCCAGAACCATAAATATAACTGGGAAAATAATAGCCACAAAAGAAATTTTAACTTTATATTTTAGTTTTCGAACTTCTTCAGTTTCGTCCAAATCACGAGGTGCAGAATCTGTCGATTGAACCGAAATTGCCACAGACTTGTTCTCCATTACCAATGTAGATTGAACCGAAATTGCCACAGACTTATTTTTATCGATAAGGGATGACGTAAGAGATTGATCTTTCATAGTTGGAATTAGGGTTTCTTCTTGTATTTCTGAGAAGGAAAACCAAAGAAAGAAATAAGATTGACTCACCTAGATGATATTATTCGAAGAGGAGAATTGCCCTAAAATCTTCCTTGTCGAAGAAGAGAGTCGCGCCTCAGCAGTGGTTGCTCTCCAAAGAATCAGGTACCAAGTTTTGAAGAGACAAGATAAAGGAGTTTTTATTTGTTTGGTTTTAGGCCTTATTTATATAAAGGGTGCTTCTAAAGGCACCATGCCAAAAGGCTGTTAGCATCCATCTCTGTTAGCACCAGACCCAACCGCTACTTACTCTATTAGCACCAACAAACTATGTAGGCACCGGTCCCTTCTCAATAAACACTAACCCCTCAATCTCTCTTTCTATCCTCTCTCTTTAGGTTTAGAACAGATAACTTGTGGGAACTCAAGTAGTGAATGAACAATTTTTTTTCTTTTTGTTTCAGATTACTGTTCGGTACGAGAGGGGAGATGAATCTTACCTTCCTCTTCTTCTTGAATCTCTACTTTTGTTTTTTGAGATTACAGAACAACTAAATAGAAAGACCATAACTATCCACATCAATAAATATGTTGTGGTTGACAACTCTGTGAACAGACTTTGACTATTTGTTTTTTATAATTACGTTATATATCCTGCTACCTTAAATATGTTGTGAGCTTTAAGCCTTCAATACTTTGACTGCACTATTGAGTTAATTCCTATATGGCCCCCTACTTTGTGACCAGCTTCCTTTATGGCCCCATTTTTTTCGTAAATTCAAATATAGCCCCCTATTTTCAAGTAAATGTCATTACTACCCTTCTTAATTTTAAATTTAAAACATTTAAAAAACATTTGAAAAACCTACAGTTATTCACAAGTCTGGAAATCAATGAAATTCGTGTGGAACATCTCTTCCAAATTGAGGGAAATAAGTTCATGGAGCAAACTCGCTATGAATATTTATCTGTCTGAAAAAAGAGATATTGGGATGGGTTGGGTCAGATCAATGGGCTCTGCCCATCACGGGGGTTTATTGTTGGTTCGGGGCAGATTGGCCTATTCAAAATCAAGACCAGTCCAGGACCAACTTGGGCCTGTCTACGATGTGACTCCGGCGTCAAGTTGGGCAGGTAAGCACTATTAATTTGGCCTAATGTCATGAATGTGCAAAAAAAAGTGAACATAACACATGTCTGGTAAAAAAAGTTGTAGACGTATGAGCACAAATAGGATAAATACCCACTTTCGGTTCACTTTTAAATCTGTATGAAACTTTTGATTAAACCGGTCTGACTAAATTTTTACAAAATTCTTTAGCTAAATGGAGAGTTTTGTCCTCATAACCAACAACAAAAAAGAAATATGGGTTTTTAAGAGAGATTTATTTTGCCGAGGTCCACTTTCAAATATATAATCACGTGGATCCCGAGGTCAATCTTGTGGTCTTTTATTTGTGATGAAATGGATGAGGTGTCACGTGTGATTAGAAGATAACAACAAAGTGAATCTTTTGTATGACTCGGCTTTCACCTGAATATCCTCATTTAGCTTGTTTACTGGGTCCCATATTTCCTACGTGTCAAAGTCTTGCAAGTAACAAATAAAACGGCGATTCTTTTGGAAGATTCTTTGGATCTTCAAAATTTTCACCCCAATCGCCATTAGGGTCTGTTTGGCTACTCCTTCCTAATGAAAATAAGTCAGTACTTCCTTTTCTCTAAGGAAAAGGTTTATTGTGTGTCCAGCATAGAGTGTACAAAGTGAACACATAGCATTCATGAGTCTTAATTGTATCTAATATTTTTACCATTTTTTACTCAACTACAGAGATTTATTTGATTCGTTAATTAATCATTAACGAGATTTATCTGCTCGTGAACAGACCGATCTGGTCTGTTCACGGCTCCGGCGAAGGGAAACCCCCTTCGCCGGAGCTTTTAGAGAGAGAGAGAGATGAGAGGAATTTTTTTTTTTCTTAAGGTCGCCGGCCGGAAAATTTTCCGGCCGGCGACCTTAATCGGAGAAGATGAAGGTGAGTTGGAGAGAGGGGGAGAGGTGAGTTGGAAGAGAGAGGTGAGTTGGAAAGAGAGAGAGGTGAATTGGAGAGAGAGAGGGGTGAGTTGTAGAGAGAGATGAGGTGGAGAGAGAGAGAGAGGGGTGAGGTGGAAATAATGTTTTAAATTTAAAATTAAGAAGGGTAGTAATGACATTTACTTGAAAATAGGGGGTCATATTTGAATTTACAAAAAAAAGGGGGCCATAAAGGAAGCTGGTCACAAAGTAGGGGGCCATATAGGAATTAACTCTAATTTGAATCATATATAACCAAGTCAAGCGTTATTCACATATTATCTTTTTTATAGTTGTGGTTGAACTCCGATGGTTTACAGATGTTTTATCACATCTATCTATAGTACGGATAATGAATTTTATACACCCTAATTACAATGTGCAGTCATTTCTGTTGAAATGTAAAATGTGAAAATAGCGGGCATAAGCTCTACCATTGTTTTCTTTTAATTTGTACATCTTGACGGCACACCGTTATTGTATAAAAAGAGTTATCGTACCAGAGCGCAACTTGAAAGACTTAGTTGAAGTACCATCAGCTGCTGTCCTTTCCAGCCTAGAGGTATCCCGGTTTCTATCTAGTGATTATGACAATTAGTTTCGCTGCTAATAAGGAAAATCATATTTTCACAAAGATCTGAAATCTGTCTTGTAGTTTGGGTCAGCCTGAGTTAGTATTTGGACCATTGGTTTTCTGTTTCAAAATCTTGATTCACCAAGGCTGTGACTTATTTGACAGTTTGACTCGAATACCCAATTTATAGAGACTTACTACTTTATCCTTAGTCAAGTCATGTTCAGATGCATATTTAGATATAGGAAAAATAAAGGGGCATTTAGCGATGCCCCTTCATCCCTAGTGTCCAATTAGGGATGTGCCTTTTTTAATTGGATATTAGGGATGCTCCCTTTTTTTTATTTAAAAAATACAAAACTACCATTTTCTTATTGTTTCTTTTTTGTTTGATATCTTATACCTCTTCGATGTTATGTTTGTCAACTTATTTTCGTTTCTCATAATTTTTTTTTCTCTTATCCATCTTTTTCTAATTTACCAACCACATTTATCGAAAATTTAAAATTGATAAATCAAAACGACCGACATATTGTATTTTATTTTCTTCCCTTTCATATCATTACGACCGACATAACATTCTAACTTTGGTCTTCTCGTGAATTTCTCTATCTAGTTTGTAAATTCACGACTAACATAACACTCTAATTTTGCTCGTTCTAAGAATTTTGAAATCTCATTTGCAAGTTCATTAAGTAATTTCATTTAAATTTTTTCTTTTTTACTTTTTGTTCGATTCATAATCTCAAATTCCATTTGTATTTATGACTGATACGAGTTATCATTAATAAAAAGAACAATAAATATCAAAAGGTCTTCTTCAAATGGGTAACGTACATCAATTTTATCGTAAAAGAAAAAACAAATGGAAAGTTAAATTTTTTCTTAGAATTTACGATTTATATTTCGAATTGTTGTGATTTATCAATTTTTACAATTTTTGATAAATTTTGTTAGTAAATTATAAAAAGATAGATACAAGATATAAATTATGAGAAACGAAAATAAGTTGATAAACATAACATCGAAGATATATAAGAAAAAAAAACAAACAATAAGAACAAGAGTGGTTTTGTACTTTTAAGTACAAAAAAGGATATCCCTAACATCCAATTAAAAAAGGGCATCCCTAATTGGACATTAGGGATGAGGAGGTATCACTAAATACCCCTCAATTAATCTCTACAATTTTGAATTATAAGATGAACTCAGTTCATGTAGTTACATATATTGAGAGTATAACTTCACAAATGTGATTGAACTTTTTAAGTTGTCAAAGTGCAACTCCCTGCAACTTGCAATGTTCAAACTCCACCTAGTAGTAGCTAGAACTGGTAGTAGTTTTGCTAACACAATTTATGATGGGGTTAATAATCCACAAATCATCTTGCATGCAACTATTCTATTAGTTCATTTGGAAAGCTCGATGTGATTGCTGCTTTCAACATTTGATAGTTTCACTACAACAAGTAATTGCCCAAATCATAACATTTCCTACAATTAAATCCACTCATAATACTCCGCAAGAAACAACCACTATACTTAAATGGTCTCCTCTAACGACTTCTAATGTCAAAATTAACATTGATGCATCATTTATGAGTATTAATGAAATCATTGATACTAGTTGTATCCTTCATGATCATAGGACACATTTTGTTGCAGCAAGAACAACCACATCTAGAGCAAGGAGCGCCGAAGGAAGCGAAGCAAAAGTGATTAATCTAAATAGCATTTAATGAGCGGCGGAAAGTAATTACAAGTACATCCAAGTAGAAAGTGACAATATTGCGCTGATTAATCATCTTCGAGATCCAAGAAAGACAATTACAACTCGTTTCGTCTAAATGCGCCAGATGAGTTTTACCATCGAGACAATGTTATAAAATTGAGGGTTGTGGATGCAACAACTTTTTGGATTGAAACATGGATTACCAAGACTTCAATGAAAAGTCTTCTGTTTGAAAATCTTTGAGCGGTCTCGATGCGTTTGAAACATTGCACGAGGTAAACGTCTTTGCTATCAAGAAAACGACAACAATTTGGCCAAAACACAAAACTTGCATCTGGTCTACAAGATGAATGAATAAACTCATTTTTTCAAGCTTTTTTTTGGGAAAGCTCGGCACCCACATATCTCTTTGAATGAAAAGATTGTTGAACTTTTAAGTTTGGAATTTTGGATAATTTTTTTTAGAAAATACTAGATTTTGTATGATTTATTTATTGTATACATGTTTATCATTTTTTTTCTAGAATTACTTTTAGGTTATGATCTAATACCTCTAGGAGGGAAACCGGACAGTGCACCTGATGTAGATTGTTGCGGAAGCGTAAAAGTAATGGAATCCACCATTTGAATAAACTACATTAACGAAATAAAACTGATAAAATAACGATAAAAAATAAACTTCATTAATAACTTGATTAATAATAAACTTGGTTGATTATATTCTCTGATCTGATTAACAAGGACATACCTGACTTCCTTTTATAGGAACTGAGAAACTTCTAGATGGACTCAAACTAGGATTCCTAAATATCAAAGATACTCAAACATAGAAACTTCTAAACCTAGACTTAGTAGGAAATACTAAAACATGGAAACTCCTAAACTCTAACCCTAATGGACTCGGCCATGAGGCCCTCTAACTAGTTCGTCCGTGAGACCCGTCTTGATGGTCTCCATCATACTCCCCGACCGAGAACAAACTTGCCCTCAAGTGAGACTCAACAATGCAATCCTTAATTCCCACTTCGAGCGAATGGTGCATTGGGGTCGAAGGACACCCAATTGGACAAAATCACTAGCTTCAATCTCATAGTGGAAAGAATCTTGCAAAAATAAATGTAGGAAATAAACTTCTAACAAATTTCTATATCTCCCGTCATCTAGTAATTCGATGAATAGGATCATAGACACCACATTATTTTCCACAGAAAAATCCACTATGAATTTGGTCATCCAATCTATCACGTTACAAACCTCCATTATGTTAATTATCCTATCGCGGTTCCTAGGGATCAACACAATCATAACATCTCCAGCAGTTTCCAACCCTAGAGAAAGAGGGGTGATAACCAACAATGACAATTCCTGAACCTTCTCATATAAGGACTCGAAAGACAAAATACTTGGCTCGACCGACGCCTTAAGCTTATCATCTGATATGATTGTCGCCTTATATGTCGAATTTGTAATGCCAATATTTGTTACTGATCTTGAGAACTTGAGTTTAATGGATTCTCCGACATTAACTTTAGCACCAAAGGAAGGATAATTAAAATCCCTAGCAGTTCCACTGAGGCTGCGATTTTCATGACAAGTATGGTTCGTTATGAGTTTAAATTTACTTCGATCGTATCCGGTATCACAAAGCACGTTGACATAGTAATCTGGAATAGCGTCGTTGACTAAACCGGGATTAATAACTTTTACCGGATCTATGCTACCTGCTCCAAATCAACTACACCATCTTTACTCTTGTTACCATTCACAGGAAAAACAGTATTCATAAGAGCAGATTTGATAGCATCTTTGAGAAGGTTGATTCTACAATTTTGGCCAGATCGTGTAACGGTAGTGGAGAGGAGGGATGGTCTTGAATATTAGTTTCGGAATCACAGAACACTTCATCAGAAGTATTTTCCCATGAGCCACTCAAAGTTGATGCATGCTCTACAAAGTCTTCTAATTCGCTGTGAATAGCCGGAGAGGCAAGCTGCGATCCACCGGAAGTATGTTCACCTTCGGTTTTGTTCTCAGAACATGGTAGAACATCATTACCGAGACTAGAGGAATAAAATATCGTTGGGCCGGTGAGAGTATGATGATCATGTTGCAATGGAGCATTAAGTTTTTTATTAATATCATGAACATTATCTTTACCTTCAAGAATAGAAGCCCTAATAACAACAGTGAGGGCATCATGATCATCTTTCATATCCACTTCCTTAGCTAACTCAGCTGTTTGAGCAACCAACATATCCTTCTTTTCTTGTTTTTGAAACTCCTTTTCAGATATAGAAACCTCAAGGGGCTTAAGATCATAACGTCGAATGGACTTCTTACTAGTATCCTTGAGTTCAACTTGTGGACCTTCTTCATCTAGATAATCATTATATTCATCTTCATCTTCTGCAACTTCAACTTCATCGTGATCTTCTTTTTCTTCTTTCGGGTTGAAAGGTAAAATAGACAGGGAAGATGGTTGAAGTATTAAGGCCTCGAACTTGTCAAAAACCTTTTCCATCCTCTCGGTCTCGTACTTAAGTGATTGAAGTGTTTGAAGAGTATTTTGTTGATGGAGAGTTACTAGAGAAAGAGACGATGTGGGAAATACTTGATGAGGAAAATTTTTATGATTCGAAACGAGGATGTCTTCTCCCGGAATTTCATATGACTCGTAAAATTTGGTCAGACAAGGATGTTTCATATCACGAATATAATTTAGGTTTGATGAAGAAAAATTACTTTTTTCTTTGGCCATTGAGAGAATTTTGTTCATCTTGTCAAGAACTTCTTCTTCAATACCATCGAACACGGTGACCGAAGTAACATTCGAGAACTGTCTACTTGATTCAATCTTTGTCTCCACATATGAAAAATATTCATCTAAAGGAAGAAAAACATACATGAAGATGTTTTTCAATGTAGTCCAATCGTCTACGAATTTTTTCCCTTGATTAATGAGTCTCCATTGCATTGCATTGAATTGTTGATAGATTCTTTCGGACATATGTTGTTCAATGAGAAAAACCTTATCTTCGTCATGGATATCTTGGTGTATGAACCAATCTTCCATATGTTGAATCCAAAAATTTATATGATATTGGCCGTCAAATAGAGGAATTTTAGAAACGGTATTAATTTTTTCTTGATATTCTCGATCAACATAAAATTGTTTTGAATCTCGAAAGGGATCCCGACCTAAACGTGGAAAAAAAATTCCAGCATTCAAGGAGAGATGTATACATGAAAAAAAATTCATCTTTCATTCCCAGATTCTTCAAGCTCTGAATACCAGCTGATGTAGATTGTTGTGGAAGCGTAAAAGTAATAGAATCCACCATTGTTAATAAACTAAACTAACAAAATAAAACTGATAAAATAACGATAAACAATAAACTTGATTAATAACTTGATTAATAATAAACTTGGTTGATAATATTCTCTGATCTGATTAACAAGGACAGACCTGACTTCCTTTTATGGGAACTGAGAAACTTCTAGATAGACTCAAACTAGGATTCCTAAATATCAAAGATACTCAAACATAGAAACTTCTAAACCTAGACTTAGTAGGAAATACTAAAACATGGAAACTCCTAAACTCTAACCCTAATGGACTCGGCCATAAGGCCTTCTAACTAGTTCGGCCGTGAGACCCGTCTTGATGGTCTCCATCAGCACCTCTTCGTAAGAACCGGTTGCCTAGTGGTTGATCGTATTGACATAAACTCCATAATCTTGAAGTCTCGGGTTCGATTTCCGGAGGAGTGGAATTCATGGTTATTGAATTTGGTTATTAAAGGTATAAATAATAATAGTAATAAATTTGTCGGCTCTAGACTCTATGTTGTCGGTCTTGAAGCCTCTTTAATTATTGGTTTAACTTAGGCGCTATTCGTGCTTATCACATCTTGATAATGTATCGATGACTTGTAACGACTAATGTAGATCATAGTTCAAAAGCTAAAAAGAATTCAAAAGATGACAAAAAATATTACAATAATGTTCACACAAAATGTTGAAACATCAAAAACATTAATGTAGCCACCTTCCATATCAAAGCAATGGAGTCAACTTCAAAAAAGGAAAAGTAGCCTAGAAAAAAGTGAAACTGACAAAAAATAGAAAAAAGTACGAGACGGCGTGCCATATGTTTGGCTCGGGGATGGGCCGCCTTAAAAACCCAGAGCATGGAAAGCACTAGAAGAGATATGAAGCAACACATTAGACTACAAAATTTGTACAACATGGACCTGCTCGGGTCGACGCTGCGATAGGTACGCGTAGATACCAAATGAAAAAGAAATACTCAGTGCAATGATGGTGATTTCGTCACTAATAGCTTGAGGACCAACTTCTTGTCGAGGAGGACCGTCTAAAGGAACCCGCGGAGGGTCAGACGAGTTATCTCCTGAAAGTTGAGCCAAATCATTAAAAGACGAAGAACAAGAATAATATTCAGCTGCAACAGGTGAACAGTCTCCAGAATGAGGCAGCAATGGAGAAGACAAACTATGTGAAGGGCTCTCTCCTTCTTGTGCAGGTGTTAGGCTTCTAACCTGTGAACAAAAGAAGATTAGAGATGCGCTATTAATCTTTGTTTTGAAATTCTTGCGGTTTTATATCGAAGGTTATGAATTGTTCTAAGAAAATTCTAAACGAAACCTAACTCGAGTTATAGGAATATTTACATTGCCTTCAGTCCAAGTACCAAATGACCATCGAAATACTCACATAACCATACCGATTGTAAGAAGAGCAAGTTTAACTTGAGAAATCTAACTGACAGAAACAAAGCACAAGCTTGCGGAATTGTTTTGGTCGGATTTATTTTTGTTTTTTAAAATAATTATTTTATAGAAGAGAAATAAATTTTTGTTGATTTTAAGTTTGAAATTTAGGTTTATTAATTCAAAATCCTAGCAAATCCTAGGGGGTAGGGTGGGATTTTGGTCCAATACAAATTTTGGAATTAGGAATCCTTAGGTCCTAGGATTCTTGGTAGCCAAACAGACCAAGGATTCATGAATCCTACCAAATCTCACTTTTGATAGAAATCCTACTTAGGAATCCTGCAACCAAACACGCCATTAATAGACATATAATGTAGAGCTTAAAGGGAAAGTATCGAACACCATGATGCTTGGCTGAAACCAAGGCCGGTAAGTTGAAAATCATGCATCTCTTGTATGAACTGAAGCTTTTGTCTAACCTCAAAGGTTGAATCCCCTCTTAGGAATTGTTAAATGATACAAAAGTTCATTTATATTGACAAAAATTTAGAAGCGGTAAAAATTTCATCGTCTTACATCATGTTTACAAAAAAGCATTTAACCATAAAACCACAATAACAATCCAAGCAGAGTGGGCACCACCACCAAAATAACCACGCTCCAAACTAGATGGATGCCGAGTTCTAGAAATAAGAAGTATCCAAGAATAAGACGAAACTGGCAGAACAGAGAAAAATATACGATAGAGCGTGCGATACGTTTCGCCCGGGGACGGGTCCTAAAACTCCACAGCATGGGAAGGACAAGAAAGGACATAAGTAGGCACAACAAACACCCTAATATGTACCACATGTACATATTCTGCAGTTTGCTTTGTTCTGCGTAGAGACAAGAATTTACTGAAAAACAAACACTCGCTGAAATGAGGGCGATTCGAAACTAATATCTGTAGTTTCTTGTCCAGGGCTGTCAGGAAGGGGAGATGATGGGGGTAAGTTATCCCTAGGTGGGTCAGACGAATTGCCTCCTGCAGGTTGAGGCAGATCATTAAAAGGCGAAGCACGAAGTGGTCGTCTAGCTGCAATAGATGAAATTTCTCTAGCCGTAGAGTGAGACAGCAACGGAGACGACAAACTATCTGAAGGACCTTCTCCTTCTTGTGTAGGCATTCGTGCTACAATACCATAGGCACCGAATCTGGTATTCTTCTGTTTAAGAAACAACAAGTAAGCAACCTCAGTACAAAATGAGTTCATGTTTAGTACTTCAGTACAAAATTTTGCTAACAAGAAAATGAGTTTAAGTTTAGTACTTCAGTACAAAATTTCTCTACCCCTAAAATGGAAAAACAACAAGTTCCAATGGAATTTCTAAATCAACTGATTCAGAAATTTGATAACTTAAGATGACTTTGTAGAACCACATTAAGAAATTTACCTTAGGCAAACGACGTGGTGACTTGATGATCTTATTTTCCTCCGTTTCATCCTGATGTAATATTTCATCAATAAGTCGAATCCTTGGCCTCACAGACCCGCAAATCTGCATTACAATAACAATAATATAGCCATTTGGTTCTTCTCTCATTTATATACTTCCTTTGGAAAAAAGAACAAGAAAAAAATGATAGGTTTGACTTGCCTGTGACTCGGTATCTATACTATTCATGCACTTCCCAGTTTGTGAGTTCCGGATTTTAATACTTCGATCATCTGAGCCACCACCAGAGGCCAGTATGTCATGTTGATAAGGGCACCAAGCAAGGGCCTTCACAGCCGCACAATGGTCAGAACACCGTGTCATGCTTCTAGATGAATCCATGTTAGAAGCTTCCCATACACAAAATACATTATCGGTTCCCCCACTTGCTAATTGATTTCCTTTGCTTGACCATTTCAAACCACACACTTCCTCAGTATGTGCTCGTATACAGGAAGTTAAGCTGCTTCTCGCTCTCACTGTATAGAAAGTGCAAAGTAAGTAAGCTAAATCACTTGTCCCAAATATACTGGACTGAATGAAACTAAAGAAATGTACCGTCATGATTAATGATAGATTTGTCCTGGCTTCCTGAAGTAAGAGATTGACCTCTCCAAGCAAGGCATCCTACCCTTTGACGATGTCCCTCTAGGCTTCTAATCTGTGAACAAAAGAAGATTAGAGATGCACAGTTAATCATTGTTTTGGAAATCTTGCAGTTTTTTATTAAAGGTTCTGATTTGTTCTATGGAAGTTCTATGGGAAACCCATTTCCGAAGTATAAATATATATCTGTATTGGCTTCATTCTGTCTTAGGCGAAAAGAAAAAAATTGATGAAGATATGGACTTGGAAAGAAAGAAGGAAACATTATGAATTATAATTTACTTTTATATGCTAAGAAACTAGACGAACAAAAACAGGAAAACAATGAGTAAACCGAAACAATAAAAAAAACAAAAAATGTAGTTTTGCCCGCTTCGTTTATTCTTTGAACACCAAATTCAAGTATCAATACACAATCTCACATTGTATCAACTTAAATGACTACGAGAATCCCTAACCAACATGAGTATCTGAAAGTCGAGTGTGCAAAATATTAAAAAGGACTGTCCACCCAAAGTCGAAGTGTCAAGAGAATTGCACAACTCAAACAAGTTTGACCACCAAGGCTGCATATGGTATGTATAAAAATTGAGATAAAACAATTTAACATCTAAGTATGAAATGAGTTCAAGTTTAGTACTTCAGCACAAAATTTCTCTCCCCTAAAAAAAGGAAAAACAACAAGTTCCCACTGAAATTTCTAAATCAACTGATTCAGAAATTTGATAATTTAAGAGGACTTTGTAGAACAAGATTAAGAGTTTTACCTTAGGCAAACGACTTGGTGACTTGATGTTCTTCTTTTCGTCTGTTTCATCCTGGTGTAATATTTCATCAATAAGTCGAATCCTTGGCCTCTCAGTCCTCTTTATCCCTCTGAAAACCAACATTCTGAATGGTTTTCCGTCTGAGTTCCACAAATATAGTTGTGTGACCAAGCCAACAACCAGAACATTATTTGATCCCCAGTCAATGAGATTCATATAGAAGTTGTCGTTCAGTCTTTGTGCATCCAAAACCCTATAACCCGACTGTATTTATACATAAATTAACCAATTAGAAATTATAATTTATTTTTATATGCTAAGAAACTAGACGAACATAAACTGGAAAACGATGAAAAACAAAAAATGGTGTTCTTCCCATTCAATGGATTCGGTGGAAAACAAAATCAAGTATCAAGTAACCATCAAAATACTTACAACCCTGCCATTGTGATAAAAGCAAATGTAACTCGACAAATCTAAAAGAATTTTACCTTCGGCAAACGACGTGGTGACTTCATGTTCTTCTTTTCGTCTGTTTCATCCTGGTGTAATATTTCATCAATAAGTTGAATCCTTGGCCTCTCAGACCTCTTTCGCCCTCTGAAAACCAACATAATGTGTTTTCCGTCTGAATCTGAATTTATAACCTCGTTTATCTTCCCAGTTTGCGAGTTCCAGATTTTTATACATTGATCATCTGAGCCATCACCAGAGGCCAGTATGTCACATTGATAACGGCACCAAGCAAGGGCCTTCACAGCCGCACAATGGTCAGTGAACCGTGTCGTGCTTCTAGATGAACCCATGTTAGAAGCTTCCCATACACAAACTATATTATCGTTTCCCCCACTTGCTAATTGATTTCCTTTGCTTGACCATTTCAAACCACACACTTCCTCAGCATGTCCTTGTATACAGGAAGTTAAGCTGCTTCTCGCTCTCACTGTATAGAAAGTGCAAAGTATGTAAGCTAAATCACTTGTCCCAAATATACTGGACTGAATGAAACTAAAGAAATGTACCAATTACCATCATGATTAATGATAGATTTGTCCTGGCTTCCTGAAGTTAGAGATTGACCTCTCCAAGCAAGGCATCCTACCCTTTGTCGATGTCCCTCTAGGCTTCTAATCTGTGAACAAATGAAGATTAGAGATGCGCTATTAATCTTTGTTTTGGAAATCTTGCAGTTTTATATATCTACATTGGCTTCATTCTGTCTTAGGCGAAAGAAAAAAGTAGATGCTAATCCAACTGCAACTGTTTTGGCGTCTTCGAACCAGGCTATACTCGTGGGATAATCATCTCTGTCGTCAATTTCCATTACTTTTTGAACATTGTCAGTTTCCGAGTTCCACAAATATAGCTGTGTGCCCAAGCCAACAGGGAGAACATTATCCGATCCCCAGTCAAAGCTTGCGGAATTTTTTTACGCGGCCATAAATAATGCATGAAAGAGATATAATCATAAGGACATCTTCTAGGGTCCCTATCAAATCAAATATTTGCCCCAAAGACTTATTAATCATAAGATTAATAACAAGAAGGGAAGCTTCTATACCAAACAGATATGCATTCATCTTCCCGATCGATATAAAGAATCTGTAATTTCCTATATAACACGAACGGTGGAAAACGATGTCTACCATGATATAGCTACCACACTTGTACTTTTTTTGTCCTAGTCTCCATTTTTACTTAAAAATATCTACTTATGAATCAAACATAGCGTAAAAAGCATTGATCTAGAGTGATATATTTATTGTCCTAATACAAAACGTAAATACAAAATCTCACATTGTATAAACTTAAATGACTACGAGAATCCCTATTTATATATCTATTTAGAAAGGAAAATTTTCTAAATGA
This sequence comes from Eschscholzia californica, assembly GCF_041429995.1. Taxonomy (NCBI): domain Eukaryota; kingdom Viridiplantae; phylum Streptophyta; class Magnoliopsida; order Ranunculales; family Papaveraceae; genus Eschscholzia; species Eschscholzia californica. The sequence continues at coordinate 8,211,317 of NW_028238472.1, forward strand.
ACTGATTTTACCTTAGGCAAGCGACGTGGTGACTTGATGTTCTTCTTTTCGTCTGTTTCATCCTGGTGTAATATTTCATCGATAAGTCGAATCCTTGGCCTCTCAGACCTCTTTCTCCCTCTGAAAACCAACATTCTGAATGGTTTTCCGTCGGAATCTGAATTTATAACCTCGTTTATCTTCCTCCTGTACTCTTCCTGATCAACACCAAAAACAGAATCCAATTTAGCATCTAGAAGAAAAGTTAGAGAAAACAGAGAGAGAGAGAAACAAGAAACAAAAGTTAAATGTTGGATTTTCAGGCGAAAGAGTCTTGCTCGTTAATAAGCTAATTGCATGATCAAGATCCATCAAACTTCTATTCGGAATGAATCGATCTCCCTGAAGTTCAAAAAACCCCCGCCAAATTTCAAATTTCAAGAACAAGATGATACAAATTTCAAGAACAAGACGAACAAAAACAGGAAAACAATGAGTGAACTGAAACCGTAAAAAAAACAAAAAGTGTAGTTTTGCCCGCTTCGTTTATTCTCTGAAAACCAAATCCAAGTGTCAATATCTAAGTACTTGCAACCTTTTCATTGTAAGAAAAACAAATGCAACTTCAGATATCTAAAAGACCGGAATAAAACACAAGCTTGCGGAATTGTTTTGCGCGAGCATAAAATATGTGTTTTTTACTTATGAATCAAACATAGCGTAAAAGGCGTTGATCTAGAGTGATACATTTATTGTCCTACTACAAAACGTAAATACAAAATCTCACATTGTATAAACTTAAATGACTACCAGAATCCCTATTTATATATCTAATATTCCTAACAAAAAATGAATTCAAGTTTCGTAAAAAATTTCTCTACTCCGAAAAAGGAAAGTTTTCTAAATGAACTGATTCAGAAAGAATTTTACCTTAGGCAAACGACGTGGTGACTTGATGTACTTCTTTTCGTCTGTCTCATCCTGGTGTAATATTTCATCAATAAGTCGAATCCTTGGCCTCTCAGACCTCTTTCTCCCTCTGGAAATCAACATTCTGAATGGTTTTCCGTCTGAATCTGAATTTATAACCTCGTTTATCTTCCTGATCAACACCAAAAACAGAATCCAATTTGAAATCTAGAAGAGAAGTTAGAGAAATCAGAGAGAGAGAGAGAAACAAGTAACAAACGTTAAAGGTTGGATTTTCAGGCGAAAGAGTCTTGCTCGTTAATAAGCTAATTGCATGATCAAGATCCATCAAACTTCTATTCGGAATGAATCGATCTCCCTGAAGTTCAAAAAACCCCCGCCAAATTTCAAATTTCAAGAACAAGATACAAATTTCAAGAACAAAATTGAAATGAAATAAAAAAGATTTAACTGGATATATAAAAGAAAGAGGAAACAAGAGGTTACCGGAAAGTCGTATGGGACTGGACTATCGGAAAGCCTTGTCGGCGATAAATTCTTGACATTACTGATGATGAACTTGGTTCCATCGGAGAGCCACCGATACAAGTTTAAATCAAAAGAACTGTTAAAATTCGAACTTCTTTTCAAGAACGAGAATATGAACAGTGCCGAATTGTTCACAGTTGATAGAAATCAGAATCTGAAATTGAAATCATTGTCTCAAATTGATCGTACTATGTAAGAGTTTGATTAGGGTTTTGGAATTTGAATTGAGGAAATGGGTGAAATTTTAGATTGATTTTTCGTTTCTTGTTAGATATAGAGAGAGAGAGAGAGAGAGAGAGAGAGAGAGGTGTTCCCGTTTGATTCACAGTCGCCTTCCAGGGTTTGTTATATCCACACTACTCTTCTTCCCATTTCCAACCTGAGTCCTAAAATGTAAACGGCACTTCAAAAAAAAAAGGGTTAATTTCGTTTTGGCCCCCGATTTGTGACCAACTGGCCGTTTTAGCCCCCATAAGTGTCCGGCAGTTCGTTTTGGCCCCAAAAAATTCCTAAATGGCCCCAAATTTTTTTAACCTCCCAATTATACCCCCATGGCATTTCTGTAATTTATTTTTTTTCTTTTTCTTTGTCCACCTCATCTAACAATTGACACATCACTCTGTCCACCTCACCCTTCTTCTCCGGCGAAAGGTTGCCGGCCGGAATAAAAAATTCCGGCCGGCCACCTTTACCAAAATAAATTTTTTTTTTTTTTATTTCTCTCTCTTCTTCATCTCCTTCTTTCTCTCTCTTCTTCATCTCCTTCTTTCTTTCTTCTTCTTTCTTTCTTCTTCTTTCTTTACCTCTCTCTCTCTCTAACCCTTCTATTTCTCTCTCTCTAACCCCTCTCTCTCTCTCTCCCTATAACTCCGGCGAAGGGGCTCCGCCCCTTCGCCGGAGAACCAGACCGAGATCTGGTTTCTACAACCAGATCCCGGTCTGGTTTGAAACCAGATCGGAATCTGGTTTCTTAGTTGAAACCAGATTCCGATCTGGTTTCAAACCAGACCGGGATCTGGTTGTAGAAACCAGATCTCGGTCTGGTTTCCAACCAGACCTTCAAGGTCTGGTTCTCCGGCGAAGGGGCTCCGCCCCTTCGCCGGAGTTATAGGGAGAGAGAGAGAGGGGTTAGAGAGAGAGAAATAGAAGGGTTAGAGAGAGAGAGAGGTAAAGAAAGAAGAAGAAAGAAAGAAGAAGAAAGAAAGAAGAAGAAAGAAAGAAGGAGATGAAGAAGAGAGAGAAAGAAGGAGATGAAGAAGAGAGAGAAAGAAGGAGATGAAGAAGAGAGAGAAATAAAAAAAAAAAAAATTTATTTTGGTAAAGGTGGCCGGCCGGAATTTTTTATTCCGGCCGGCAACCTTTCGCCGGAGAAGAAGGGTGAGGTGGACAGAGTGATGTGTCAATTGTTAGATGAGGTGGACAAAGAAAAAGAAAAAAAATAAATTACAGAAATGCCATGGGGGTATAATTGGGAGGTTAAAAAAATTTGGGGCCATTTAAGAATTTTTTGGGGCCAAAACGAACTGCCGGACACTTATGGGGGCTAAAACGGCCAGTTGGTCACAAATCGGGGGCCAAAACGGAATTAACCCAAAAAAAAACAACAACAACCCCTCGGGCTCGGCCACCAGTTAGTAATCCAGTTTACCCATGTGGAGAAAGGATGTTGTTAAAGTCTCCAATGATAGCCTAGGGGTCTGAGATGGCTTCTCTAATTAGTCCTAGGTGTGAGATTATCTTTATAATAGGGATTAACATAGAAACCAGTAAATTAAACTTTCTAATTAGTCGTCTTGATTGTATGACTACATTGTATCACATTCTACTTAGAAAGAACAACGGTGACATCATTGTCTTTCCAGAGTGAAATGAGGCCACCTGCTCTGTTGATGAGGTCATCATAGTGAATATTTATAATAGTTTGCAATGCTAAAAGAGTAAAAAAAAAATTAGTGATTTTAGTCTCATAGAGAATATGAAATCTGGGTTGTGGGAGATGATCATAGTACGAAGGTATTTACGAGTTAAAGTAAGGACTACAACCTTGCATGTTAATATAGAAAATACAAAGACATAACTAAATATATACGAGGGAATTAAAGTGGAGGAAACTGTTAAGGCATCAAGCAAGCACCAAATACAAAGAATTACACTAAAATGCTAAAGACATGAGAAGCAACTATTACAAGTCACATACATCCAAAAGTAGAATAAAACTAAAATCAAACTTGTAAGCTTCATCTTAGGCTTAACACTCTCAGCCCCATTTGTTTGAAAGTTGATTTTGTTATTCTCTTGCATATTCTTCCGTTATTACCCTCCCGCATTGAACAGAGAATATATCGAAAGTTCAATTTGAAAAAGAATTAAATTAGACAATTTTAACATATTCTTATATTGAAGTATGTTGAAGACAAGGAAGATATCCAGAAGATATCTCTCCAAGATAGAAAGAAATAAATATTATAGCAATTGTAATTTAATTATTTCCTCTTTGTATTGTTTCCTTATTTATTATTTCTCCACAAACCCTAATGTATACACTATAAATATGTATCCATTCTATCAATGAAAGCACGTTTGATAATTATATCTCTTGTGTCTCCTTCAATTTAATATGGTATTAGAGTCAAGTTGATATTTTCCGAATTTTTAGTCGATAATAATTATTTCGTTTATTCGGTTTTATTCATTCGAAGGAGCTCTACGGATTCTTATTATCGTTATACTTTGATCATCCCAACTTCATCTTCAAAGGTCAGTTACTAACTCAGTTTTTCTGAAATTTTTCCAATTTTTTCGAATTTTTTGATAATTTTTTAAACCTCTTTTAGGTTAGAATTAGTTCTGTTCCGTTCTGGTTTTTCTACGAAAATTAGAACAGACCTAATCCGGGACATCATAACTCCAGAATAGAGAAAACCTGGTATATTAGGATACCAGAAAAGACCTAACCTGGTATTTTACAACACCAGAGTATATCTCAACTCGGAACAGACCCAACTCTGTTCCAGATCGGAACCGAAACTTAATTTTGGTTCCCGACTCCACCTTCCATCTTCTCCGGCAACCGACCTCTAGGGTTTCGAGTTTCCTGTCGGAAGTTTGCTCGTATCAGAAACACCACCACACCTGGACCCTCTTCTCGTCGGAAAGTCACCACACCTGGACTCTCTTCTCGTCGGAAAGTCACCACGACCGTCTAGGGTCCGACACAAAAAACGAGTGAGTTTCCTGTCTGGCCGAGAGCGACAGTTCCAGAGAACTTTCTCTCTCTACAAATCCTCCATATTTGATTACTGTTGGTGGACGAACTCACTCGATTCGAACTCCTCTCCCTTTGATTAGTGTTTTTCCCTAAGTTAATTGCATCAAAACGATCTGTTTCAACGAATCCCTAATCGGTTCACCACCCTACCGGAACACTAATTTGCCCGGCGGCAACCTTACCACAACAGGTAACAGAGTCAACTCACATTGACTCCTTTCCTTTGACCGACAAAGTCCTCTGACTTTGTCCAAGTCTTTTGACTTTGACCAGGTCCATTAAATCTGACCAAGACTCTGACCACGTCCTCTGTCCTATTTTGTGACAGCACCACACTGAATTCTTTTTGTGACGATTATTTATTTACCACACTACATAACTGTTTGGACTATTAATTTGTGACAGCATATACTGTCCCTTTAAATTCCCAACACTTCTGTTAGTTGTGACATTCTGGACTGTCCCTTTTACTTCCCAATACTTCTGTTTGGGACTATTTATTTGAGACAGCATCTACTGTCCCTTTTCCTTTCCAACACTTCTGTTAGTTGTGACAATCTGGACCGTCCCTTATAATTTTATTGTGACGCTGCATTTGAAAATTTTGAACCGTCACTTCTAATATTATTGTGACGTTGATTTTAAAATAGATTATTTTCTTCTATTTTTTTACAGAATAATGACTTCTGGACAATCTGCCAACATAAGTGATCTGAACTCGAATTCCGATGACACTCCACCGATGACGGACTCAACTCCTCCTATTGTTGTAGTTGAGTGTGGTGTGATAGTGGTGTTAGTGATGGAGGTATGGTGGTGGTGGTGGTGTGGAGGTGGAGGTGCGAAAGTGGTGGTTAAGGTGCGGTGATGGCGGTTAAGGTACGGTGGTGGTGGTCGAGGTATGGTGGTGGGGGAGGTGCAATTGTTGTGGATGTGGTGGTGGAGGTACAATGGAATGGTAGAAGTTTAGTTGTGGTGGTGGAGCGGAGGTAGACGAAGAAAAAAATTTCGTCAAGTAAAATTTATGTATGTGTTGTACATAAGTAACTTTACTTTAAAGTCAAAAGCTAAAAATCTTAACTTCAAAAGAAAGTCAAATTTTAACTTAGTTGAAGTCAGAAATTTTCACGTTAACAAACTAATTTTTTTACTTTTCTACTTAAATAAGCAAAAAAGTTACTTATTTTAGTGTTGCCAAACGACACCTTAATATTAATGAATACTTCCTTGTTCCAAGAGGAGAGTTTATGGATGAGGTTAGTTAATTTTCTCTGAATTTGGCAGGGGAACAATTGCTTTTTGGCCAATGATTTGAGATAAAATGTTTGCAATCAGGATGAGACATCTAGGTAAGAGGAAATTTAAATTGTTTCGGGTGAGATCTACCTTGATGATTAATATTGAAAAGAATAGGACCATGGTCGGAGTGTTTTGGGTAGGGCTGGGAATCGGTCCGGTCGGGCTTACCCGCGGTACGATTTCAATCGGGCTCGGGCGGTCCGGGCCCAACATCAATATGTCCAATGGAAATTTCGGTCGATCCGGTCCGATCAAAACCTCAAAGTCGTCTGCCCAAAGCCCGCCCGTAGTCGAATCTTTTCTTCGGGTACCCGGTTATCGGTCCGGGTTCCGCACTAAATAAATCAATTAGGGCAACTTTTAGGGCCAAAATTAGGGCAAATTTTAGGGTCAAAATTAGGCAAATTTTAGGGCCAAAATTAGGGTAAACTTCTCCAAGAGAGTGAAGATTATTCCTAGGCGTGATAAACCTTTGGAATAAACATTGCTGTAGAAATCAATCATGAAAACTTTCTGATTAGTCGTCTTGATTGTATGACTAGAATGTATCATGTTGTGATCAGAAAGAAGAATAGTGATATCAACATTGTCTTTCTAGAGGAAAATGAGGCCACCTGCTCTTTGAATGGTTTTGACATAATGATATTTAGTATAATTCTTTGCAACGTTCAAAAGAGTACCAAAATTACCTTTGGTTTTTTTAGTCTCAGAGAGAACATGAATTTGGGGTTGTGGGAGATGATCATATTATGAAGATGTTTAAGAGTTAAATAAGAACCACAACCCTGCATGTTCCATGCTAATATTATGGCTATGTATGAGGGAATTAATGCGGAGGAAACTATTAACCAACAAGCAAACACCATATACAAAGAACTAAATACAAGCAGAAAGTATTGACTATAAAACTAAGCTTGTGTTTTAAATATTTACGAGATTAAAATAATAGTACACTAAGATGCTAAAGACCTGAGAAAGCAAAGATTACAAGTAATACGCATTCAAAAGTAGAATTAATAATAAAATTAAAAACGAACCAATAATGTTCATCCTATGTCTTTTTTCTTTTTCTATCATGGATTTCATTAAGCGTGTGAACTTGGGCTAAGAAAAAAAAATAGAACATATTAATCATCGATAATCATTCAAAATATTAGTCATCGATAAATTTAACACTCAGCAGCTCAGCAGCCCCATAATTTTTTTTTTTTTTTTTGGAAGTCGACTACGATCTACGTATGTCGTTACATTTGGCACTTGATACATCATAGATGTGATAAGCTCGATAACCGCCCACTTAAACACTAACAGAACCGGGCCTATAGCCCAACAAGACATGGCCTAAAGCCCAACAACATTATTTACACCCTAATAATCTCAATTCAAATAACCAAAGATTCCACCTTCTTTGGGATTTGAACTTGGGACCTCCAGGGATTTCTGGAGTTTATGTCAACACCTTGGAACCACTTGGGCTACCAACTGTTGACGCCCCATAATTTTTTTGAAAGTTAGTTTCCTCACTAAGCGAAGGACTAGTTTTTAAGACTTGGAAGCTTGGGGACTACAAAGATATTATACTATTTTAGTCTCCTAGTGCAAAAAACTACAGTAATTGAAGTAAACCCCATAATGCTAAAATAAGCCGTACATCACGAGGTTCTAAACTGCGCACCGTGAACAATATTCGGAGGCTGTATTGTTTTAACAAAAACCTAAATGGGGAAGAACAGAGAAAACCGATAGAGAGAGAGAGAGAGAGCTAGGGTTTCTCTTCGTTTTGTGAATTTCACCATCAAATTAGTATTTTGATCGATCAATTTTGTCAAGAGAAAAAAATGTTGAGACAAGTATCACGTAATCTGTTGGGTCGATCGAGTATGATCAAAACTGGTGTTCGATCATTATCTACAGATCTACCTGCTACTGAAACAACAAATCAGGCTTTCATTGATGCTTGGAAGAAGGTAGTTCCGAATCTTGAACCACCAAAGACTCCCATTTCTTTTATGAAATCTCGTCCAGCTACTCCTTCAGCTATCCCTACCAAACTTACTGTCAATTTCGTCTTGCCTTACCACTCTGAGCTCTCTTCCAAGGAGGTAAGTCACTTTTTCTCTCTCTCTCAGATTGATTCATTCGATGATTGATCTAGTTGTTTTGTATTTTTGTAATGATTATTGGTTTCTATCGTTGAAGTAATTGGGGATTTTGTTTATTCATGTGTTGAACATGCATTATAAGAACCCTAATTTGTATTTCAATTGTAGTTTGTATAATTTCGATGTGGAAATATAAACCCTAATTTCGTTTTATTATATGGTACCCATGGTTGTGAATTACCAATTTGGTTATGGGATTGTCTTCAAATAGAATTGGTTCTGATTTTTGAGACATTTTCCCGAAGGGTTGTTATATTCCATAACCCCAAGGAAGGAATTCACCACATTCATTTGATCGTTTCAAAAATTGATTTGAGATAATATTTTTCCTGCTCGATTGGTGACTCAACTTGAATTTTGATAGAGTTTGCTAAATCAAATGTTCATACTTGATATTATTTGATATTTTTTATTTAAGTAACAAATAACTTCTGAGGATAATCTATGATAGAGTGAGTCCACATTATCTCGTAGTTACCCTATATGTACACGTCAGTTTTAGTTCTCTTCTACTAGTTGGTGATTTGGGGCTTCCGCTACCAACTAATACATGGAAGTCTCCTAATTTATATTCTCGAGTATTAGGATCAGGATGTAAGACGTTTAGAATGGAAATGAACTCTAGAAATCTTGTTGTTATTGAAATAATATGCTCTATGTGTTCAAGGGGTCAATTTACGAACTTGGATGTCTTGTAACCATCAAGATCATTCATTTGCTTTTTTCAGAGTCGAGCAACCACTTCACTATGTTATTCAAGCTTTTTGGCCTTCAAATATCTTTTACCATTCTGTAAATGCAGGTCTGAGACAATTTAAAGGACTAATATATTGATGTCTTGACTAGGAATCTTTCAATAACTAGCTGTTGGCATTATGGCACATACACTGAACTAGTAGATAGTTTAGGGGTCCGGTGCATTAATTAGTGGGTTGAATTACTTTAAAATGAGTGGAAGTCGGGCAAAAAAGTGGTTACTCTTAATCTCTTATACCAACTTTTGTTTCCTCTGAACACCTTCTAAGATAGTAAAGATCTAAGATTTGCTTGAACTATTAAGTGCAGTTTCTGTTTTCTCCTAGTCTTTATCTAGTTAATGGACTTTAGCCAAGTCTCAATCACTGGGTAGTACTGAACTACTGATCGGACAAGAGAAGTTCACAGAAAGTTGAGCCCTAGATAACCCAGTGTTGGAACAAAAAATAAAATTGGACATGTCTAAGCTGATCTGTTTGCTGTTCATTGGTGTACCAGTGATCTAGTTATTGGCTTATGGCCTTAAAGGACTTGAAGGAAAAGTCATACCATCATACCTACTTGTTATTTTTAGCTTCTTGAAGTCCATATGAATGTATTTGATGATATATATATATATATATTTTAAGGACTAAAACGAAGGGTTGACACATCTGTTTTTTATTTTTTAATTAGAATACTTTTGAGTTCTTTGCTTGTTGAGGGCAATCTACAAGGTCGGTAACATCTGATAGTTCATTCTATGTTGTTTGAGGCGAGAGGCTAGGTAAGGCCTTCTACTCATTGGAAGGTACCCCAAATGCCTTGCGTCCCAATGTATTTGTCGTGTGAGGTATCTGCTTTTCCCTTTTATACATATGATGTATCTAATTGTGCACATCGTAATTCAAAACTTCATGTATATCGATGTAAACTAAAGATGAGACATAGGAAAAAGAAAAACTAAAGTGTAGCTGCTTTGTTTCTCCTGGCTTTTACCTACCAATTCTAACTGTCACCCAGGGAACTCTTTTGACTACATATGAATCTGAATTCCAGAGGGAAGTGATGTAATTTCAAGTTTATGAAAAGGATTTTTAAGCTCTTGGGACTTTATTTACTTTTACGAATCTTTAATCTTTATAACTTTATTCTAATGGATATTCAGGTCGACATGGTAATAATTCCAGCTACAACAGGCCAGATGGGTGTTCTTCCCGGACACGTCCCCACAATTGCAGAGCTCAAACCTGGGCTCCTCTCAGTGCATGAAGGAAACGATGTGACCAAGTACTTTGTTAGCAGTGGGTTTGCTTTCATCCATGCAAATTCTTTTGCAGATATAGTTGCTGTCGAAGCTACCCCACTTGATCGTATCGACCCAGCCCTTGTGCAGAAAGGACTTGCAGACTTCACCCAGAAGCTGAGCTCGGCTTCAACAGATTTGGAGAAAGCTGAAGCTCAAATAGGCGTAGATGTCCACAGTGCTCTTAATGCTGCACTTACTGGCTAATTGAAAAGCCCCTTCTTATTCCCTCATAATTTCGGCTCCGGTCTTCTCTTGTTTAATTTTGTTTTCTTGGCTGTTAATGAATATGTCGACCCTCGTCACCCGAAAAAAAAAAAACTGTTTAGGTATGTGTTATTTATTTTGGTTCTTACTTGTATGAGTGCAGAGGGAACAATATAATCTTTCTCTCTAGACTGTCTTGCTGATTTTTGTAAGGTTGAATAAATTTTAAGGAACCCCCATTGAAGGTCTCTATTTTTCTGTTAAGAATATGATCTTGGTTTTACTTTGAGGATGCCCTAGTTGTAGATAAAAACCATAAATGGCAATTTCAGTATGTCCCAGATTAGAAGTAACATGTTTAAAATGCGATCATAATGGACTTGTTCTATTGTGTTTGTTTTTCCATTGTGATACTTCATAAGTAACTAGTTTTTCGAAGAAGATTTTTGTATAATGATTCAGTGGTGTGTCCTAAACTAGTAAACTGTGGTAAAGGAACCCCCATTGGAGGCCTCTATTTTTCTGTTAAGAATATGATCTTGGTTTTACTTTGAGACTGCCCTAGTTGTAGATAAAAATCATAAATGGCAATTTCAGAATGTTCCAGGATCAGAAGTTTGTTTTTCCATTGTGGATGCTTTTATTTAAGAAAAATTATTGTGATAACTTCGTAAGTAACTAGAACGAACAAGCCATTCAACGTAATAGAACGAACAAGATCAGTGCTATCAAAGATCATAATGGTGATTGGAAGGAAGATATTAAAGACATATAGGATACTTTCACTGCCCATCTTCTCAACATCAACACCACGATCAACCCTAGAGAAGATCCCAACACCCATAACTTTTTTAGCCCTACCATCACCCATAACCAGAATCTAGACCTTCTGGCTATCCCTAGCAAAGATGAAATAGACTGGGCTATTAAGAGTCTAAAGAAGGAGGCCGCTCCGGGCCCTGATGGTTACCCGCCATTCTTTATTCAGTCAAACTGGGAAACGATCAACTCAGATATCTATAACATGGTTCAGAATTTCTTTAAAACCGCCTACCTCCCTCCTGATATAAACCACACCCACATATGCCTTATTCCCAAAACGCCAAAACGCCAACAGCCCAAACTCCCGCAGACTACCGTCCGATTAGCCTCTTAATCACCACCTATAAAATCATCACCAAGCTGTTAGCAGATAAATTCAAAAATACTTTAATCCCTATTATATCCCCTTTCCAAGCGGCCTATGTCCCGGGAAGACAGATTACAGACAACATTATCATGGGTCAGGAAATCATCCACTCATTTAAAAAGATGAAAGGTGCTAGTGGATATTTTGGCCTCAAGTTAGACATGTCCAAAGCGTTCGACAGAATTGAATTGAAGTTTCTGATGGACATCATGAGTAGTTTAGGCTACGCCGACCATTGGATTAAAATGATCCACGCTTGTATCTCAACGTCCTACATGTCTGCGCTCATTAATGGTCGACCCGGAAATGCATTCTATCCTACCAGGGGTATTAGACAAGGAGACCAACTCTCGCCGTTCCTCTTCACTCTTGCTATGGAAGGTCTTAGTCGGAAGCTTATTTCTAACAATAGTCAAGACAAATTTCTGGGTTTTCCAACTAATCACTCGGGTCTCGAAATTTCACACCTCCTTTTCGCTGATGACTGCATCATCTTTGGTAAGAATATTATTGACAACATCCACAACCTTAAAAAGATTCTCCAGGACTTCTGTGAGACCTCGGGGCAGATGATAAACTATACTAAGTCCAATATTTTCTACTCCAAGAATTCGCACCCCAAATTCAAACGCCTCATTATGCGTGACCTTAAAGTCAAATACGCCTCCGCGTCGGAAAGATATCTTGGAGCACAACTCTTCATAGGAGCTCAGAAAATAAAGATTTTCAAGGACATCCTCAATCAAATCACGAATAAGCAGAATAAATGGAATCATTCGTTTTTATCCCAATCTGGTCGCACGGTGGTCATCTCGGCCATAGCTGCAGCCGTACCCCGATACTAGATGCACTGCTTTGCGATTCCTAAAGGAATTAGCAAACACATCAAGTCCGTCCAAAGGAACTTCTGGTGGTGTAAGTCGAAAGGTATATGCACCAAAGCTTGGTCATATATTTGTTTGCCGAAGAACCTTGGTGGTCTAGGGATCCATCCGCCAGAGCTCGACAACACCGTTTTGCTTTCTAAAATGGCCTGAAGACTCAAAACAAATCTAGAAGCACTGTGGGCTAAACCCCTCAAAGCTAAATACTTCCCGCATACCGATATCCCAGGCCCAGCAAAGGCTCATCACTCTTGGACGTGGAAAACGATCAGATAGCACTACAACTTCATTGAAGACCTATCCACTTGGGAGGTACACACCGGACATGATATTAACATTTGGCCAGACAACTGGATACCAGAGATCAATGGTCGAGTACCGAACAACAACTCCAATCTAACCAAGGTGGCTCAACTTATCACGAATAATGAGTGGAGTAATGAAGCCATCAACTCTAATTTTGATACAACTACGCAGAATCTTATTAGAGCCATTCCGGTGAACAGTGAAGGAAAAGATCAACTCAAATGGAAGTTAACCACGTCGGGTAAATTCACAATAGCTTCGATGTATCAACACTTAAGTATTAATAATATGAACCAGAATCCCAGCAATCAGAACTGGAAGTTCATCTGGTCGCTTCCTACCATTCCGCGCATCAAGATCTTCATATGGAAAATTTGCACCAAAGCTCTCCCGGTTAGAGAGATAATTGGAAAGTACATTGGCAACACTACTTCATGCCCTAATTGCGTTGTCACTGAATCCATTGAACATGCTCTGTTACAATGTGCTCTTGCTAAAAATATATGGTTCAACTTCAATATCATATTTGAGAATATTACCTCCATCACAGATTGGATCTTCTCGTGGGAAGATAATGCCGATCTCTGTTATACCAAAGAAAATATACACTTTTCGAGTATTCTATGGATCTTATGGAAAGTACGATGTGACCACTGTTTTCAACACGAAATCAATGAACTTCAAAAGATCATCAAAATGATAGAAAATTTTCCGAGAATCAACAAAAAACCTGAGAAAAACAAACAAAAAACCAATGAAAAATGGCAGCCTCCTGCCAATAATTTTATTAAAATTAATGTTGATGCATCGTTTATGAATGTAACATCCAATATGGGAATTAGTTTAATTGCTCACAATGCAGAATCAAAATTTATAGAAGCACAGGTGAAATCCGGGCGAGCTAGAAATAGTGAAGAAAGTGAAGCTATGGCAATCTTATTTGGCTTAGAATGGGCGAAAGAAAAGAATCATAAATCTATAATTATAGAAAGCGACAACATCAATCTCATCAAACACATTCACAACAAGCATCATACAGTACACTGGAAATCTCTTATCCACATCAGGAGAATTCAAGAAATCAGGAAAGAATTCGATGCGGTCCTATTCAAACACACAAGGAGAGAACTCAACTTAAATGCAGACAAATTAGCGAGATGGGCAAAGAAAAAGAATGCGAGTAAAAAGTGGCAGAATGTTCCTTGTATTTTAGTCGATAAATACTGTAATAACGCTTTTATTAATTAATGTAATGCTAGTTCAACAACAAAAAACAAAACTAGTTTCTCGAAGAAGATTTTTGTAGAATGATTCAGTGGTGTCCTAAACTGTGGTAAACCGTAAAAGGACAACATCTCCATTACTCATAATAATAATATCAAATAGTAGTTTTAAAATATTTCTTTAGGAAATTACTAAAGGAATTGTAGTGATGAAGCTGCATAAACGGAAGATGGTGATGTGAAAGGAACTTCATCAATGTAGGATGTCCTCTTTTCCGAACGAAGATATATGTCTAGCCTGTCTGTGACTAATGGTCAAGTGAAACATAAATTGTACATTCATGAATCTAACTACTAAGTCATGATATAATTTCAATTATTCTTTGAATCTAGATCGTGGGATCTCCGGTCATCTAGGTAGAGTTTCATCATGTCTTTATTCATTTACTTTAGGTAGTAGCCTTGTTTCCCTTGATGAATGGCGCAGCGGAAAAACTGATAAAAGCCTTAGAACTCCTTCTAAAGACTATTGAACCGAAATTGATAACAAGAATACTAAAATACTGAATTTTATTGATTGAATGAATGACTGAAACAACTTCTAAGCCCTCATTATATAGACTTAGGGTTTCCTAATCTTGGTCAAACTCCAATAGAAACTCCTAAAAATAAAATACTAGAATAATAGTAATCCTAAACTGAAAACAATTACCAAAAATAGAAAAAAAAACTAGTAAAAGTCTGTTTTGAGGCCCTAAACGATGGAATTTGCCCCTCAAAGTGGGCCCATTGTGGCGAAGCGATAACGAATGACCGGAACGCTATTTCGCACCATCCTTCAAAATTTCGTCCAATTCCGACACCCGTAGCTTCGATTTTGGCCGTTTTAGTCTGTCACCCTTGTATTTGGCCGCTTCGATCTCATCCATGTATTTCTCGTCCAGTTCCTCTACATCAATGAAGCAATTACAAGATCTCTAGATAACCTATTTGTAAATGGATCTGCCAAGTTATTATCTTTAAATCTAAAATTATATTGTTAGGTTCTCTGTGAGAGTAATTATTTTAGGGTTTTATATTTTCGGTGTCTGTGTCTAGACTTACCATTGTTTTGTGTTTGTGTAGTCGTTGCTTGATTATCAGAAAGATTATTGATTGCAGACACTTACTTCGACCATAGTCGTATACAAATACTATAATTATGGACAGATAAAAAAATCTAAGAGGTTTGTGGCTTTGAATACCACTTAATATCTCACAACAAGCATGTATAAATTTAGATGGTAAAACAATCTAAAAAGAAACCCAAGAAACACAAGAAAAATATGCAACCAAGAATTATTATTAGTTGTGAAATGAACAAAAAAGAAGAAGAGAGTCCCCTTTATGTATGGGACCGCTACATCAGTTACACACTTCTCATTTTAATGAACATTCGAACACAATTTTATTTTCTTCTCTTAAGAACTCTGATCATTCAGTTCTGAATCTCCTGTTTCATTGTCCAATTTTAGCCTTCTCAAGTCTTGAACTAACTGACTCCCATGAAACGAGGTTCTCTAAGAAAACCGATATATAGTCTACCCTTCGATTCTGTGTCAAATAAAACAAGCAAATTTAGAATACAGTACACAATAAGTTGTTGGCTTAAGAGTTAAAGACCCAGACCCAAAGCCAAACGACTAGGCGAGACAATTTTTTGTAAAGGAAAAAAGCGAGGGCCTCAGTTGGTGTCCAGGAGGCCAAGTTGACTCGCTAGTTACCGAGGGCCGACTGCCTAGAATAAACGTGTATGGGAGAACAATTACTGGTTCCTGTTATAAAGTAGGAACCTTAGAGGTCAAGGGTTCGAGGCACGCTGAACAATTCAAAAAGATTCTGAGTGTTTCTGGTATATAATATATTAGCTCTCACCTGGTAGTCCAAGTAGTATGCGTGCTGTCAAACAAAAAATAAAAGTTTCAAAAACGGGATTGGTAATTAGCAAAATAGAAATTGGAAAGAAAAAACCAAAAAAAAAAAATGTGAAAAGGGATCAAACAAGTTTTGTTTGATCATGGTCTGAATTTTGTACCTCCCAGATATCAATGGTGAGAATTGGCTGCAACAGAAATAAAAGCTATGTATAAGATTCAAAGGGTCAAAGAAATTTACTTGCTGAAGTCTAGGACTATTTTTCAGCTCGTACGATACAAGAAGGTTTTGACAATGTACACTCTGAGATCTTTGACAAACCGCATGTATTTTCAAAAGTTTAGACTAAGTAAAAGATCAAACTCACAGTATAGTCCAAAACTAAGGGGTTCACAGCATTCGGACTCTTGACTACTTCAAGTTTGTTCCCTTTATCTGGAAATAACGGACGAAAAAAACTAATTAGTTCATTGTTCTTGTTCTTCAGTGAAGCTGTGAACTGTTGTTAATGGTCTGTAATCACTTACAGGCAAGCCAAGCCCACCCAGACCCAAACTGTGTGGAAGCAGCTGCCTTGAATTCTGCAACAAAGTTTTCATACGAACTGAAATCTCTTTCGATTAGTTCTAAAAGTTCTCCAGATGGTTTTCCTCCTCCACCCGGTTTCATCGATTCCCAGAAGAAATCATGATTCCAGACCTGCCAGTAAAACAATCAAAAACGAGTTTACGGGTGAGAAGGAAAACGCGAAAACGCTTACGGGTGGGTATACACAGTCCAAATGAGCATACCTGTGCAGCATTGTTAAAGGCGGGAAGCGGGTCACCCTTGTTATATGTAATAAGGATAACATCTTCCAGTGTCTTTCCTTCCAGGTCTGTTCCTGTTATCTGCTTATTTAGGTTGTCGACATAAGTTCGGTGGTGCTTTCCCCAATGATATTCAAAAGTCCCCCGACTCATATGTGGCTCAAGAGCATCCTGTGATATCAAAGTAAAAATGTCGTAAGTAAAGCAACGCAAAAGTATGTAAGAAGTCTCACAAAAATTTTGATTCGTTACGACAAGATGCAAATGCACCTAAGATCTTACCAGAGGATATGGAGGAGGCTTCAAGTCGAAGTGTGCCTTCTGAGAGCATTTTCTCTGCAAAACCAGAGCCAATAAAACTCGAATCTACTAATAAACTATGTCACATGTACACCAATACAGGCATCAGTACCCGAAAAACTTTGAGTTGTAAGTAATTTGAAACAATTGAGCAATAATTCTCCATTCAAACATGAAAGAGATTAAAAAGGAAAAATAAAATAAAAATAAACCTGGGGTTCTCCTGATGATTCAAGAACTCCAGAAGATGTGGCTGCTAAATCCATGATTTTAGAGATAGGAAAAGAGAGACTTTTTTTTCTTGTTGAAAAGGTAAGGGACATTGGTAGAAATATATAAAGGCGACAGGAAGATTAAAGAGTGGGAGAGAGGAGGCACTGGGTGTGGGAGTACTGATTGTACTATCAAAAAGGCAAACTAGTACAGATGGTGTACTGCCCAATAGGAGTACAAGTATATATTATTGGCAAAAGATCGTCAGAGTAAACTTGAAAATGGACACAGTTGATTTCGTTGGGGAAGGGGCAGGGGTGTGTTAATAAGTGTGGGAGAAGCCTTACCTCTGAGCTAGCTTTTGGGGTGAGAGAGTAAAGCAAACAGATCAGTACTAAAGCAAACAGATTAGTACTTTCTTCCTAAATCTGAACGAGAATACTCCAAACACCGTCGGAGCCTTGATTTCTTGAGATAAAACCAAGGAAAAGACTTTGAGAACCTTTTGCTAGGGGAAAAAAAACCTTTACTATTACTTGATTTTAAAAGATGTAGACTGCCTTACAAACTAGAGAGCTTCCCTACTTATAGACCACACTATTACATTCCCTTGGCAATTACTAGACACTTCTTAAGACTAAACTCTTACATTACCTAGACACTTCATTAATATTTAGAATTTAATAATCTTTGACTAATTAGACTATTGACTTGACTGCTCCAAACCCTAGAGAATTTCTGCCATCGTCTAGAATCATTTGCATCAATCCCTCCGTCTTAAAGAAAACTCGTCCTCGAGTTAGTTGTTGCTGCTCCGTCTCCATGGTATGCATATAAATCAGAAACAATAAAAGTATAATGAATTTCTCACGTCCTTTCGGACTCCTACGATAATGCGGCAAATTCGGAAGGCTAGCTCTTGGGACCAAATCAATATGATGCTGGATACTTCCTGTAGGTGGTAATTCGGCAGATAGATCGCTTGGGAATATTTCAGCAAATTCTTTTAGTAGTTCTTCAATTTCAGTAGAATGTGTTTGTCGTTGTCGTTCCTTCGCCTCTTTCAAAACAAGAACATATGTCGTCGAATCTTCCTCACACTCTTGTAGATATGGTTGAATACTCAAAGAAGCACGCTCTTCTTTCTTTTTACCTTCGGGGAAGTCTTCATCTTGCATCGGTGTCAAAACCACTTTAACTCCATTCTTATAAAAAGTATAAATGTTCTTTTCCCCGAGATGAACTGTTTTGTTATCGTACTGCCACGGTCTACCCAGCAATAGATGACAAGCTTCCATCCAAATGACATCACATAAAACCTCATCCGAATAACTTTTACCAATAGAAAAGGGGACACGACATTGATGTGTTACCTTTACTTTACCCCCTTTCTTGAACCAGACTACTCCGTATGGGTTTGGGTGTGGTTGCATAGCAAGGTTCAATTTCGATACCATTTCTTTAGAAACAAAATTCTCACAGCTACCACCATCAGTGATAACATTGCAAAGTCGTCCATGTGACGAGCACCTTTTTTTAAAGATGTTAGTACATTGGGGTCTAGCTTCGATAGCTTAAGGTGCTAGCATGGCTCGTCTGACAACTAGAGCTGACAAATCTTTGCCATCATATAGGACTCCATCTTCTGTAAACTCCAACAAGTTTTCCTCATTAATGCTGCCACCATCGTCATGAGCAGCTCCAAAGCCCTCAACTTCTCCCCTCACTAGTAAATTGGCATTGTTCTTTCGATATTCAGCAGACTTATGCCCTTCTTTCCCACACTTGTAGCACTTCATTTTTCCTCCCACATATTTAGATGTAATGTCACGACCTCCCGGATTGAAATCTGGTGTGCCACTTCCTTGATTATGTCCACGCCCTTTGGAGTAAGGTGCTGGTCCAGAACTTTGTGTAAACGAAGGTCCTGTTTCGATGTTTTGGGTTGAGCCACCCTGACCATTATAAGCCCCTATTTGCACTTGCCCTATGTCCATCTGATTTTGCTGATTATTAGGTCTTGCTTGTTGTGATTCAACCTTCATTGCCAGCTGAACATCACTAGCCAGTGTCCAACAAGGCTGTAACTCGACCCAATTTCTTATATTTGGCCTTAGTCCCATCAAATAACGATGTATAACTTGTGTTTCTGATTCGACTAGGTTTACACGAGTCTTTGTTTTGTAGAAATAATTGGTGTACTCCCGCACTGACCGGTTTCCTTGCTGAATGGATTGGTATTGTTGGAACAACATACCTTCATAGTTTAATGGAAGAAATTGACTTCCACCAAGAAGACGCATACCCTTTTAGTTTAACAACCACCAATTTGACTTTCTTATCTTCGGGTAGCTCCAAGTACTAAAAAATTCTTTCAACCTCATTCAACCAGTCCAAAACTTCTTCTATTTATTCCTCTCCGATAAAGTCTGGAATTTCTACTCTCACATGTGGATCTTGATTACGTCGAGTACCAAAATCGAAAGGAGGTTGTCTTTCATAAGGCCGATCTTCACCTTCCCCGTCTGAAGATTCTTCCACATGGTGTTGTATTTGTACCCTTGCTGGATCTGGTTGTCTTCTTCGATGATACGTGTGCTGAAATATGGTGGCCCGTGGCTCTCTTTGTTCCGTATTAGCCACATTACGAGGCCCGAAGATTCAGCTTGCTCAAGGCGATCACGGAGTTGTGTAAGTTGCTGCTGAAGCATCTCCACATCTTCTTTTGTAGCCATATTACTTGCTGCTGGATTTGTTTCGGTACTTCCTTGACTTTGCTCCACGTTATTACCCCGCCCTGCCATTGATTCGCAGAATCACAAATCTAGCGTGGCTCTGATACCGCTTAAAGCAAACAGATTAATACTAATGCAAATAGATTAGTACTTTCTTCCTAAATCGGAAGGAGAATGCTCCAAACACCGTCGGAGCCTTGATTTCTTGAGATAAAACCAAGGAAAAGACTTTGGGAACCCTTTGCTAGGGAAAAAAAATCTTTACTATTACTTTTTGGAAGTACCTTTACTATTACTTGATTTTAAAAGATGTAGACTGCCTTACAAACTAAAGAGCTTCCCTACTTATAGGCCACACTATTACATTCCCTAGGCAATTACTAGACACTTCTTAAGACTAAACTCATACATTACCTAGACACTTCATTAATATTTAGAATTTAATAATCTTTGACTAATTAGACTATTGACTTGACTGCTCCAAACCCTAGAGAATTTCTGCCATCGTCTATAATCAATTGCATCAGAGAGGCCCAAGACCACCCAACAGTACAAGTATATATTATTGGCAAAAGATCGTCAGAGTAAACTTGAAAATGGACATCGTTGATTTCGTGTAGTTCTGGAATAGCTTTGACTTCTAGTTTTTTCTAGCATTGCTCTTTTTCTTAGAGGTAGCAAATTTTATAAGGACTACTTACTTTTAAAAATGTCGCTGGCATGCACAGAGCACTATCGACTCTTTACAAAGTAAATTATATTTTATTTTTTTATTTTTATTTCAAAATGAAATTTAGTATTTACAGATCACCTTACGAAGAAAAATAAAAGAAATTATTGATTACAAAGTAAAAGATTTTGTAAGTTCTAGAGTATTATTGATTACAAACTTTTTTACTAAAATTTCTGAACTTTCAAAAGATTTTATAATTCTAACTTAGAACTCTTAAGTTTCAAAACTTTCAAGTTGTAGAATTTTAGAGTACTTCCAAAAATTTCTGTTATAATTTAATGGATATATTCAAAATCTAAGTCGTTCAAATCAATGTAGTTTTTTTTCTTCGGTGAGAGAGTGAGAAACGGAGAAAGAGAGACAGACAAAGAGGGAGAAAAAAAAACTTGAGGAGAGATTTGGGTTGCTTTTACCCAACTTTTTTTTTCATGTACACCCCGTTAGAAATATTTTAGAGCTTCAAAGTTCCATCTATTCATAATGAACTTTGAAATAGGCAGAATTATGAGTAAAATAGTGTACAAAAGTTCTTAGCCCAATTTTAGATTAAATTAAAAAACAAATAACACATCGATCAAAAGTTCTTTTAAAATCTTTGAACCAACGATTGCTGAGCCAAAATATGGTAAACTTGGACAAAGTCGAGAAGTCAACGGGATACCAAGAAACCAACAGGTCAACCCATGTCTAGGTCAATAGGGAGGTGAATCCGAAAGAGCTCTCTCACCTAAGCCCAAACTAAGAGAGGTCGGCACGAGTGTCTTGGACACCTTAAGCCCTGCTCTTGTTCTAAAACCTACAAGGTCGGCCCATGTCCCGACTCTGGTTTGGATCTTGGACCACTAAAAGAGGTAGGTATGTGGAAATCAACTCGCCCCTTAAGCTTGTCTTGCCTCAACACATAGAAACGCGAATTCGAGTCAAGGTTTACTCAACCTAAACCTTGGCTTGATATAAGGTTTGTGGCAGAAAAATCAATAGAGCTAAGTAGCCTGTAAACGGTAGCTTATCGGATCGGATATAGACATATCAGTATCCGAATCCGATAAGCTATCCGAATATCCGTATCCGATAATTATCTGACGGATATTATAAATCAATATCCGAATCTGATAATATTAACGGATATCTGATTATCCGATATCCGAAACTTTAACAAAATTTCAAATTTTTCCTTATCGGATATCGGATACGGATATTTATCAGATCGAATATTAGTGTATCCGTATTCGATATCCAATAAGCAGATATCCGATAAGGAATATCCAAATCCGTATTCGATATCCGAAATTTCGGATATTTCTGTAAAATTCGAATACGGATGCGGATCAGATGTCGAATATTCGGATATCCATTGACAGGCTTAGATCTAAGTAGCGTGAAAGGCAAACGCTAGAAACCCAAGTTCTTATATACAACCCACAAAATCCTTGAAATGATCCACAAAATATGAAGGATATGCAAACAAGAAAACTTATCATTTTTATGACCATCAAAGCATGATTTCATGCAAGCCGGTGTTTTACAACTGCGGCATCTCGGTCGTTCGACACAGCCGATAAATTGAGCCTATATACACGACATATACGTCGTAATCCACCATCCACACTATAAAACATATGCCTTTTTGCGATGCCTCTAAGTCGTAGTAAATAATAAACCGTTCATAAAAATGGTTATTAGCTAAGGACCACATTCCGCGACAAAAATTGTCTTAGCAAATAAGTTTCGCTACGATCTTTAGTTACGAAATTATGCCCATAACTAAAAGGTATTGGGTATTATACCCTTATACTAGTGTTTATAACGGATAACGACATCTAATGTCTAACACTAGTATCCCCAAGATCATCATGCAAAACTAGTAATGTAATTCACTAACAGGAAGATAGTAGATTACCTTAATCGCTATTTCCATCGAGCTAGTTGAATAGATTAAAGAAGACCAAGAGCTTCAAATGTAGTTCCTCTACTTGGAACTCCTTTATTCTTGACTAGATAGATAGTTAATGGGAATTAGCTCACTTTCTCCTCTCTACTTGATATGGTAGAGTATGAAAGCTTAGAGAGAAATTTCACACCTTATTCTCTGCCCTAAAAATGTTTATATAGAACCCTAATGAGAATACACCTCCTCAAAGGTTTCCTAAAACACCCTTTATAATAAGATTTAAGGAAATAGTTGAAAATAGCATCTAAGGATATTTTCTCAATTCCCTAATGAGGAGGTGTCCAAATACCACGAAATGTTGCATGCATACTACTGGGTATGTCAGAAACTCACCCGCCAAAATTCAGCCCAATCCGAGGCCCGGAAGTACCCGAACCGGCCTAGGCCCAAAACCTTTATTTCGGGCCTTTTTGATATCTTTTGTCCAAATTCTATTTAGGCCTGTGAGATATGTTTATGGGACATTGATGGGTCATGAAAATGTCCCATCTGAGTCGTTTAATTTAGTCGAGTTAGTTCGATTCGAGTCTTTATTATAATAAAATGGTTGGTTTTCTTGATTAGGTGTCTTTTGGAGAGTAAGGTGTGAAAAACGGTTAAAAACGAGGAAAAGGTGCATGAAGGATATTTTGGTCATTTGGAGTGAAGGAAATTCTGGTAATTTGGCCAAGGTCAGTGCGTGGTTGAAAAGTAGATGTCGAGACAAGTCCGTAGGAGAAAACGGAAGTCAAATCGGAGTTCGGATGAGTGAAATATGCAAAGTCAAAGTCAGTCAACATTTGGTGCACATTTGGTCAACACTCGGGACAGTGTCGGGCACAGATTTGGCGCGCGGTACACCAAGGAACACGTGGCGCGCTAGGGAGGCTGGTGCATCTAAATCCCGTGTTACCGCTAAGCAACGAAATGGAACCTATAGGCCTGATCCGGTGGAGCGCGCGGCAACTTAACCCGGTAGCCCCACTTCAACGGTTTAATCTTGACCGTTCTTCTCCGCGTGTCCCAGATCCGACGGCTTTCGTAAGTCCCGTCCTTTATTCCATTCCCATGTTGCCCGTAGCAGCTTAATTGGATGCATCCGATCACGTGTCACTCTCCTGACCCTCCAGATCCCGCGTTCTTTTCCATCCGACGGCTTCTGAATCATCTCACCCTATTATCTTATAACCGGGTACACCAAATCACCCGAATTCCCACTTTAAAGCCCTAGCCACCTGGTTTTGTCCTTTTAACCCATTAAATTCCAAAAGTAACCCTTCCTTTTAATTCTTTTTACCATTTAACCCAACCAAAACCCTAACCCATCTATAAATAGCACCTTTCTCCTGCATTAAAACCTAGACTTGCAAACCCTCTCAATATCCTTCTTCTCTATTCCCTTACCTTCTCTTCTCTACTTTTTTTTCTCTAACCTATTATCTATTTTCCCAACTTAATCCATCTTTTCCATTATTTTTCCATCTTTCTCTATTACTACTTCTTCTCTACCACTATTCTTTCTTCCATTAATAGTCTTCTTCTTCTTCCTTTCATATTCTTATATCATCTTTACCCTCTTCATCTCTTCTTTCCAACTTCTTTCTAGATCTAATTTCTTCCTTCTCTTTCTTTTTCTTATTTGGGTGGCAATAAAATAGCTATTACTTGGATTTCTTGGAGTAAGATTCTTGAGTACAAATGGAGCAAATCTTGGATAAAATGGAGATACATGGGAATATGGATTTTGAACATTCTTGGTGATTTCTTTCCATTAATTTCTTAGTATTCTCATTTATTTTACAATGTCAATGAATGTCATTCTAGATTCCATGTATAGTTAATTTAGCAATCTAAGGTTGTGAATGAAACCCATTTTGGATCTTTATAATACTTGTTCTTGATTAATTAAATCCTTTAATGTGCTTTAATGTCTATTGATTGTTTATCTATATGGATTGGATTTTCTTTCCATTACTCATGCCTCATAATTAGATATTTCATACTTTCGTTAAGTTGTTAGATGAAGTATGCTTTTTAGATGATGAATAATAGTTAAGTGATCCGAATCTTTATAAGGAAGACAATTAGAATTAGTGATTATAAAATTGTTTTATCTAGAACATCATCCGGAATCCAAATAGTTCATTATATTGGATCCCGAGTAAATACAAAAGAGATTTAAGTAATCAAGTGCTTGTTTTATAAAGTGAAATTATGTGGTGGATTTTATAACCTTAGATATCTTCCCCCTCTCTTAGATAGTTTAGATAATTTCATTTGTTTTCTTATTGCTTATATATCAATCATCAATTATATGAGGGGTGTGTGTGTGTGTTAGTCTAAGTTAGCTATTGACATCTTGATTATTGGGTTAAACCCGCATTCAATATCTGAAGTTACCTACCTATTCCTTGGGACGATTTCCCGATCTTATTATAAATATTATAACTTGACCCCGTATACTTGCGGGAATAGACCTATTTTAGGCCTATCAGACATTCCCAATGTTATATCACACTCCACTAGTCATATCATCCGATTAAATACCCATTCTTATGTGTAACCCGATGTAGGATCCGATCGAAGTTAGCCGCGAATTACTTCGTAATTCGACGATCGTAGTTGGTTTCTAGCTAAACACTACGACCCCTAAATCAATCGGACTTGATGATCTTCTTCATCAATTGTCCTAGCCGACATAGTGCTCGCATTGCCATCTTGGTCGAAGGACATCTCCTTCAACTCCTTCAAACTCCCACTTGGACTTAGAACAAGTGCAATGTCTCGATTCCCGTGTCAATTTAGTATCCCATCTGATACGTCACGTCATTCAGACTTTCTCGATCTTCGAGTACAACTGTGAAAGACAAACGATTAATTCTTAATCCGTTTGAGCACGGCCACGCATTTTTAGTTGTCACTCATCAAGTGGCCTTGAGACACTTTTGACCTAATGTGATTAGGATGACACAATCCATTCTTGTGCTCCCACTTAACTTCATGTTTATCCTGTCCTTCCCAGTATCTGTCTTTATAACTTCCTTTTACGGCGCGGTGTTTGACGGAACCAAAGTCGGACATTCCTTACATAAGATGAGTGGAGCACTCATGTTTTGAGGAATCTCTCCAATCTTGTCTCTTTAGAAGTATTTGACGTTCATCAAGAGTGATGTACTTCTCATTAGAGGGTTATCCAGTGTATAAACCTTTTACACACCGACATAGTCGAATCGAATACACTATTCCTATAGCCCATGAAACTGCGATATCCCATCGACTCCCGTACTAGTCTTCATGAGTCATTGTTGTCCATGCAATGACCTGCACTAGGGATTTGACAATAATCATTCCAAATTCACTTAATAGGGTTTCATTCATCAGATCACGTATCTGACAAACCTATTCGGAATGTTTTATCATCAATGGACTCTCGTTTAAACACTAAACCAAATTTAGACGACTTGTGAAGTAACACTATTATTTCTGATAACGAGAGTTGTAAATCTGAGCCTCTTCCGTAAAACTCTTTTTACCCACTCAGTTTTACTTGTCGAGGTCTATTCCAAATTTACCTCATGCCTTAGACTGTGTATCTCATACTATGTCTTAGGTGACAATTTAGTTTGACTACCGTGGTAGTCGGTTTTAACTTTGTTTGTTATCAATTAATTTGAAGATTGGTATTTTCAACCTTGATAATATCTAGTAATCTTTACTAGAGTTGAGGCTTTTAATTTCTTATGTAGAATTTGCAACGGTTACGCCTTAAATACTTTTAAGCCTACTTTCCTTCCATGTCTGGAAGTTTGCTACGATGATTATTTGTACTACTTTCATCCTTTAGCCTTCTAGGATGTTTCAGTAGTGTTTCGGGTTTCCATTCCGAATTGGATGTCTAAATGCTAATCACGTTCAACATGACTTGACTTTATGTTTTCAAATATAAACGTCTCTCTCATGCGTGCTTGCTCATCGGTGTCTTTTCAAACTCCGATTTGACAACGCTCTTTGTCATGAGTTTTGGGTCGAAATTCTTTTAGACTTTTCCGAGTCTTAGATTTTCTGTTTCGGATCTCAAGCATCTCAGCGTACTGAGTCTCTTTAATCCTATCATTTTTTTGATCTATGCTTATAGATCTTCAGATGCCCAAAATGGCATTTCATTCTTGTGTGTGGTCCTTTTATTGAGTCAGTGTGTTCACTGTTACACAACATCTTATGTCGTACTCAATCTTTTGTATGTACTCTGCATACGGACCGGAAGGTTTGTTTCTCCCACTTACCTTCTTAAAACTCGTGATTCAAGATTTTTCTTCATTCCTCAGGAATCAAACTTCTTTGATTGCCTCTTTGAATCGAAAATTCTAACTCTTGCGTGCTTTTAATCGGTCGATGGATTTCTGAAACATGCCTATGGACATAACTTGATTGGAAGAATCTTATTCTTCTTGTCTAGTTTCAAGAAACATGAACGTCATGATCTTATAAACCCACCGCACAAAAGCGAATGTCGATCGCAGGAGAACTCTCAAGCGACTGAGAGTACACCAAAATGTTGTTCAAAGCCCTTAAGGTCAAAAGTAATCTCAAAGACTCAAAAATAAAGGTTATTTCTGAAGAGATAAAGGACCTGCGCAGAGACGGAAACTGACTCATGGAATCCATATCTCGTCAAGACATGAAGCTTGATAATTAAGTCAACGAAAGACCTAAATTGATTTTCCACAGTAGAAAACTGAGAAGGATGGAAACGTTCACGTTTCCTGAAACTAGACAAGAAGAATAAGATTCTTCCAATCAAGTTATGTCCATAGGCATGCTTCTCAGTTTGTTGCTCTTGGTCGAATTTAATCGTCCTGTACAAGTTTCATGATTGTTCTTCATGACTCTTCATGATTTTTCTCATGATCGAATTAATTCGACTTGTACTTTTCTCTCACTTATTCTTGTAGTACTTTTCTTCGAGAAATGCTCATTACTATAAGAATACTATCATGAGCAACAAACAACTTGTTCTTTTGATTGGTTGTGGAAGAAGCCCAATATTTCTTTTAAAAGAAATTGCGTCAGATATTAACTAGTTTTTGTATCCTAGTAAAACACTTTTACACAAGATTTAGCTTTTAGACGAATTTTTGGTAAATTTGTGAAAACAATCGTTTCTAGAATATATCCCAAAGTATTCGGAAGAATGGCTTTAAACTCATCTTTGATCGAATCATGCATAGCAATGTTCGATTACTCCCACTGAAACAACCATCAGTCGGATGTGTTCCATGGAACAGAGTTATAAACTGTTTTTTAACTCCTTTGATGGTTATCAAGTGTTTGACTCAAGTTTTCACGACTGCAATCTAATCGGATGACTTAATCTTTCTTTTCAAAGTGATTCATTGCTTCGGTGTGTACTTTGTTTGAACTTTTCAAACGTTCTGACTTATACTTTATGATTTGTACGTTTCCATACTTTATGAAGTGGTCAGAGTATATATTGAAGTAGCTCTCGTTAGCTTCTGCAAGTAAACTTATAGGTCTGCATAATACTGTATGAGTCCTAATAGGTTACCAGTCTTATGCCCTTTTGAAAGGGTGACTTCGTCAATTAGTCCTTAAGACGAAATCGACAATGCTGAAGTTGATGAGTTTGAATCTCTTGATTTTAGCCATTATCAATGTTAACCTTCAGTTAATTTATCACTAGTTTAAAACATCAGATGTTTCTAGAAGAAATAAATGTTCTAAGCTAGATCAGTGTCTACGAGAAGACTTCGATCCCTTTCAGCATCCTTAGCATTACTGCTTCTGCTCCCTCTTGGATCTATACTTATTTTAATCAAGTCTGTGATTTCCTTGAGCTTTACCGA
The DNA here is from genome assembly GCF_041429995.1 of Eschscholzia californica. Taxonomy (NCBI): domain Eukaryota; kingdom Viridiplantae; phylum Streptophyta; class Magnoliopsida; order Ranunculales; family Papaveraceae; genus Eschscholzia; species Eschscholzia californica. Next base: position 8,239,831 of record NW_028238472.1, read on the forward strand.
GCCGCACATCCGGTTTAAAATACCTGATGAAGGAATTTTACGATACTTGTTTTTAACTTTGTTAACAAGGATACGAAACCGGAAATCATAATTCCATTCTTTTTGTCCTCCAGGTACTAAAGGTAGTTTCCTTTTAAATGGTCTAGCCATTGTTTGGAAACATTCACAGTAATGAGGAATACTCTTGATCATGTACTCGACAACTGCGTTTCTTTGATCAAATGTTTGTCTCACTTGACTGATCCTTTGCCCTTTTGAATCTCAAGAGCTTTTTCTTAGATTCTTTGTACCAAATCTCAAGAACCTTTCTTAGACTGGATATTCCCGTATGTTCTGCTCAGTTTGTTCGTAACAACCTGAGTGACTCATCTAAGGTCTTATCTATCTTTTTTCAATCGATACTGAATTGGGTAATAGATGTATTTTGTTGTCTTCCCTTAGGATGACTTTCAGATTGCCTTGAAGGTCTCGTACCTCTCCATTTATGACTTCTGTAAGAATTTCTTCTTCAGTTTGTCTTAATGATTATGTTAGCATCCATTACTCTTCCAAAGAGAATATTATACGATTGTTTGCAAATGGCTTTTGACCTTCTTCGGTATGAGTCAACATTGGGATTGGTTATTTTAGTAAGCTTTCCTTTTGAATCTGAGAACTATTCTCGGATTCATTCTTCCATTCTAGGAAGTGGATCAACACCTCCCTTAGGTGTGATTTAAAGTTGAACTCGCTTCTTTATGTCATCATAAAACTACATAAAAGAAATGGCAAAGTTTTAAAACTCGTTATCGTTTTCAAAAACATTAGTTTTGAAAAACATTAGTTTTCTCACATTATTCAATAAAATCGTCCCCGATTGAATAAGTGATTCCAAGACCTCAGTTCTTCGGAGTAAAGCGGACGAAGGCCCTACCCTTTGACTCCATCATTCCGGGTTAGCGAACTACTACACTGATCATACCTTATGACTCTTGGTTGATAGATTTCATTAATGAATGACTAATCTATCCTTTTGCCTCGAGTATCCAAGACTCTCTTGCTGATCTCGTTAAGTAGAACCATTTAGACGTGTAGGCCTCTTCTATAGACCTACCCGCATTGTCCCAAGGTAGAGGAGGTACTCTGCGAAGGCTGACCCACCTTCCTCGAACAAGGGCGCAACGAGTGTCTTAATCTGGATAGGCGATTACTCAAGATTACTTTTTGGGGACTTTTACGCTAGTCTGGCGTTTGTTATAGTGAACTATTTAGCCTAACTAACATCCATGACATAAAGCGTAAATAAGTAAGTAAATGCGCGCAAGAAAAAAATCAAGCAGTCATGGATCCTAGTATGGCCCCCTAACCTAGAAGATCTAATCTCCTTTGGTTTTCTTCTTGTTTCGCCTTTTGGTTCGTCTTAAATCGCCATCTTTGAACCTCCATTGAATTCTCCCACTCGCCTTTGGGTTCTTCCTTAAGCTTCTTCAATGGACTCATAGACCCTAAACTCTAATTACAGGACTCTAACGATTCGCAGATCGTATAAACTTGAAATTAAAATTAATTACAAAGCATGCACCCATTTGCTTAAAACAAGAATAAAGAAATAAATCTATGGCCATACTAGTTTCCCGCATTCACATCACATGCATTCATATAATATATCAAGGCTAAGAATTATATATGCATGATTATCTTGGGAGATACTTTTGTCGACATCATTAGTCACATTACGGACCTTAAGTCTAAATTCGAAGAATTGGACTAATGGTGCGTTCTAGTTTTATCTTTTATGATCGTAGAATCAATTTTAAGAAAAACTCCGTTTTGAGTTTTGAAAGCCCGGGTCAAGTTCGGAAAAAACTTTGGTTTGATTTTTAATGATTTCATAAATCAATTTTAAGAGAAACCCCATTTTGGCCTTTCGGATGGCCCGGGTTAATTTTAGAATTATTTGGTTGGAATCAGAAGAAATTGGATAAAACTCCCACTCGAATGATGGTCTCTTTTGATGGTCCGAAAAGCCTTGAAAATGCCTGGGTCAAGTTCAAGACAAGTCCCGACCCAAGCCTACAAAAGGCTCGGATAAAGGCCCGGACATGACAAGGCCCAAAGGGCCGGCATGTCCTGGCCGAGGCCTTTTAAGGCCTGGTCTCGTCCTGTCCGGAGCCAGGACGCTAGTCCATGCTCCAGACGCGTCCTAGACGCGGCTGGTGCTGGACCGGACCAGCATGTGGTGTCTCGGACCTAGTCCGAGACACCCAGAACCTCAAACGAGTCTCCAAGGCGTGTTTGGTGGATAGCTACTGGACGCGTCTGGTCGCGTCTCAAGGACGCCTCCCAGACGCATCCTGATATGGCTACCACGCCTAAACGACTCTGTATATGCAGCCAAAAGAGACGCACGTAGGAGAGAGAAATATTTTAACTCTATGTGTACTCGTAATGGCGTTAGCCAAAAGAGATCTACCACGCCCGTAGCGCGCGGTGACACCTAGTTAAGAAGGTCCTGACTACCAGGTTTCAGAAAAAATAATTACTTTTATTTAGTAAAAGAAATAGTGGAGAATATTTTTGAAGTAAAACACTCTAACTCCATATGTATATTTCGAAACAATAAGTTGAACTCCCTGCCTTAGTAACGACAAAGCAAGTCAAAAAATGTATAATCAACTTTACAGAAAATGTATAATCAAATAAGTTGGTAGCCCAAGTGGGATTATGACCATCGTCTTGTTGGCCTATATATAGGCCCGGTCTTGTTAGTGTTTGAGTGGGTGGTTATCGAGCTTATCACATCTATGATGTATCAAATGCACGACTTACGTCGATCGTAGTCGTCTTCCAAAAAGAAATAATTTTTTTTGCATAGTTGACTAAAATCTATATCGCGAAACTACAATGAACAGAAGTATTTGTATTTGTGTTTGAGAGAGAGATACGGTCATCTCGTTTGAATCATAATAATATTTCTAATTTTTTTTAAATATTCAGTATCATCATTAAAAAGGGAGAACAAAAAAAAATTATGAGGAAGGTTCCAAGTTTTGTTCTCTAACATATAAAAAAGTAAAATAATGTTTTACAGTATATAACTACAATAAATAGGTCAAAGTTCAAATCGTTGAATTTATTACACATTCCATATAGAGTTTTGAAGCCTTCCCAAACAACAACAAAAAATAAATTGTAGAAGTAAAGAGAAATAAAAAAGAGAATGACATACATCTGGTGTAAATACTTCACGACATTCTTCAAAATATATTAGGTTATTTACATTGAAGAGACGAAGATAGTAAAGCAAAATAAAGAAGAGAATGACATTCATAAAAATATTTGATCATTATATTACACCATTTACGGTAAATAGATGAAAAGAGAAACAATAAATTGATGAACAACAATTAGAATAGGAGAAAGAGAGAAATAAAATAATTATAATAAGAGAGTGAGAAATATAAAATTAAAATAAAGACGAATGAGAAAATAGATAGGAGAGATTCTTGGGTAGGTTATAACCAAAAAACAATAGAGAAAAGATCATAGTGGTAAGTTATGCTTTTTGAAGTATACATTTGATCAGAACAGTTTAAGTAACACCCAGTTGAAATTGATCAAAGAACTTGTTTTATTTCTTGATGGATTACAAAAGAAATATAAGACTCTATTTATAGAGTTACAATATTACTAGTTTCTAATATTTTACTAGTTTCTTAATAGTTTATACTAATATATTTAATATTTGATATTTCTTAATATTTGTTATATGAGATATCTTAATATATAGAATGATATTTCAACACTTCCCCTCAAGTTGGTACATAGATATCGCACATGCCCAACTTGTCTACCATTTTCGAAAATATTCCGACATGAAACTGCTTTGGTAAGAACATCAGCCAATTGATCTTTAGATCGAACCTTTGGTAACTCTACAATGTTGTCTTTCAACTTTCTTTAATAAACATCGATCCACCTCAACATGCTTCGTGCGGTCGTGCTGGACTGGATTGTGAGCAATATCACATGCTGCTTTATTGTCACAATATAATTGAATTGGTCTTTCAGAAGGATATCTTAAATCATCCAACAGGAGTCTTAACCATAACGCTTCACATATACCATCAGCCATTCCTCTAAATTCAGAGTCTACACTTGAACGTGCAACAACGTTCTATTTTTTACTTCTCCATGTAACAAGATTTCCACCAACAAAGGTAAAATATCCTGCAGTTGATCGCCTACCATTTACTTCCCTGACCCAATCTGCATCAGTATATACATCAATAGTTCGACAACTCGAATTTTTAGTAAACAAAATACCTTTTCCAGGAGCCGCATTCAAATATCTCAAAAATCATGTGTTTTGCACCGGGATTGTGCATAAATTGACTAACAATACTTAACGCATATGCAAGATCTGGCCTCGTGTGCGCCAAGTACATCAACCTTCCAACCAGTCGTTGATATCTTCCTTTATCAACCGGTATCTGATTAGGCTCCACTGACAATTTTAATCCTTCTTTGACAGGTGTATCAATCGGCTCACACGCTGACATACCCACCTCATGTAACAAATCTAAAATATACTTTCTTTGGGATAGGAAAATTCCATAACTAGATCGAGATACTTTAATTCCAAGAAAGTATTTCAACGGACCAAGGTCTTTCATCTCAAACTCTTTAGATAAGTAATTCTGTAAAGCCTTTAGTTCTCCAGGAACACCCTCCTTTTTCATACGTGAGTGGAGAAAAAGTAGTAATCGGTTAAAAAAACAAGTTTTAACTTTTAAGTATCACATAGGTAGTTATAATAAGTTATAAATTGAAATTTCAAGAGATGAAATTTAAAACCAACAATGAGTCAAACTTTTTGAAAATTTTCAGAGATGTAGAGATTTGAAATGGACACCCGATGAATCACATAAACTTAGAAGATCCCATGTAGACATTCGAAATAGACATCTGAAGAATTACATACACTTAGATGAACAAATGAGTACTAAATATGCATACAGAGATGAACAAAATAATTCATCCGAGAGAAAAATACATAAAATTACAAATAAGGAGGAATTACATGTATCTTCTCCATCAAATCGTATTTTCTTTATACCCTCGACTTTATACACTGCACAGATAAAATAAATATCATTAAATCACATAAAACAAAAGCAGTCTATATATCAAACATTGGGAGAAATATGGACTGTGGGAGCAAGAAATAGAGAAGTAAAATATTGATGTTCATTCCTCTGAACTACCTGTAAATGGAAAATAAAATAAATAGCAGAAACTTTAGTAAAAATAAAATATAGAAGAGAGTAAACATAGGAAAGAATGAAACTAAATTTAGAAGAAAAAAGAAGAAGAAAGTAAAATAGATTTTAAGTATAGCAATTTAGTAAAAAAGAAGAAAAGTAAGTAATAAGATATCATCTTCTTTTCTCTACTGTTAAGTTGAAATTCTTCATTCTGAATAGAGAAGAAATCTATTCAAATTTTCGACCAACAAATGGTGGTAATAAGTAGTGAAGAAGAGGGCCAAAGGAAGAAAACGATGGTGCTATGTTACAATTAAAAAAGATACAATCCAACCATATTTAACCGAAGGATATAAAAAGAGGTAGTTTGATTTCCTCCCCACTAATCTCTCTACCTCGCACGATCTCCTCCCATAATTGTGGGGTGTCAAGTAAATGTGTTATTTTATTAGAAGTTAACATATGTGATAATTCTTAATACAAATGAGGGTATAAAAGTCTAAGGGTAGTTTCAAGAAGTCACAGGACTAATAAAAGTAACCGAAATTAAATATGTGACTAAATTTCCACCGTTTGATGAGAAGATCCATAAATTTGTTTACAATTTTGATATGAATATTTTATTTCTTAGGCTTTAAAAAATTTAAGTTAGCAAGTCATACTAATTAAGTTCAACAAAAAAAAAGTCATACTAATTAAATATTGATTTATTTCGAAAATTTTCTTCCTTTACTAAGAAACATATGGGATCCATTATACTTCAAAACAAAATAAGAAAAGGAAGAAAAAATGTGCTCCAACAACAAAGAGATCATTCCTATGAAGACCTTCGACAATCCTCGGGTGCCCATGAGAGTCTATTTGTAGCTAAATTATACTCCATCCGATTGTTGATTTGATGCCTTGCTCCTATCACAGAAAACGCTACATTTGAAGGAAGGAGTGTAAGGCAGTGATGGTCTTTGTCGGCATCATAATAGAACACATTTGTTGATGCCACTTTAAGATCGGCTGGGCCGTCAAAGTGAAATGTAAGGCTTGGAAGATCGGTGTATCCCCTATTTAACCTAAAACACATGTCTAATCCTGGACTCGGGTTCGGAATGGGAGTGAACTGTCCCCTCAAGTATGTCTTTATTAGATCGGTGACACGGCTATACGCATCAGGAAGAATGTGAGATGTAGCAGCTCCTGAATCGATAACAACTCCTCCTGATCCATCTGGTTTAGGTGCGAAATACCCAGGATTAAAAAAACACCTGTGGTTGCCTACACTTATATCTAATAGTTTCAAACTGTATGCATCTGCATGGTCTGGAAAAGGAACAAATTCTGTGGATTGAACCTTTGATCCTTTTAACTTGTAGTCGTTACCGAAACTTAAAAAACTATGAGTCCCTGCAGGTGTGTTTTCATCAACTAAACAGTATGAAAATCGCCCCTGAGCTTCATTTCCCATTTGTGATATTAAAGAGAGTTCTCCTTTATTCATACCTAAAATACCATCAATATCACCTCGAAACCTTGTTATCTCCCTATTATTTGTGCTACAACCAAAGACAATATTATTTAAAGATTTGACAGAACGTCTCGAATCAAATTTGAGAGTTTCAGCAGCTAGATAACCTTTAGATCTCCCTGTTACATACTTAAGCTCATATTGACATTGGTTGTCTTTCCATGTGAATTTTGATTGCGGACAATTAGTATAAGGTAGACTTCTAAATGTATTCGATCTATATGGATCAAAAGTTGGTGTATTCTGAGGAAAACAGTTGGGGTCACAAGGTTTACATTGGGTCCAAATTAGATCACTACCTGTATCAAGTAGTAAGTGGTAAGGTTTATAATAACCAATACCTACTTGAACTAGATAAATGAAGGCATATTCAAGTACTGGAGGACGGATTAGCCCAAGATCAGAATAATTTGAAGCACTAACAATTTTGGTATGCAAATAGAGAAGACGTGATTCGGAAAATTTGACTAGTCGTTCGAGTTTTTCTGAGCTGGTGAGATTACCACGGTAGAGAGGAGAGTCTGGGGAGTCTCTATGAATGAGTTTGAAGCTGAAACCTTTTGTGGGGCTGCCACCAGCATTGCAGGTCATGAATTGAGATTGATGGGAGAGAAAGCAAAGGATAAGAAAATAAGCTAGAGATGATAATTTTGCTAAAGGAGCCATGGTTATGTTTATGATCAAAGTACTTAGGTACACCACATATTTATAGTCCAAGATGGTAGAATCCTTGTTTGTATAAATGCTAGGAAATCAGCAATTAGATATAGGATTATCAAAATCTATTTGGTGTATAACAAAATGAGAATCATAAGGATTTGGCATAATTTCCATTTTAAATGAAATACATAAAATGTTAGAAATTTACTTTGTCACCAATGAGAAGATTTACTAATTAATATAAAATTTTGGTATTATCTTTATTTTAATTTTATTTAAGCTCCTAATTATGATAGACTGGTCTTCAATTGTGTCACGACTTTCCTTTTGGCCCCCAACTGTGTTAGTGTTATTTAAGCTCGTAGTTGTGATCAACTAGCCTTCAATTGTGTCAAGATTTTCATTTTGGCCCTCAATAGTGTTAGTGCTTCCGATTTGACCCAAATGTTTTAATTAGTTTTCCAATTTTTCTCTCATGAAATTTCTCTATTTACAATTCTTTTTTGGATGTGGCTTTTGAACATAAAGAAAAGTCTCTGGAGCATAAAGACTTAATCAATCAAGACTGATTTATGGGGTAATTTACTACTTCTGCAAATGAATTTAGAGGGGGGGCAAAGTAGTAAATTTTTGGCAAAAAAATTAATATGCCTCCCTAGTCAATTTTGATCGACTAAGCCTTTTATGCATGGAAGACTTTTCTTTAAGCCTTAGAGTTTCCGCCTGATTTGTTTTACTTATCCACCTCATTTCTCTTTAAGAAATGTGAAATGTAGTTTTTAGAAAATTCGATTTTGGTCCTTGATTTTATCTTTTAATATTAAACACTTCCTTTACTCATTTCTCAAAAGTCAAATGTGAGAGCATCTCAAATGAGACACTTAAACTCTAACATTTAGAGTGTCACATATGATTATTAAGAGTTTTTGTTAAAACTTTCTTCACTGTAACACTTTGTTAGACACTCTATTATGATGTGATGCATTTATTATAGAGAGCCTCGACCTTTTTACCTCTTAAAACCAACTCATGTATTAACAATTGTTGATTGTAAAACAGATGATTTAGTGGGGATATAGGATTTGAGAGTGGTATTGTAATAGTCTCACATTGCTTGCAAGACACAGGGCTATAGGTGTACGCTCAAGCTTAGTAAGTACCGAGGCCTCCTGTGGGGAACAAAACCTCATACTGCGGAGGGTGGTGGATAAAGTGAGGACAATATCGTTGTGGCGGATCCACGATGTCGTTGCGTACTCTGGTGGTCGGGCGAATCGTGTATCGTCGCCCATACCGAGACTTTTTGAGTGGGCTTGTAGTGCCTCCGCCAAGAACAAAACCCCGTACTTGTGTGAGGTGGTCAAAGCGGGGACAATATTGATAACTGATGAGTACGTAAAGTACTCCATTTTTGGGCTTTGTTTAAAGTCTTTACATATTAATTTTGGAGGAATAATAAAGTTACATGGTTTTATACGAAACTCTCAACAATACGAAGAAGTTATTTATGAGATGAAATTGGCAAAAATATTGTACGGGTCTCGGAATGTATTGAAGATTAATCGGATGACAAGAATAGTTGATTGAAGGGTTATATGGCAATTAAAAGTTTTACTGGGGTTATAATTAAATGACTAGAGAATTAATTGAAGAGGCTGTGGGTCCCGCTTTATTTACAAAATCCCTTCATCAATTAAGTTCCTTTGTCAACACTTGGTTGCCCGAGTGGTTAAAGTGTTGAAATATACTCGAAATGTCTCTGGAGGTCATTGTAATGACTATCATACATCGTAGTCAAATTTCAAAAAAAGAAATTAAGTTCCTTACGCAGCAGGTCATCCATTAAACCCCAATTCCTTTAGTAGGTCCAGCCATTAGTATGATTTGGTAGTTTCTAATTCTTTGGCTTTTGAGAATCTATAAAAGGGACCCTGAGCTGTAACAGATGGGGAACTCGGCTGGGCATAATTCTATATTGTTCGAGTAGCCGAAAAAAACTCCACACACCAACATTGAGTGCAACTTTAGAGGGGCAACACAAGAGACTCATTAGTTTCTTTTGGAGTATAATTGTTAGGAAAAATAACCTAATTAACTTGTTCAGGAATATGAAGATAAACGATGCGAAAGTAAAAGTAGAGACACCAAGATTATTTAACGTGGCAAAAAAAACCCCTCTAAACTAAAAGGTAAAAAACCACGGGACCTAGTCCAGAAATCTTCCACTATAATTAAATAATGGATTACACAATTCTTCAAGATGTGTACAAACACTCTTGGACAACTCTTCACCAAACCTATGGTGGATAAACTGAACAAAGAAACAAAGAAATAGAAATCTCTTACTCCTTAGGATTTGAACAAATCCTAGATTCCTAAAGGTTGAAGAAGATAACCACAAACTAAATTGCTTCACAAGATTAATAATCTTCTTTTCTTCAAACTAATATTCTGCTCTTTCAATCTCTCTTGAAAGAACTACTTCAGAAATCTCTCTTTCTCTGACTTCTCTTTGTTCTGGAAGTTGTTGTGTAATAATCTCTTCCCTTTCATTCCCTTTTATAATGATCAATAGGGAGGTTTACCAATAGAAATAGGAATTCCTTTTTAGGCTTGAAAAAATAGAAACTTCTATTTTTTCCCCAAACAAGGAATAAGGGAAATCCTATTCCAACTAGAAGTCCATTAATTATAAGGAGGGACCCCAACAAACTCCCCCTCCCGACTTATGAAGAGGGACCTACCATCCCCAAACCTGCAACACTGCTACATAGCTCATGTTTGCCTTTGGGTAATGGTTTTGTCATCATATCTGAACCATTGTCGTCAGTATGGATTTTCTCGATCTTCAACACCTTTTCTTCAAAAACATCTTGGATCCACTGGTATCTCACATTTATATGTTTGGACTTGGAATGGAAACTAGAATTCTTACTGAGGTGGATGGCACTCTGACTGTCGCAATGAATAACATAATTATCTTGTTTCATACCAAGTTCTTCTAACAGCCTCTTCATCCATAACATCTCCTTGCAACATTCTGTAATGGCAATATATTCTGCCTCTGTAGTAGATAAAGCTACACACTTTTGTAATTTAGATTGCCATGACACTGCTCCCCCTGAAAAAGTAAATAAGTAGCCTGATGTGGACCTTTTAGAGTCTACATCTCCTGCCATGTCTGCATCTGTGTAACCGACTAATACTGGCTTATCATTACCAAAACATATACGAGCTTTAGACGTACCTCTAAGATACTTCAGAATCCACTTCACTGCTAACCAATGCTCTTTGCCTGGATTAGCAAGAAATCTGCTTACTACTTCAACTGCAAATGCAATGTCCGGTCTTGTACACACCATTGCATACATCAAGCTTCCTACAGCTGAAGCATAAGGAATTTTCTCCATTTCTTCTTTCTCACTTCTAGTTGATGGACACTGATCACGAGTCAACTTGAAGTGACTAGCTAATGGACAACTCACTGGTTTTGTCTTGTCCATATTGAACCTTTCTAGAACCTTCTCAATGTATCTTTCTTGTGATAGCCAAAGTTTTCCAGCTTTCCTATCACGAGAGATATGTATGCCAAGAATTTGTTTTGCTGGACCCAAGTCTTTCATATCGAAATACTTGTTTAGTTCCTTCTTTAACCTGCTAATTTTATTAGCATCCTGACCAACAATCAACATATCATCAACATAAAGCAGAAGTATAATCAAATCTCCATCAGGAAATTTATGAACGAAAACACAATGATCTGAAGCCGTCCTGTGATACCCTTGATCCTTCATGAATGATTCAAACTTTTTGTACCACTGTCTTGGTGCTTGTTTCAACCCATATATACTCTTCTCTAACTTACAAACCAAGTGTTCCTTACCTTTAACTTCAAACCCTGTTGGTTGTTCCATATACACATCTTCCTCCAAGTCACCATGAAGAAAAGCGGTCTTGACATCTAGTTGTTCAATTTCTAGGTTCATACTTGCAGCCAATCCCAATACTAACCGTATAGAGGACATCTTCACCACTGGAGAGAAAATCTCATCAAAATCAATACCCTTCTTCTGCCCAAATCCTTTCACCACTAGGCGTGCCTTATACCGTGGTTGTGAATTTCTTTCTTCGGTTTTGATTTTGAAAACCCACTTATTTTTAAGAATTTTCTTATTATTAGGTTTTTCAACCAGCTTAAAGGTGTTGTTCTTATGCAATGATTCAATCTCATCTTGCATAGCTTTCAACCACTCCTTGTGTTCATCATCTATGGCTTCTTCATAACACTGTGGTTCTCCACTATCTGTAACCATCACATACTCGTGTGGAGGATACTTGGTAGATGGTGCTCTCTCTCTCGTCGATCTTCTCAATTCAACTGGTGGTTCATGTTGAACTTCCGTTCCTTGCTCAACATCATCACCCATAGGAACATCTTCACGAGCTTCATCTTCATGATTTTGTTCTTCACCTGCATTATCATGCATAACCTTAGAAGAGAGATGTGGATCTAGATCAATGAGATCATTACTATGATTCTCATGCTTCTCAACTTTCCCGAAGTCCTCAATAGTTTGATTTTCAAGAAAGACCACATCTCTACTTCTAATAATCTTCTTATCGACTGGATCCCATAACCTGTATTCGAATTTCTCATCTGCATAGCCTAAAAAGATGCATTGCTTGGCTTTATCATCAAGCTTTGCTCTTTGATCTTTAGGTATATGCACAAAAGCCCTGCAACCAAACACCCTTAAGTGTTCATAACTGACTTCTTTCCCAGCCCACACTCTCTCAGCTACATCTCCATCTAATGGTGCTGAAGGTGATAAATTGATCAGATAACATGCAGTACGCATTGCTTCACCCCAGAAACTTTTAGGCAACTTAGCTTCTGAGAGCATACATCTGATCCTCTCCACAATAGTGCGATTCATGCGTTCTGCTACACCATTTTGTTGTGGAGTTTTGGGAACTATCTGTTTATGTCGAATACCATGGGTTTTGCAATACTCTTCAAACGACCCGATGTATTCTCCTCCATTGTCAGTGCGAATGCACTTCAATGATTTTCCTGTCTCCCGTTCTACCATGTTGTGGAAATTCTTGAAAACTGCAAGTACCTGATCTTTGGTCTTTATGGCATATGCCCAAACTTTCCTGGAAGCATCATCTATAAAAGTAACGAAATACAAAGCACCACCAAGTGTTTTGACCTTTAAAGGTCCACAAACGTCAGAATAAACGAGCTCCAAAACACTGGATTTTCTTTCAGATGCATTCATTTGAAAGGAAACTCTATGTTGCTTTCCTACTAAACAATGAGAATAAGTGTTTAAATTTATACCTTTTACGTTCGGTAAGTCTTGTCGTTTAACAAGGATTTGAAGTCCTTTCTCGCTCATGTGCCCGAGTCTTCTATGCCAAAGATCAGTGGAAGAATCTTTTTCAACTGCATTCAATTCTCCTTTACACAGTTTTACTTGAGTCCTGTATAAAGTACAACACTTCTTCCCTCTTGCTATCACCATTGACCCTTTTGTGAGCTTCCACTTTCCATCACCAAAGTGATTGTGGTACCCTTCATCATCTAATACTCCGGTAGAGATTAGGTTATATCGAAGATCTGGTATATGCCTCACATTCTTAAGAATCAATGTACTCCCTGTGCTCGTCTCGATTTTCACTTCTCCAATTCCTACGATTTTTGAGAAACCTAAGTTTCCCATCCTGACTTTGCCAAGGTCACCAGTTCTGTAATAGTTAAAGAAATCCTTACATGGAATAGCATGATACGAAGCACCTGAGTCAACCAACCATGTTGTTTCTGGTTCTGACTCAGCCATACTTAAGCAAGTGTCTCCACAACCTGAGAGCAAGATAATGTCATCACCTGAGGCAACTGCCGCAACATTATCTTGTTTTTCATCATCCTTTTTATTTTCCTTCTTTGGTTTCCTGCAATCACTCTTGTAATGACCCATTTTTCCACAACCAAAACATCTAACTTCTTTCTTTGGTTTTGATCTCCCCCTTGACTTATCACGGTTATGAGGTTTTCTACTTTTACCTCTCCCCCGTCTTTCTGTAACAAGTGCCTCTGAATGAGACTCGTCTGACGATGATTTCCTTCTTGTTTCTTCATTCAACAAACTACTTGTTACGTGATTCATACGCATTATGCCATCAGGAGCAGAATTGCTAAGAGACACCACCAATGTCTCCCAACTATCTGGTAAAGAATTTAGAAGAAGTAAGGCCTGCAACTCATCATCCAAAACTAACTTCATTGCAGAAAGCTGGTTTACTAGACTTTTCATCTCATTCAAGTGTTGAGCAATTGAGGTTCCTTCTTTATATTGTAATTTTCCTAGCTTTCTGAACAAGTAAGCTTTTTTGGCAGCTGTCTTCTGATCATACAATTCTTCTAATTTCCTCCATAGACTATAAGCGGAAGTCTCCGTCGATACATGATGAAAAACACTGGGTTCTACCCATTGTCGAATAAATCCAACAACCTTACGATCTAATACCTTCCAGTCTTCATCATCTATCTTCATCGGTTTTGTACCGTGATTTTCAATGGGTGCAGCTAGATCTTTGTAGTATAACAAATCTTCCATTTTTGCTTTCCACATCAAGTAGTTTTCTCCATCTAAACTAATCATTCGATTAGTATTCACTTCCATATTTCTGAACAATAAATCCAACCTTAGCTCTGATACCACTTGTTAGGAAAAATAACCTAATTAACTTGTTCAGGAATATGAAGATAAACGATGCGAAAGTAAAAGTAGAGACACCAAGATTATTTAACGTGGTAAAAAAAACCCCTCTAAACTAGAAGGTAAAAAACCACGGGACCTAGTCCAGAAATCTTCCACTATAATTAAATAATGGATTACACAATTCTTCAAGATGTGTAGAAACACTCTTGGACAACTCTTCACCAAACCTATGGTGGATAAACTGAACAAAGAAACAAAGAAATAGAAATCTCTTACTCCTTAGGATTTGAACAAATCCTAGATTCCTAAATGTTGAAGAAGATAACCACAAACTAAATTGCTTCACAAGATTAATAATCTTCTTTTCTTCAAACCAATATTCTGCTCTTTCAATCTCTCTTGAAAGAAGTACTTCAGAAATCTCTCTTTCTCTGACTTCTCTTTGTTCTGGAAGTTGTTGTGTAATAATCTCTTCCCTTTCATTCCCTTTTATAATGATCAATAGGGAGGTTTACCAATAGAAATAGGAATTCCTTTTTAGGCTTGAAAAAATAGAAACTTCTATTTTTTCCCCAAACAAGGAATAAGTGAAATCCTATTCCAACTAGGAGTCCTTTAATTATAAGGAGGGACCCCAACAACTTTTAGTAGATTCAAGAGCCACAATCGAAGACAAGTTTTGGAGAAAGACGAGAGAAACGGGCTTCATCAATATTACTCCGGTTTCATCTTTTTCTCTCTTCTCTTTTCTTTTACTTGTTTATTATTATTAAATCATGTATTTAATATCCATGGGATTCTAACTCTTCCGCTAGGACAGAGGAGGAAACCCTAACATGAGTATTTGAATTCTAATATCATACTTATTTTATTATCTCTTTTAATGTGCCTTAATATTTCAAAATTAATCGTACTTCGGTTAGTCTAATAAAACTAACAACTTGGATTGGAACTGAAATATATTGTAAGTGAAGTGGGTTGGATTGTTGTCAAAGTCTTTTATTGTTTTATCTTCTCAAAATTGAAGATTGATTTGTAGCAATTTTTTAGTTATCAAAGAGGGATAATAATTTCAATTAGATATTAGATTCCAATATGATTGTTAGTGGTGAATTCTAGTATCCTAGGTTTACCATCTTGTAGTTTTCTCACAATATTATCTTGTTTTCGAAGTTTCAATTTTGGGTGCTTCTAAAGGCACCGGGTCAAAAGGCTGTTAGCATCCAGAAATTTTATTGATTTGGGTCAATGGCCATTGACCCGAATTCTCTATAAGCACCTGTTTTTAATGTGGGTGACGTTCACCTTCGTTTGCTTCTTCCATCTTCTTCTTCCAAGTACATAATTTTATTACCCAAAATTGGAATTAAAAAAATACACATCCTTGCACGTTCACCCAAAATTGGACGTTCACCCTTTCTTTGAGGGAATGTCCTTTCAAGTTTTAAATTTTAGGACCAAAAGAATTTATGCTTGCAGGTTTCTCTCCATCACTGCTAAGTGAGACTGAGGAAGAGCTTGTAAATCTTCTTAAAGAGGACAATGAAATCATCAAAGAAGATATTTTGCATGTTTTGGCAGGAGCTGGTGGTTCCCTCCGTGAACATAATTATGTAAGTTTGTAGTTATTCATAATAAACTAAAGTTTCTTACATTAGGTAAGGTTAACATAATTATGTTTGTATTCGTTTGCAGTTCAGTAGATCTTATATTGGAGAGGTTTTGTTTCGAGGATAGTCGAAGGCAGGCCAAGTATGCCATACATGCTCTAGCAGCAATAACGAAAGAGGATGGACTGAAATCACTCTCTGTTATATACAAGGTTTTCTTGATTAGTCTTCACTTAAGTTCATGTAACCATATAGCCTTGTTGGTAATTGCATAAGCATATGCTTCTTAATGGACATGCAGGGGCTTGTTGATATGCTGGACGAGAAGAAACATTTACCTGCTATACTACAGTTACAGGGATGCATTGCACAGACTGCAATGCCAGTTTTTGAAACTAAAGAGAGTGATATCGTTGGGTTTATAAGAAGCAAAATTCTAGAGTGCAGTAATGTATGCTTACAACTTTGAAGACTTGTCCTGTCGTTCTTTTTCATATTGTTCACTAACTAGATCTCTTACACCAGGTAAGAGAGAAACTTTGAAATTGGGAACCCCATGGTAAGAGAAGCTTCGATTTAGATGATCGGGTACTCGGTTTGCTTAGAGAGAGAAACTTTGAAATTGAGATATCTGGTTGGTTTTGTGAGAGATGGATGGAGAGATTAGGGTTAAGTGAGAAGGGACCGGTGCCTACATAGTTTGTTGGTGCTAATAGAGAAATGAACGGTTGGACGCGGTGCTAACAGAGATGGATGCTAACAGCTTTTTAGCCAGGTGCCTTTAGAAGCACCCTTCAATTTTTAGTTTTTCAAATATCTTCTCAAAACCAACTATTTTGTTTCCTAATTTAATAGTAAATTTTAGGTTTAGATTTAGTTCCAAACAAATTCTTGTGAGATTGACTTCGTAATACGTACTATATTCACATACGGTTCGTGCACTTGCGAGTTTTTATTTGGTCTAGTTAGCCTATTACTTAAGTTGACTAGATTTCACATCAATAACTGCTAAGGCTTGGACCATTATAAGTATTGAATCATGGGTCGTACTGATTGGAAATGTTGAATGAAGGGAATGGGTAGGAGTAAGAAGATAACATGTTAGAAGCAAACAAGTTCATTTTTTGGTGCAAAATGATGCCTCAAGAACATACATCATCAGTTACTGATCCGTTTGGATGTAAAATTTCAAGGTAAAGATTGTCAAAATGATAATTTAACCAAACCTTAAATAGTAGAAATTAACAGTAAAGAAATTATAAATATAGAGATTTGACCAAAGGTTACACAAAAATGTCTGGGTGGTGTAGTCCGTTGATCATGCTAGTCTCACACACACTAGAGAGGTCCCTGACCTCATTCGAACCAGGGTTCACTAGTTCATGACTTATTGAGGGGAATCTCATAACTTGGTTCGTTATCTTTGTAACTAGGCATCTAAGGCGACACATGAGCTACCCCTATTTAGTTGTCTACAAGAAAAAAGTCATTAAACTGAGTTACCGCCTTGTTGTATTTTGAACACTAGTCTTTGATTTCATTTCTATCTTAGTCATCCACAATTTTGTTTATGGTTTTGTTACGCCTAATACTGGTTTTAATATGCATATTTTTTTATTTCTTAAGCTTTCAAAAATTTAAGTTAGCAAGTCATACTAATTAAATATTGTTTTATTTCGAAAATTATCTTCCTTTACTTAGAAACATATGGGACCCCATTATACTGTGAAACAAAATAAGAAAAGGAAGAAAAATGTGCTCCAACAACACAAAGATCATCCTGATTAGGACCTTCGACAATCCTCAAGTGTCCATGAGAGTCTATTTGCACCGAAATTATACTCCATCCGATTGTTGATTTGATGTCTTCCCCCTATCAGAGAAACTTTACCTCTGGAGAAGAAAGGAGTGTAAAGCAGTGATAGTCTTGGCGATCATCGTAAAAAAATGCATTCTTTGAGGCCACTTTAATATCGGCTGGCCCGTTAAAGTGAAATGTAAGGCTTGGAAGATCGGTGTATCCTCTATTTAACCTAAAACACATTACCAGGTTACGAAATGACAGTAAACTGTCCCCTTATGTTCTTACAAGATCGGTGACACGTCTATACGCGTTAGGAGGAATTCGAGAAATAGCAGCTCCTGAATCGATAATAACTCCTCCTGTTCCATCTGGTTTCGCTGCAAAATCCCCAAGATTTAAAAAAACACCTGTAGTTACCTACACTAATATCTAATAGTCTCACACCGTACGCATCCACATTATTTGGAATAGTAACAAATGGTGTGGATTGAACCTATGATCCTTTTAACTGGTAGTCTTTACCAAAACTTAAGGAACTTTGGCCGGGTGCGTCTTTATCAACTAAAGAGTATGAAAATCGTCGTTGAACTTTATTTCCCATTTGTGATACTAAAGAGAGTTCTCCTTTATTCATACCTAAAATACCATCAATATCACCTCCAAATAATGACGCCAACGCACTGTTATCAACCCTGCATCCGAAGACCTTATTATTTAAAGATTCAACCGATCGTTAGAACTGAAGTGCATATTCACATCGATTGTGTTTCCATGTGAAATTTGGTGGCCGACAATTAGCGTTAAAAGGTAGAGTTCTAAATGTATTTGATCTACTTGGATCAAAGGCTGGTGTATTCTGATGAAAACAATTGGGCTCACAAATTTTACACTGGGTCCCAATCATGTCACTACCTGTATCAAGTACTAAGTGGTAAGGTTTATAATAACCAATACCTACTTGAACTAGATAAATAAGGGTACTTGTGTTAAGATCCATACGGATCCAATCCGAGCCCACTCAGCCACAAGAATGGCCCTACTCGGTTGTTGTAGAATTAGATAGACTTAGCTTTGATTTTATGTATCTTTGATAAGTTTAGTTTAGATTCACTTGTATTCCTATATATAGATGTAATTCATGCAATCAATAAAATACAGAGAGAAATTATTTACCCTAGTTGTTCTAACTCTCTCTCTCTCTCTCTCTCTCTCTCTCTCTCTCTCTCTCTCTCTCTCTCTCTCTCTCTCTCTCTCTCTCTCTCTCTCTCTCTCTCTCTCTCTCTCTCTCTCTCTCTCTCTCTCTCTCTCTCTCTCTCTCTCTCTCTCTCTCTCTCTCTCTCTCTCTCTCTCTCTCTCTCTCTCTCTCTCTCTCTCGGTTCATTAGTAGCAAGGGGATAATACCTCTTCACATGGTATAAGAGCCCTTGTTTTTAATTCATAATGACTTCCGTTGATTTAACTTCTGAAACGAATCCAACAATCAATATGAATGTCTCTGACCTTTTGATGTTCATCATTTGGACTCTCCGAAAACTATTCTCATTACTCCTCTTCTCACAGGAGACAACTAGTCTTCATGGTCTCGGGGTATGACCAAGGCACTTTATGCGAAAGACAAACTTGGTTTTGTCGATGGGTCTATTTGAAAACCCACTAACCCTAATGAACTTCATTTATGGGAAGGTTGTAACAACTTAGTATCAAGTTGGCTCGTCAATTAAGTTTATCCTTCTCTCCGATCATCGATTTTATATGACGAGGATGCTTCTGATGTCTGGAAAAATCTTTATGATCGTTTCCATCATACCAATGCTCCTAAAGCTTTTCAACTTAAAAGAGCAATCGCAACCCTGAAACAGGAAGGTTCTGATGTCTCCATGTACTTCACTAAGCTCAAATCTCTTCAAGATGAATTACAATCCATGATGACAACCGAACCTTGCATTGAAGGGTATATTCCCTCGGTCAGAAGGAATGGGTACGTAATGCGTACGATTAGTCCGGTCGAATTAGGGATCGTAATGCTTAGCTAGAAGTCGCTTACGATCGTCGGATAACTTCGGTAATCCGCAGCTAACATAGACCGGATCCTACAGGGGTTACACACAAGAGTAATGATACGAACGGAGACACTTGACTAGAAAGAGAATGGCAAATAGATGGATTGGATCCATTATTGGTAAGTCCAATTAGTTCGGAGGAGTCCGAATAAGAGATAAACACATCCGAACTCGAAGAGAAGCCCGAAAAGGCTTTAGGTGGGTCGTTCATGTGATGGCCGACCAAAGCAAGGGGCCGGCCATGACATGGCCGGTTAGGCCGTAAGTGGGCCGGCCAAGAAAGCCCTAAAAAGGCTATGTTGGCCGACCACACAAGGGAAACCCTAAAAGGGTATTTTAGGAAAATATCTGTTAATTAGGCTTTAGTAATCCTGTAGGGATTTACACCCTTCTACTAGTGTTTATAGCGGAAATATGACATCTAATGTCTACACTAGTATTCTCAGGATCACATGCAAAACTAGTAATTAATCTAATGGAGATAGTAGATTACCTTAATCGCTTTTCCCTCGAACTAGTTGAATTGATTGAAGAAGACCAAGAGCTTCAAGTGTAGCTCCTCTACTTGGGACACGAGCAATCAATTTGATCTCCCACCTTGTTGTATAGCTAGCACACCAATGGTGGTTGGAAAAGAAGAACACCTTCTTCTTTGACTAGATTGATAGTAATGGGAATTAGCTCACTTTCTCCTCTCTACTTGATGTGGTAGAGTAAGAAAGCTTAGAGAGAAATTCCACACCTTATTCTCTGCCCTAAGAGTGTTTATATAGAACCCTAATAAGAATCCACCTCCTTTTAGGTTTCCTAAAACACCCTTTAGAATAAGATTTAGGGAAATAGTCGAAAATAGCAACTATTGGTATTTTCTCAATTCCCTAAGGAGGAGGTGTCCAAACACCACGAAAATTAGCAGATATAATCTTTATTATATCAGAAACTAACCCTCCAAAATTCAGCCCAATCCGAGTCCTAGAAGTACCCGAACCGGTCTAGGCCCAAAAACCCTGTTTTTGGCCTTTTTGTACTATCTTTGCCTAATTCCTTTTTAGGCCTATGAGATATGTTTATGGGACACTCCCATGATTATATCTCACTCCCACTAGTCATATCCTAGATCAATTTGTCACTCTTATGTGTAACCCGTTGTAGGATCCGATCGAAGTTAGCCGCGAATTACTTCGTAATTCGACGATCGTAGTTGGTCTCTAGCTACAACTCTACGATCCCTAAATCAATCGGACTTGATGATCTTCCACATCAATTGTCCTATCCGACAAATTGTTCGCATTGTCACCTTGGTCGAAGGACATCTCCTTCAACTCCTTCAGACTCCCACTTGGACTTAGAACAAGTGCAATGCCTCAATTCCCGTGTCAATTTAGTATCCCATCTGATACGTCACATCATTCAGACTTTCTTGATATCCGAGTACAACTGTAAAAGACAAACGATTAACTTTTAATCCGTTTGAGCGCGGCCACGCATTTTCAGTTGCTACTCATCAAGTGGCCTTGAGACACTTTGTACCTAATGTGATTAGGGTGACACAATCCATTCTTGCGCTCCCACTTAACTTCATGTCTATCCTGTCCTTCCCAGTATCCGTCTTTATAACCTCCTTTTACGGCGCGGCGTTTAACGGAACCAAAGTCGGGCATTCCTTACATAAGATGAGTGGAGCACTCATGTTTTGAGGAATCTCTCCAATTGTCTTTATGAGAAGTATTGACGTTCATCACGAATGATGTACTTCTCATTTGAGGGTTATCCAGTGTATAAACCTTTTATACACCCACGTAGTCGAATAGAATATACTATTCCTATAGCCCATGAAACTGCGCTAACCCATCGACTCCCGTGCTGGTCTTCGTGAGTCATTGTTGTCCATGCAATGACCTGGACCAGGGATTTTTTATAATAAATATTCCAAGTTCACTTAATAGGGTTTCATTCATCAGATCACGTATCTGACAAACCTATTCGGAACGTTTTATTATCGATGGACTGTCGTTTAAACACTAAACCAAGTTTAGACGACTGGTGAAATAATTCTTATTATTTCTGATAACGAGAGTTGTAAATCTGAGCCTCTTCCGTAAAACTCCTTTTACCCACTCAGTTTTACTTGTCGAGGTTTAAAATTTTACCTCATGCCTTAGACTGTGTATGAATCTCATACTATGTCTTAGGTGACAGTTTAGTTTGACTACCGTGGTAGTCGGTTTTAAACTTTGCTTATTATCAATTAACTTGAAGATTACTATCTTCAACCTTGATAATATCTAGTAATCTTTACTAGAGTTAAGGCCTTTAATTCTTTGTGTAGTATTTGCAACAGTTCCCGACTTAAAACACTTTTAGCCTACTTTCCTTCCATGTCTGGAAGTTTGCTACGATGACATGTTCAACTTTGTACTACTTCATCCTTTAGCCTTCTAGGATGTACTAAGTAGTGTTTTGGTTTTCCAATCCGAATTCGGATGTTTAAATGCTAATCATGTCCAACATGATTGACTTTATCTTTTCGAACATAAATGTCTCTCTCATGCGTGCTAGCTCATCGGTGTATTTTAGACTCCGAGTTTTGCAACGCCCTCTGTCATGAGTTTTTGGGTCGAAATTCTTTTAGACTTTCCGAGTCTTAGATTTCTGTTTCGGATCTCAAGCATCTCAGCGTACTGAGTCTCTCTAATCCTATCATCCTTTTGATCTATGCTTATATCTTCAGATGCCCAAAATGGCATTTTATCCTTTTGTGTGTGGTCCTTTATTGAGTCAGTTCGTTACTGTTATACAACACCTTATGTCGTACTCAATCTTTTGTATGTACTCTGCATACGGACCCGGAAGGTTTGTTTACTCCCACTTACCTTCTTGAAACTCGTGATTCAAGATTTTCTTCATTCTCCAGGAATCAACTTTCTCTGATTGCCTTTTGAATCGAAGATTCTAACTCTTGCGTGCTTTTAATCCGTCGATAGATTTCTGAAGCATGCTTGTGGACATAACTTGATTGGAAGAATCTTTATTCTTCTTGTCTCGTTTCGGGAAACACGAATGTTTCCATCCTTCTCAGTTTTCTATTTTGGAAAACCAATTTAGGTCTTTTGTTGACTTAAATTATCAAGCTTCATGTCTTGACGAGATATGGATTCCACGATGATTTTGGCTTCTAGCCAAAATCTAGAGTCAGTTTCCGTTTCTGCGCAGGTCTTTGATCTCTTCAGAAATAACCTTTATCTCTTCAGAAATAACCTTTATTTTCTGTGTCTTTGAGATTTGACCTTTTAGGGCTTTTGAACAACAATTTGGAATTTTCTCAACTACTTTGAGATATTCCTTTAGATACACTTTCACTTGTTTTGAGAGTTCTCCGGCGAATGACATTCGCTTTTGTGCGGTGGGTTTATTAGATCATGTCTTTAACCTTTCCTTTTCCGATGAGCCGCAGTTTGTTGCTCTTGGTCGAATTTAATCGACTTGTACAAGTTTCATGATTGTTCTTCATGACCCTCCATGATTTTTCTCATGATCGAATTAAATCGACTTGTACTTTTCTCCCACTTATTCTTTTAATAATTAGTGTTTTCTCCCAGACTACTAGGTGTGCTAATTATTAGAAGAATACTATCATGAGCAACAAACACTTTGTTCTCTTGATTAGTTATGGAAGAAGCCCAAATTTCTTTTAAAAGAAATTGCGTCAGATATTAGCTAGTTTTGTAATGCTTTTACAAGCTTAGCTGTTAGACGGAATTTTGGTAGTTTTGTGAGAAGCTATGTCTAGACTAAATGGATTTTGGAGGATGAAGTTTGATTCGTGTTCTTCATCTTAATCCTTTTGGACACTCTAAATATGGATAGGTTAGAAGTACGTTTGAAGATCAATCTCTGTTTTTGACTCAAGGCTTTCTTTCTTGTCAGTTTGATTCATGTTTTGGTTATAGTGGACTTGTTGTCCTCATCCCTTTCGATTGGGATGAACCTATCTTATAGGTTTTTGACCAAGTTTAGAATCTTTTGGTATAGTTTGTTAAACTTAGCACTTATTAACATCTCAATTTAGAAATAAAATTCTTTATTGATTCTCCATAATACTTAGTACAGAGATGATGTTAAAAAACTAGAAAAACGATTAATCTAGAATAGTGCCTAAAGTAGACTTCGATCCCTTTCAGCATCCTTAGCAGTCGAGGCTTCTGCTCCCTCTTGGATCTTGTCTTCCTTAGCCAAATACTCAGTTCCCAGCTGCGCCTGTACATTCACAATGAAAGGGCAATTTTAGGTATTACATACCATAATTTGGGAATTTTACAGTATTTGATAAGTTAACTGTTTATACCTGAATTGGAAGCTACTGTTCCATTCTTTTTGTCCTCCAAGAACTTAGGGCAGTTTCTTTTCCAGTGGCCCTTGCCATCACAGTAGAAACATTTGGTGTCAGGAGGATGACCTTTGTCTTTAGGTTTGGCAATTCGTTTGCTTTTACCTTTTGACGCGGTTTTCTTCTTCTGTTTTCCACCTTTCTTAAACCCTTTGTCCTTTTGTACCATAAGAACGTCCTTCTTAGTCTCCACTATAGCGACGTCCTTTTCGGCTGTTAGAAGCATAGAATGAAGTTCCTCCAACGTTTTATCCCATCCATTCATGTTGTAGTTCATCTTAAACTGATTAAAACCACTATGGAGGGAGTGAAGGATAGTGTCGGTAGCCGTTTGTTGGCTATAAGGGAAACCTAGTTTAACCAGCTTGCCTATGAGCCTGATCATTTGGCGAACATGAGGCCCAACTGGTTTTCCCTTTTCAAGGCGCATGTCCATAATTGCTTTAGAGGTTTCAAACCTCTCCAATCTCGACTGTTTCTGGAACATTTCCCGAAGTTGTCGCATCATGGAGTAAGCATCCATGTCTATGAACTGCTCTTGCAGAGTCGGTTCCATGGTTGCTAGCATTAAGCAAGTTACGGGCTCTGCCTTTTTCCGCACACTCCTTTCTTCATCTATCTCTTCTTTAGTCGAATTATCATCCAATAAAAGAATTGGAGTTTCTAGTACATGTTGCTTTCCTTCCATCCTGAGAACTATTCCTAGGTTCCTTTCCCAGTCAAGGAAGTTGTGCTCATTCAGCTTCTCCTTGTCGAGAAGTGAGCGGAAGTTGAAAATATCTTTTGTCATCTTTGAACTACATAAAAGAAATGGCAAAGTTTTAAAACTCGTTATCGTTTTTGAAAAACATTAGTTTTCCCACATTATTCAATAAAAAACGACCCCGATTGAATAAGTGATTCCAAGACCCCAGTTCTTCGAAGTAAAGCGGACGAAAGCCCTACCCTTTGACTCCGTCGTTCCGGGTGAGTGAACTACTTCACTGATCACTCTTGGTTGATAGATTTCATTAATGAATGACTAATCTATCCTTTTGCCTCGAGTATCCAAGACTCTCTTGCTGATCTCGTTGAGTAGAACCATTTAGACGTGTAGGCCTCTTCTATAGGCCTACCCGCATTGTCCCAAGGTAGAGGAGGTACTCTGCGAAGGCCGACCCACCTTCCTCGAACAAGGGCGCAACGAGTGTCTTAATCTGGATAGGCGATTACTCAAGATTACTTTTGGGGACTTTTACGCTAGTCTGGCGTTTGTTATAGTGAACTATTTAGCCTAACTAACATCCACGACATAAAGCGTAAATAAGTAAGTAAATGCGCGCGAGAAAGTAAATCAAGCAGACATGGATCCTAGTATGGCCCCTAACCTAGAAGATCTAATCTCCCTTGGTTTTCTTCTTGTTTCGCCTTTTGGTTCGTCTTGGATCGCCATCTTTGAACCTCCATTGATTTCTCCCACTCGCCTTTGGATTTCATCCTCGAGTTTCTTCAATGGACTCATAGACCCTAAACTCTAATTACAAGACTCTAACGATTCGCAGATCGTATAAACTTGAAATTAAAATTAATTACAAAGCATGCACCCATCCGTGCTTAAAACAAGAATAAGGAAATAAATCTATGGTCATACTAGTTTCCCGCATTCACATCACACGCAATCATATAATATATCAAGGCTAAGAATTATATATGCATGATTATCTTGGGAGATACTTTTGTTGACATCACATGTCACATTGCGGACCTTAAGTCTAAATTCGAAGAATTCAACTAATGGTGCTTTCCGGTTTTATGTTTTATGATTAAAATCATCTTTTAGAAAAACTCCGTTTTGGGCTCGAGAAAGCCCGGGTCAATTTCGGAAAAAATATTGGTTCGATTCTTAATGATTTCATAAATCAATTTAAAGAGAAATCCGTTTTGGGCTCTTGGATGGCCCGGATTGATTTTGGAATTATTTGGTTGGAATCGGAAAAAATTTTGGAAAAAACTCCCACTCGAATGATGGTCCCTTTTCGTGGTCCGAAAAGCCTCGAAAAAGCCCGGGACAAGTCCTAGACAAGTCCCGGCCCAAGCCCAAAAAGGGGTCGGACAAGGTCCGGACATAGCACGGCCCATAGGGCCGGTCATGTCCTGGCCGAGGCCTATCAAGGCCTGGTCTCGTCCTGGCCGGAGCCAGGACGCTAGTCCATGTACCAGACGCGTCCTAGACGTGTCTGGTACTGGACCGGACCAGCACTAGGTGTCTCGGACTAGTCCGAGACACCCAGAACCTCCCAGACGCGTCTCCAAGACGCGTCTGGTCGAGTGCTCTGGACGCGTCCTAGACGCGTCCAGGAAGCTCCTTCGCAGCTGCTGGTCGCGTCTTCAAGACGCGTCCAAAAGCTTCTGTCGCAGCTGCTGGTCGCGTCTTCAAGACGCGTCTCAGCAGCTGCTCTGGACGCGTCCAGAGGACGCATCCAGGAGCTTCTGGTCCGGCCAGGAAGCTTCCTGGCCGGACACTAGGGTTTTTCAAAACCCTAGTTTCCAAAAAGAAAAAAAAAAAAATTTTTTTTTTTCTTATGCAACTCTAAGTTGCTATTTTCCAATTTTAAAACTTTTCTTAAATTTTTGAAATTCCTTTTAGAACACTTCTAAAAAATTTTAAAAATTTTTAGAAACTTTTAAATTTTTCCAAATTTGTTTTGAGAGCTTCCAAAAGTCAAAACTACTCTTTTTAGAACACTTCTAAAATTCCAAAATTTTGTTTTTCAAAAGTTTCCAAAACTTAAAAACAACTCTTAATCAAACCAATTTTGGATCAAAATCTAGGTTTTTGAAATTTTTCAAAGAACAATTTTGAAATCAATTTTGAAAAATCTTTGAATCCAATTCAAAATTAATCAAATTTTATGTTTTAAAATCTTTTTAAACATAACTATCAATTTAATCAAGCATGGATTAGTTTGAAATTCAATCAAATTGAGACTTTTAAAACACTTTTAATTATCAATGTGATTCTCAATTTGAAAATTTATAGAATCCTATCAAATTATGAGTTAAAAATACCTTTTTAAAACACCTTTTAAAATACTTTTATAAACTCAATTTTCAAACTATTAAGCATATTAATTAGTTTGATTCTTAGCAAAAACTAGTTAATGGCAAGAGGCTCTGACGCCACTGTAGGGATTTACACCCTTCTACTAGTGTTTATAGCGGAAATATGACATCTAATGTCTACACTAGTATTCCCAGGATCACATGCAAAACTAGTAATTAATCTAATGGAGATAGTAGATTACCTTAATCGCTTTTCCCTCGAACTAGTTGAATTGATTGAAGAAGACCAAGAGCTTCAAGTGTAGCTCCTCTACTTGGGACACGAGCAATCAATTTGATCTCCCACCTTGTTGTATAGCTAGCACACCAATGGTGGTTGGAAAAGAAGAACACCTTCTTCTTTGACTAGATTGATAGTAATGGGAATTAGCTCACTTTCTCCTCTCTACTTGATGTGGTAGAGTAAGAAAGCTTAGAGAGAAATTTCACACCTTATTCTCTGCCCTAAGAGTGTTTATATAGAACCCTAATAAGAATCCACCTCCTTTTAGGTTTCCTAAAACACCCTTTAGAATAAGATTTAGGGAAATAGTCGAAAATAGCAACTATTGGTATTTTCTCAATTCCCTAAGGAGGAGGTGTCCAAACACCACGAAAATTGGCAGATATAATCTTTATTATATCAGCAACTAACCCTCCAAAATTCAGCCCAATCCGAGTCCTAGAAGTACCCGAACCGGTCTAGGCCCAAAAACCCTGTTTTTGGCCTTTTTGTACTATCTTTGCCTAATTCCTTTTTAGGCCTATGAGATATGTTTATGGGACACTCCCATGATTATATCTCACTCCCACTAGTCATATCCTAGATCAATTTGTCACTCTTATGTGTAACCCGTTGTAGGATCCGATCGAAGTTAGCCGCGAATTACTTCGTAATTCGACGATCGTAGTTGGTCTCTAGCTACAACTCTACGATCCCTAAATCAATCGGACTTGATGATCTTCCACATCAATTGTCCTATCCGACAAATTGTTCGCATTGTCACCTTGGTCGAAGGACATCTCCTTCAACTCCTTCAAATCCTAGTTTGGGTAAAACACCTTTTCTAGAGATTTCTATATAAGGACCTAATTAGACAAACCTAAAGATATACTAGTGTGTCTGTGTGGAATATCAAGGGGACACACAAACAAGTAAGTTCTTCTCAGAGAGAGAGAAAGAGAGCTGTCTGAAAGAGAGAAAAGGAATTTTCTCTATTACCTAGTCAAGAAGAAGGAGTTCTTCATCTCAACCTTCAAGAAGGTCCTAGCTGACTCAAAGGAGGGAGTTTAAGTCATATGCTCGGTGTCTCAAGTAGAGGAGCTACAATTGGAGCTCTTATCTTTCGAATACTGGTCGGGATTTAGTTCGTGGGAAAGCGATTAGAGGTAATCATCTTTCTATTCTAGTTCATTGATATGTTCATGTATAGATCCTGGAAACCTAGTGTTAAACATATAGATGTTTGAGATTCTGCTAACAACACTAGACAATTAGTTGTATTAGATACACACATAATCCTTCAGTGGCATCACTAGCCGTTTGCATGAACTATCTTTGACTAGACGAATTAGGTTCAAACTTGAATGACTAGATAATGGTGTTAATGATGTTGGAATGGAGATTTAAACATATTTTGATTAAGAATCAATTAGGTTTTTGGATGTGATTCGATGATCTAAAACACGTAAAACATGGTTTTTTTAAAAGGGTTTTCATAAACTAGCTTTAGGTTTTAAGTGTTTTCATGAAAATCATCAAAAACATGAAGTTAGGGTGACGAATTTGTCAAAATAGTACCTAACAGCAGCTTGGATGAAGAAAAACAGAAAAGTAACATGTTGAAACACTAGGGTTTCCAAAAATTTTGGAAACCCGGTTGGCCGGACCGACCAGGACGCGTCCGGGGCCGACCAACACGTCTCGGACTAGGAGTCCGAGACCGGGTGGGACACAGACTGGAAATCCCAGTCCGTGAAGGACCAGGATTCCTAGGCCGGACTGGACTAGGAGACAGCAGGGTCTCAGACATCCCAGCGCGTGAAAGACGCGTCTCGAATATCCCAGTCCAACACGGACTAGGAGTCTGAGACTCTTGGGCCTCGGACGTCCCAGCACGTCCAGGACGCGTCTGGGATATCCCAGTCCGAGACGGACTAGGAGACCGAGACGGACTAGGAGTCTGAGACGGACTAGGAGTCTGAGACGGAGTAGGAGTCCGAGACAGACGCGTCTCGGGCGCGACCTAGGGATTCCTGGTTGGTCTCAATCTAGGACCGAGACCCTGGACATGAGTCCAGATACATCTGAGATGCGACTGGAAGCTTGCAGACGCACCTAGGACGCGTCTGGAGCATCCATATGCATCTAGGACGCGTCTAGAGCGACCAGAAGCGTCTAGGACGCATCTGGACACGTCCAGAAGGCATCCAAAGCAGGATGTCCGTGCTGTCCATGTACAGAAGCGTCTAGGACGCGACTGTGATGCACCAAGGCATCTCGGATCGAGCATCCGAGATGGCCCGTGCACTATCCTAGCTCGAGATGCGTTTAGGACACGTCTCAATGTTCCGAAACCTCTCGGACCGAGCATCCGAGAAGACATGGACTAGACCCGATGGTCTGGATGCATCTAGGGCGCGTCCAGGACGCATCGTAGGCATCTCGTCTGAGATGTCTATGGTTTGTCCTAGGGCCAGAAGCGTCTAGCTAGGCTAGGACGCGTCTGGCCGAGGGACTGAGCACGGCAGGAACGTGCTATCCCTTGGTCCGGACCTTGACTAGGTTGATCCTAGCCTAAGTAGATCAGTCAAAGGACCTTGACCAGGGTTCACTTAGGTCCTTTTGAGTTTGACTCGAGGGCTTTTGGGCCTTGAACCGAATGGGAGTTTTTCGACATTTTTCTCCCGATTCTAGGCATATGTTTTCGAAATTGACCCGGGCCATCGGAGAGCCCAAACAGAATTTTTCCTTGAATCGATTTTGGAAATCATTAAGGAAGAAACATAATGTGATTTTAGTCTGAATTTTACGAAAATAAACTTTAGAGCCCATTAGACATAGAGATGTCACTTTTTCCCACGATAAGCTATACGAGGCATAGCAAACCTAGAAACGAATCTAGGATACATACTTTATTGTAATTATGAATGTCATATTATTGTATGTATGAATGTATGTGATTGCGTAGAATAGTATACCTTTAGATAAGTTATCGTTTCCTGTTCCTAAGCACAAGTATATGTTCCAGAATAATACTTAGAGTATAGGGTCTTAGAATCTATTGACAAACCGAACGATGAGATCATAGTTCAAGTGGGAGTAGTCAATAGAGGTTCAAGGATATGAATCCAAACGAACCATAGGCGAACAAGAACTAACCTAAAAGATGAGATCTTTTAGGGGTAATACTAAGATTTAATAAATCATTACGCAAACTCACATAAACTTTTACGTAATCAATCATGAATGGTTATGCTAGAGTTCACAGTAACGCAACTTGATTAGTTACGTAATAAGTCCCAAATTTTTTTTTGAGTAAAGCCTACCCAGATTAAGACACCTGTTGCGCCCTTGTTCATCGATGGTGGGTTCTGCCAAAGTAGGGTGTCATCTTTTATCTCGGGACAAGACGGGTAGATCTATGAAGAGGTCTATATGTCTAAATGGTTATTCTCAACGAGTCAGCAAAATAGTTTTAGATTTCGAGGCTAAAGGATAATTTGACACTCAAGTGTGAAATTAGTCAACCAAGAATCATAGGAGTATGATCAGTAAAGTGTTACTCACCCAGGATAACGAATTAAGGGCAGTGCCAAAGTACGCTTAATCTCGAAGGAATGGGATCTTGGAATTATTTTATTCTTAAGGGACAATAAATATAGAATAATATAGGCAAATTAAGAATTATGCCAGGATAACAAGTTTAATCACTTTCGCATTTCTCACATGTAGTTTAATTATGACAAACAACAACATCTTTAACCTCTATACCATGCTTGAGAAGTTGGACGACACCAACTTCGTTAGATGGGGAAGAAATCTAAGAAAGGTTCTTGGAGCAAGAGCAGAAGTACTAGACACTTCAATCCCCGAGCTTTCAGAAACCTATCCTGATGAAGAGCGTAAGCAAGTAGACACTATTCGAAGGAAGTCAGCTCCAGTAACCGGTTTAATGCTAATGTCCATGGAAAGAAAATATCAAGATATGTTCATTGACATGGAAGCATACCCTATCATTCGACGACTCAAAGAACTGTTTAGAAACAATGTCGAATGGAGAGATTTAGAATCACAATGGTGACACTGAGAAAACAACTTGAGAAAGAGAAATCCGTTCGTCACCATGTTTTGGAGATGATTGATCACTTTAAAGACATGGAATGGATGGGATCTCCTATGCCAGTCGAAATGGCGGTTGACATCATCATATGTTCACTAGACGATAGTTATCAGGATGTAGTAACTGACTTTGAAGATAAGTTTGGTCTAGTTTCCTTTGAAAGTCTACTCGCAATTTTAGAAGTTGCTGAAAGCAAAATCAGCGCACCTGAAACTACAGAAGAAATTCTGAGTGTTCAGGAAAGTATAAATGCGGGAACGGAAGACGTTACAAAAGGAGACGATCTGGCAAAAGAACAGGCAAGAAAGTGCCAAAACCAAGAACTATCCTTCCTAACAAAAGTTGTCTTATGTGCGGTAGTACATCTCATATCCGGATAGGAGATTGCCCGCGATACTTGGAAGAATTAAACAACGGAACTGGAAGCTCCAAATAAGGTAAAAATTATTAAAAGTTAATTCAATTAAATACTAATTCCTTAAGGTACGGGATACCTAAAAGCTCTTTTCATTGTGAATGACAGGAGCAAGTGGAAGCTGAGTATTTATTGAAAGGGAGATGAACCTGTCAAAAAATAAATAAGCAAGAGTTGCTAGAGAAGCTCAAGAAAGATCATTGACTCCATAGGCTTTACTTTAATTAGTTTAAAGTTTTCTTTTTCTTTTTCGAACATTGACTCTATAATGAGATTATGGAAGTAAATAAAGTATTTGGTATTTTATGATATTCTTAAAAGAGCCTATTTAACTTTTAAATAATTATACCAAACGATCCAACTTAGTTATTCTAATCTGGTCAAATAAATTTGAAGTAACATGAATGAAGTTAAAGTTGTTTGATCGCGTATCTCTCAAACGATAGTTAATCATGGTTGAGACAAACAAATTTGACAAGATCTCTTATGACAAAACAAAGGTCAATTAATCGTAGAAACTCATGTTAGACATGAAACTGTGATTAATGTGACTATAATAAACTAAGAACTAGATTTTGAAAAGTTTTAGAAACTAAAATCTAAAGGATCAATTTGACTAAAGAATATGATGAGATCATATGTCTTGAAGTCATTAATCTTCCAAAACATAGAGGTCTAATACAAACTGTCAACCCACTAAAACCTGGAATAAGCTATAGTGAATAAATGAGTCCATACAGGTATGGATTTTAGAAGGAGTTCTCTTTTATTCAAAGTCTAAAAACATGTTAGGCATATGGGTTTTCTCACAAATCATCGAAACACAATGAGATTGTTGCTCTCGATGGTGTCTTAATTGAAAAGAAGAGTCTTTCAAAGAAGACTAGTGGGAGGAAAATATTCGAATTGAATTCGATTAGAGCAACAAAATGGAGCAAGAGTTACTCGCCTTATTAGGGATATCGCCTTGGTGGGAATAAGGGATCAATCGCCTAGAAACTTCTTAAGGAGTTAAGAAAGTTTATCGGATTTGCTCAAAACCCCAAATGAATCTTGGGAAGATTCAAAGAGACTATAGCAGAACCAATCTGAAATTAGACTGGGAGTGTAAAGAGATAAGAGTAAGAATGGTCAAGTCTTGTTCGACAAGAAGGTAAGTGGGAGTGAAACAAGTTCGTTTCAAAGTCCTGTATGCAGGAAACATATTGGGGTTAGGAAGACATTAGGAAATGTCAAAAACAGTTAGAGAACTGACTCAATAGGACAAAAGACGAGGGTAAATTAATTTGGGCGGCAAATCTATAAAGATAGATCAAAGAGAAGATAAGACTCGTTCAAAAGGAGTTTTGAAGAGTTCTGAATAGAAAACTCTTAGAGAAAGATTCTACCCATCTCACATGAAAAATTGCCAAGCGAGACTCGGAATTTGGGAATTCTGATGAGCAAAAGCAAACATGAGAGAAACACTTATGTTGAAAACATAAGAACAATCATGAGGATGATTGTTGTTTACCCGCAACATCTGAGAAATACTTGGAGTATAAAAGATGTCGTCACCCATACATGTCAAAGGACAACCTAGAATGCTTGGAGCATCCAGGATTAAGTCTCTGAAATCAAAGATTGGAGAAAGTCATAAAAGCAATCTTTGGAAAATAAAGATAAGAATCTTTTAGGGGGGACAAACAGATGAAAATGAGTTTTCATGCTGGGAATCGTTGATAACTCTACTAGATAAGAAAGTAAAATTAGAACTTAGGAAGTACTAATTTCAGTTTAAGAGGCTGATATTATAATAAAGGCTTACGAAGGTGTTCTAGAGCGCGATAATAATAAGCCAAGTGAAAACGAAGCTAAACTGTCACCTCAGAACGAACATGGAATATGTACGGATCTAAGGAATTAAGATCAAGGTAAAGAATCCTAAAAGTCTTGTAAAATTGAGAACGTAAAGGAGTTTACGCGGGTGCTCAAATTTTACAAACTCTTGTTATCCGAAATAAACTCAGTTTATTTCGTCATCTAAATTGTGGTTTAGAATTCAAAAGACAGTCCGAAATAATGGAGTGTTCCAGGTAGGTTTATTAGCTACGTGATCTAATGAAAGAGACCGTACTAAGTGAACATGGAAGCACACCATTATATTGTCCCTGGTCCAGGTCATTGGTTGGACAACAATGACTTAAGAAGACTAGCATGAGTGATTGACAAGATAGCGCTATTTCTTGGGCTACGAGAATAAGAGTATTCAAAGTCAACTTCATGGGTGTATAGATGATACACTGGAAACTCGTCAAAATGAGAGTACTTCAAGAAGTTGAACTTATGAAATGTCATAACTCTCATTTAAGCAAATCGGAGAGATTCCTCAAAACATGAGTAGTCACTCAATTTATGTAAGGAATGTCGAACTTTGGTACCATCAAACGTCAGCCGTAAAAAGAGGTTATAAAGGCGTATTACTAGGGGAGACAGGATAGCATAAGATTGAGTGGGAGTACAAGAATGAAATATGTCTTCCTGAGTAAAATCAGGATAAAGTGTCTCAAGGACACTTGATGAGAAACAACTGAAATGCATGATCGTGCTCAAATGAATTAAGAGTTAATTATTTGTTTTTGGAAGTTTGTTCTCGGGATCAATAGAGTCTGATAAATATGACATATCAGATGAGATACGAAAAGACATGGGAATCGAGCATTGCACTTGTTCTAAGTACAAGTGGGAAACTGAAGGATATATTCCCTCGGTCAGAAGGAATGGTATCCTTCAGAGGAATGTCCTTCGACCAAGATGGCAATGCGTACGAGTTGGCGAATAGAATCATGATGATCTTACTCGGAAGATCATTAGTCCGGTCGAATTAGGGATCGTAATGCTTAGCTAGAAGTCGCTTACGATCGTTGGATAACTTCGGTAATCTGCGGCTAACATAGACCAGATCCTACAAGGGTTACACACAAGAGTAATGATATGAACGGAGAGACTTGACTAGAAAAAAAATGGCAAATAGATGGATTGGATCCATTATTGGTAAGTCCAATTAGTTCGGAGGAGTCCGAATAAGAGATAAACACATCCGGGCCCGAAAGAGAAGCCTAGAAAGGCTTTAGGTGGGTCGTCCATGTGATGGCCGACCAAAGCAAGGGGCCGGCCATGACATGGCCGGTTAGGCCGTAAGTGGGCCGGCCAAGGAAGCCCTAAAAGGGCTATGTTGGTCGGCCACACAAGGAAAACCCTAAAAGGGTATTTTGGGAAAATATCTGTTAATTAGGCTTTAGTAATCCTAGTTTGGGTAAAACACCTTTTCTAGGGATTTCTATATAAGGACCTAATTAGACAAACCTAAAGATAAACTAGTGTGTGTGTGTGGAAAATCAAGGGGACACACAAACAAGTAAGTTCTTCTCAGAGAGAGAGAAAGAGAGCTGTCTGAAAGAGAGAAAAGGAGTTTTCTCTATTACCTAGTCAAGAAGAAGGAGTTCTTCATCTCAACCTTCAAGAAGGTCCTAGCTGACTCGAAGGAGGGAGTTCAAGTCATAATCTCGGTGTCTCAAGTAGAGGAGCTACAATTGGAGCTCTTATCCTCCGAATACTGGTCGGGATTTAGTTCGTGGGAAAGCGATTAGAGGTAATCATCTTTCTATTCTAGTTCATTGATATGTTCATGTATAGATCCTGGAAACCTAGTGTTAAACATATAGATGTTTGAGATTCTGCTAACAACACTAGACAATTAGTTGTATTAGATACACACATACTCCTTCAGTGGCATCACGAGCCGTTTGCATGAACTATCTTTGACTAGACGAATTAGGTTCAAACTTGAATGACTAGATAATGGTGTTAATGATGTTTGAATGGAGATTTAAACATATTTTGATTAAGAATCAATTAGGTTTTTGGATGTGATTCGATGACCTAAAACACGTAAAACTTGGTTTTTTGAAAAGGGTTTTCATAAACTAGCTTTAGGTTTTAAGTATTTTGATAAAAATCATCAAAAACATGAAGTTAGGGTGACGAATTTGTCAAAAATAGTACCTAACAGCAGCTTGGATGAAGAAAAATAGAAAAGTACATGTTGAAACACTAGGGTTTCCAAAAAATTTGGAAACCCGGCTGGTCGGACCGACCAGGACGCGTCCGGGCCCCACCAGCACGTCTCGGACTAGGAGTACGAGACCGGGTGGGACACGGACTAAAAATCCCAGTCCGTGAAGGACCGGGATTCCTAGTCTGGACTGGACTAGGAGACCGAGACAGCAGGGTCTCGGACATCCCAGCGTGTGAAAGACGCGTCTGGGATATTCCAGTCCAACACGGACTAGGAGTCCGAGACTCTCGGGTCTCGGATGTCCCAGCACGTCCAGGACGTGTCTGGGATATCCCCGTCCGAGACAGACTAGGAGTCCAAGACAGACGCGTCTCGAACGCGACCTAGGGATTCCTGGTTGGTCTCGGTCTAGGACCGAAACCTTGGACATGAGTCCAGACGCATCTAGGATGCGGCTAGAGCAACCGGACGCATCTGGGATGCGACTGGAAGCTTCCAGACGAACCTAGGATGCGTCTGGAGCATCCAGATGCGTCTAGGACGCATCTGGACGCGTCTAGAAGGCATCCAAAGCAGGATGTTTGTGATGTCCGTGCACAGAAGCGTCTAGGACGCGACTGTGATGCACCAAGGCATATCAGACCGAGCATCCAATTTCGCAATTGACTTTTAATGTTGTTTATTGTTGAAAATGATCTCTCAACCATAGTAGTTGCCACAAGTAACACCATTACCAAAGTCAAAAGCAAATAGACTAATTTATATACTTCATAACTTCCCGTGATCTCTAACATTTTTTTAGCAAGGTTACCGATTCCATCTAAATGGGAGAAGTCGTTTTTCAAACGCACATCAACAATGTAATTTTCAAGCAAATAAACTGGAAGCTTCCAGACGAACCTAGGACGCGTCTGGAGCATCCAGATGCGTCTAGGACGCGTCTAGAAGGCATCCAAAGCAGGATGTCTGTGTTGTCCGTGCACAGAAGCGTCTAGGACGCAACTGTGATGCACCAAGGCATATCAGACCGTGCATCCGATTGCCCAATTGACTTTTAATGTTGTTTATTGTTAAAAATGATCTCTCAACCATAGCAGTTGCCACAGGTAACACCATTGCCAAAGTCAAAAGCAAATAGACTAATTTATATACTTCATAACTTCCGGTGATCTCTAACATTTTTTTAGCAGGGTCACCGATTCCATCTAAATGGGAGAAGTCGTTATTCAAACGCACATCAACAATGTAATTTTCAAGTTGATCACCAAGTCACATGACGTCAAATGAATTGAAATCATTTGGATAGAATTCAGCAAGACGCATCAATTTGTTCTTGTGAAAAAGAGAGAATGAATTAAATGGACTTAAAGAAGCAATGCACAAAAGCAACTCTGTGGTCGATTTAGTGAAACGTGCATTCAGTTCTTGAAGTGGCATATTTTATAATAGTGCAAAATGCCTCAACTCGATAATGATGAAGAAAATCGACTAGGAAAATTTGATCTATTTTAGAAACCCTAAAAATCCAAACTAATCAATCGCAAAGAAGGATTTTGGGAATTGAACTCTTGACCCTAGTATACCCCTCGATTTTGCCTTGAGATTTTACCAATCTGCCAAGAATATGTTTGTTTCCTCCTTCCAGCAGAAGGAAGATAAAAATGTTGATGGTTGGACTCGAACCCGCCAGCACTACAGTGGTAACGTGGCTCTTCGTACATTGAGCTACCCAACAACTTTTATTATTATTAACAACCTACATCTACTATATAGATGTAGATAGTTGAAAGCTAGTTCAACAAAAAAAAAAAAAACAACCTCTATCTACTTAGACTGTTAGAACATATATATTCTATCAAATACCGAACATTAAATCGTAGCAGTTGAGGGGGGGGGGGGGGGGGGGGGGGGGGGAACTTCATGAAGAGACCAACACTTAGTAGCCGTTGGATTTGATTAAGAGAAAAACTGGTTAAATTCTTGATGGTTGTGTCTTACATGTCAACCTAATTAATAGGTATTTCATCAAAAAAAGAAAACCTAATTAATAGGTACTTTTCCTTTAAAAAAAAATTAATAGCTACTTTAAATATTTGGGTTATTTTCCTAATGACCCCTACTTTGTGACCAGCTTCCCGCCTGGCCCCCCACTTTACGAGAAATACCGATATGGCCCCCTTCCGTTATAACACCGTTACTTGATGTGACATGAAAATGTCACATTTTGAGAGCCTAACTTAGACTAATTAGTCATTTTCGAGTATTATCAATAATATTTTATGTGTTTTTCATGTTAGGTACTTATTTTGGAGTTAAGCGTGTAAACCGGAATAAAGGGAACGAATTGTCACTATCATTTCATGTGCCGAAAACGAGAGAAAAAGACTTCAACCAAATCAAATGACAAGAAGAGTCAAAGACGAGTCCAACGGTGAAAACAGAAGTCCATTCCGAGTTCGGACGGGGAAGTTGTGAAAGAAAGAAGTCGAGGTTCGGTCTTAAAACAAAGATTCTATGAAGGCACCCCCCTTGATTTCCAAGTGTAGATTAAAGCCTAAGTCTAAAACCCAAGAGCCTAGATATGAAGGAATAAAACCCAAGCCCAAAGAAGATGAAAGAAGGAAGAGGTTTTGGAGGCACCCAATGGACCCAAGTTTGAGTCAAAGTCAAGGTTGACTAAGTCTAGGGTTTGAGTCAAAGACACTATTCATCTTCTTCTTTATTCTATCATTGAACAACCAAGTAAGAGGGAGAGAGTAAGGGGCAAGAGGCTAGGGTTTGTGAGTGTTCTTTAGAGAGTTAAGAGGAGCTTGAGAGAGAGAAAAAGAGAGGAAGGAGAAGGAGGAGTGCCGGCCAAGCAAGGCCGGCCAAGCTCAAGGCCGGCCAAGCTTGGCCGGCAGCAGCTCGGGCTGCATAGAGCAGCTCGGGCTGCTCGGGAAGCCATTAGAGCACGGGTCGCGGCAGCATCAAGCACGGAACAGAAGCTTTAAGCAGCACGGGACGCGAAGAGCAGCCTCCACGGGACGCGTCCTCAGCAGCAGCAGCCGCGACCTGCAACAGCTACCGGAGCGACCTGCAGCAGCGACCGGAGCAAGGACGCGTCCACGGGAAGCTTCCACAGCAGCAAGGACGCGTCCACGGGAAGATTCCCATGCTCCGGGACGCATCTGCAGGCGCGCACAAGGCTCGGACATCACTCATTTGGCCGGATCTTGATTTTTGGCCGGATTTCTTCATACTTTGGCCGGATTTTTATGAGTCTTCCGGCAACCTTCTTGATCCGAAATCTTAGGGCTTTTGCTCCCCATGTCTTGATCTATCTTCCCATGTAGTTTGATTTGATTTTGGGTGAAAAATCTTTAGAGAGAGAAAGCTTGATGAAGCTTTAATGGTGGATGTTCTTGAGATGGAGAAGATGATGATGAGTGCTATGGGGAAATCTGATTTTTACTCGGGGACACCCAAATTGCATTTTTAAAGGGAAATCCAGAAAATCGCTACGGGGAGATCGACTACAATTAGAGACTCATTTTTCTCGACGAACCTAGCCTCGAGCCACATCGAAAAAGGGGGATTTCTCTTATCATTTCTTTTCATTTATTACTTATTCACCATGTTAGCTAAATCAAGTGTGTCGATTATATGAGATGAAATGTGATGAATTTGTGATTATGTTTAATATGATTTGATGTTTTGATTATGAATTGATGTTCATTTGATATGACTCGGGATTAACCGATTTAGGACGTTTATTTGACTAAGTATAATTTCCGAATATACGTAGTACTTATAGACATCACCTTAGGAGTCGAACATCGCTTGTATTTGACACATTAAGTCGGACAATGCATAGTTGTAGATTTATCATTATGGATTCCCAGATTTCGATACATGAACTCTCGTATTCGGATACTCTTGAAGCATGATTTGAATGTGATGATTGGCTTATTATTTGTTTACA
Source organism: Eschscholzia californica (assembly GCF_041429995.1). Lineage (NCBI taxonomy): Eukaryota > Viridiplantae > Streptophyta > Magnoliopsida > Ranunculales > Papaveraceae > Eschscholzia > Eschscholzia californica. The sequence goes on from NW_028238472.1 coordinate 8,279,702, forward strand.
TGTGAGTTTAATTGTCTTCGTCTAGTTTTATAAACTAGAAGCCTCGATCTTAATCGTCTAATTGACATGAAGTTCGATAATGCGTACTTAGTTTGATAATCGATGCTTAGTGACGTTTGATCGATTATACTTAGTTTGACGTATTATGCTTATTAGTGTCATACTTGTTCATTCTCAATTCATTAGATGGTGTGTGTAAATTTGATAGTCGATGCTTAGTGACGTTTGATCGGTTATGCTCAGTTAGACACATGATGCTTAGGATTGTCAATGTGGGTGAAGTCAATTACACCTTCATGTGAATAGATACATAGTATTTGTCATTGTCGATCTTGTGGATCGATGTATTCGTCTCAATTAACTTTTACCCGAATCAACTCTTACCGTCTCCCGACTCTTGTTTCTCCGACTCTTCTCTCGAATCTCTCTCGCCCATTTACTTTGTTGTTTAGTTTAGTTTTACTTGTTTTATTCTCTTCTTGTTGCTTACTCAATCATAAACCTCCCACTTTTATCTTGTTCTTTCCTTTTTAGTCTAAGTTAGTATTTGACATCTAAACCGAGGGATAAGACCCTTCGTTATCCAAACTACCAACCTATCCTTGGATCGACTCCGGCTTTGCCGGATTACTACTTGATACCTCCGCTTGGGTGTGTAACCTTTTCGGGTGCATCATTACTCTATCTCTTCTATCTCATTTCTCTCTCTACCACATCATCTCACCTCGCCACATCATCATCTTCTCCGGCAGGAGTCGCCGGCCGACCTTATTTCCGGCCGGCGACAATAAAAAAAAAATCTAATTTACTCTCTCCTCTCTCTCTCTAGAAAATTTTTTTTATTTCGTGAGCAGACCTAGCTCCGGCGAAGGGGAACCCCTTCGCCGGAGTTTTAGAGAGAGGAGAGGGAATATTAGATTGTTTTTTATTTGAAGGTCGCCGGCCGGAAATTTGGTGCAAAAACGAGTCAAAGTAGGGGGGCATTAGGGAAATAACCCTAAATATTTTTGACTCGTTTCCCTTAGGCGGGAGCTGGTCACAAAGTAGGGGGCCATTAGGGAAATAACCCTAAATATTTTTTCTTCCCTCTACAAGTTAGGTGCAAAAACGAGTCAAAAGAGACTCCACATAGATATGAACAACTAATCCAGATTTTTAGACTGGACCTTTAGCATATATAAGTAATTAAAGTTATGGGTATGGTTGGGTGCTTTTAGATTCTTTCTCAATAATATCAATATGTATTTTGACTCAAATAGCATAAGCCGATCATTTTGACTGGTTAGACATTTCTTTAGATAACCTTTTTTGGTTGGCCGCGGTTTCGGGCGTATAAAGAAAGCGTAAAGGTTTTGGTCTACAAGGTCTGGGAAAGGAAAAAAGAACTGAAACAACAAGAAATTACAAAAAATATGGTTGGGTATCCCAAACTTGACTCTTCTTACACCGCCTCACCCATTTGGCTAATTTACCTGTTTTGCCATTGGCTTCCCTAAGCGTAAAGGTGAAGATGATATTCTTTAACATTGCGGCCTGATGTAGAGCTTTCTTCATGTGTGTCTTCATGTTCCGTTGAATGATTTTGTTTGGGTTCTTTAGATGTTCAATGAGGTTTTTATTATCGCTTTCGACATGATTATACTCTAGATGAACCTCAGTTGCCCATGTAAGACCTCGTAGGAATGCTTTTGCTTCACATTCTTCCGAGTTTCTTCCTCTAATCGGTTCGGCTAGAGCATTGATGAATTGGCTTTGTAAGTTATGAGCTATACATCCTATTCCTGCTATATCTGTCAGATTTGTAAAAGAGGCATATGTGTTGCTTTTGTGTAAGGTGTTTCTCGGGGTTTCATTCTTTATTACTTTGAGATATTTGCACACAGCGTTTTACTCAAAATTGCTTTGATTTGGAAATGTAAGATTTTATCTGAAAACAACCCTTACAATCTTCAAAGGTGGTACTTGGTCCGGGTTAAGAATGTCAACAGTTGGTAGCCCAAGTGGTTTCAAGGTGTTGACATAAACTCCAGAAATTCCTGGAGGTCCCAGATTTGAATCCCAGAGAAGGTGGACCTTTGGTTATTTGAATTGGGGTTATTAGGGTGTAAATAATGTTGTGGGACTTTAGGCCATGTCTTGTTGGGCTATAGGCCCGGTTCTGTTAGTGTTTTAGTGGGCGGTTATCGAGCTTATCACATCTATGATGTATCAAGTGCCAAATGTGACGACATACGTAGATCGTAGTCGACTTCCAAAGAAAAAAAAAATGTCCGGCCAAATAGCGTTTTCCTACAAAATCTTTGTAAGGGAGTGAGAAAGTAAGAGAAAGGGGGCGCATGTAGATAATATTCTCACTTTTGAGAGACCATGGAAGAAGGGTGGTGGTGGATCACCACAAGGAAAGAGTCTTCTTGGTCAAGAGATGGTCAAGTCTTAGTCCAAAATTAAAGATTTACTGTTCATTTATTTGTCTCCTTTACAGCTATATTCTTCCCTTTAACTTTCCTTCTTCCTAGCTTCTTGTTATTCTTCTTTAATTTGTTTGAGATTCGAGCTCATCTGGTTTGTTTCAACTCCATCTCTCTCTACCTTCACTGTTTCCTTGAAGTCATCCTTCCATTTTTACACCTTAATTTGTTTCAGCTTTTACCAACCCAATGTGTGTCTCTCAACAAAAAAAAAAACCCAATGTGTGTCATGTGGTGGTGGTGGTGGTGGTGGTGGTGGTGGTGGTGTTTTTTTTTTTTTGTTGAGGATGGTGGTGGTGGATATGACCAGGCTTATTTTTGGTTTCTTTATAAATACTAAAATTTTAGTACATATAATACAAAAAAAATTAAATACTTTCAAATTTTAGGTAGTGAGTACTATATATTTATACTGTGTAGAAGTTCAAATTCCGTAATTTAAAATTATTTTTGACTGATTTTAAATTTTGGGTCCCTCCTTAAATATAGAAGCTACTGCACAGTATGACAGTAACTTCAAATTTAGCAAAGAGGGGATTCAATATTATCATTCTTTGTAGTAGGAACTGCTCTCTAGATAGCAACGAGCCAACGACCCAAATTTTCAACTAATATGATTGTGCATATCATCAACCTTTTTGTCTTGTTTGATTCCTTCTTATGGCCCTAAGTAAAATAAAGCATTTTTTTTTATGAGGAGTAAAATAAAGCATTTAGAAAAGCTTATATCAAAAGTTGGTTCATGGTAATGTTATGTGGTCCCAAACTGATTTGGTATTAAAGGGAAAGGGACTTTAAGGTGTGATTTATGGGGTTTAAGTACAATTTGACTGATATTAGTAACTAATCAAACTTTAGTTTTATGTGCATGGTGATTTTAAACTTTTAAAAGCTTATTAATTAGAGAATGAACAAGTTTAGAATCATTTTAATTGGTTTAAGTATTATTTTAACTAACGGGGGATGTGTTTTAAGTCCAAAATCGCATGATCAATGAGTCTAGAGACCAAAGATAATCTGAAATAGAAAATAAATCCATTCAAAGTAAATTACATGTCTATCCTCTCATTATCTTTTACGGCCTAACCTATCCTAAGTTAAAAAAAATAACCTAAAATAATATATACCATAATATTTAGAGATTCATTAAATGATTTCCTCAAAAACAAACTTTCCTTTCGGAAAAATAGTTGCCTTTACCGTTTAGCAGAATACTTTCTTTTATATTTCTATTAGAATTGGGCAAAAGCAAACCGAAGAGAGAGAGAGAGAGAGAGAGAGAGAGCATCGTCACTTTCTAATATATGAACTAAGTTTTGACTTCATTCATCATCAACGCCCAAATTAAACCGAGTGAAAAAAGGTGAAAGCATCGAGTGGGAGAGAGAGAGAATCGATTGATGGTTTCATTCATCATCTACAGTAGTGAAGAGTAAGAAAAAAAAAACGTTAAAATAAAATGTTAAAAATGTTGTTAGACTCGATAAGATTCTACCAGCATAAAATTTTATTAGAATCAACCTATTGTAATAAATTCATATCAGATGGTAACAGAATCAAGAAAATGCTAGTAAAATACTGAAAATGTAACAAAAACAATTTCACATAATATATTTTGATTACTAAAAAGTATTTGTTAACCTATTGTAACAAATTCATAAGATGCTAGCAAAATATTTTTGCTTTTTAAACTACTGTATTCAAATTTATTCAACCGATGCTAATAGAATGTAAAAGTTGCTATTTGAATCAATAATATGCTAGCTAAATAGTATTTGCTTTTTAAACTACTTTATCAAATTCATTCATCAGATGCTAGTATAATTTAAAATATGCTAGTAGAATCAGTAAGATGCTAGCAAAATAGTTTGTTTTTTAACCTCACAAAAGAATTTATAGATGTTTAATTGGATCGAGGTAGAGATAAAAAGCAAATCACAAATTCATACTTTCTTGAAGTTCAAAGAACATAGAGTTACAAAGAGAGAAAATCATTTTTGGGAGAGAGCATCTCGTTTTAGGTAAATATTGGTTGAATTGGTATGTTAATTTAGACAAATATCAGTTTTGGGAAGGTCGCGGCTTTGGGGAATAAAGAAAATTCTCCGGGGAATAAAGACTTTTCTTAAAACTAATCAAATAAGATTGACTTTTTATGTTTCTTTTTATTGCTAAGGGGCTTCTAATTTTAGAAGATGCTATAAAAAAAGGCTCATCCATCTCATCACCTCTCTCTACCACTTCATCTTTTCGACACCTCATCATCTTCTCCGCGAAAGTCGCCGCCGGCCAATTTTCTGGCCGGCGATCTTCAAACATAAAAATAAAAAACTTTTTTTTTATTTTCTCTCTCCTCTCTCTCTATTTTTTTTCTTTTCTCTCTCTCTCTAGAACAGATCCATGGCTTTTGGTCTGTTCTGAACTTTCTTCCTTGTTAATCTATGGCTTTTGGGTTTCTCATTTCTAATCTCTTCTTCTTCCTTGTCGGGGCTGATTTCGATTATCTCTGGTTTCGATTTGGCTACAACTGTAACCTTCTTGGGTACTACTGCCTTTGGTACTCTTTTTGCAACAACAGCTCCATCAGCAATTACAGGAACTTGTTTCTGTTAGAAGAAGGCAACAAAATGAATTTGATCAGAAGAAATTTAGGGGAAAAAAAGTTGTTGTTTTTTTGTTTGGGATTATTCAAGTTTTTACCTTGTGATTCTCTGCTCCATTAGCTTGTGCATTGGCAAGTAATTGTGCACAAAAACCCCTCGTGATGGGTCGATTAATCGGTACTTGTTTCCCGTCTACTACGCCAGGAATAGTGACTAAATTCCCAATATCTCCAAGGGCTGTTCTGTTCTTTCTTTGAGCTCCTTGTGCCCTAGCTTTTGGCTTGGCTATACTAGGTGCTACAGCATCTGAAATGTTCCATCAAAACCCAGATAAGAATTTCTATCATGATCTTAAACCCCCAAGATGCAAAATCGAAAAGGACCCAAAAGAGATCATTCAATCAAAGATAAGTAAGATATCAATACACTTTAAGAGACCAAATTAACCCTAATATGAAAAGGGGAAATCAAGATCTCTGTTTGTGAAATAATCAAACTAAATACCCAAGAACAATGAAACAAATGGAGATTTCATAGAAGAAAGAACTCGGGTAAGTAGATCAAGATCGATAAAAAACTGGAAGGGTTGATATTCAGTGAAGAATCTAAAAGATTAAAAGGAAAAAAAAAAGATAAATAAGTTCTTCAACAAAGAAACACCCACCAAACAAAATCAACATAAACAAGAAATAAAGATCATCAAAGAAACATAATGATGGGTTTTAGGGTTTTGATTGAAAACATGAAGAAAATTTACCTCTTTGACTCTGTGGAACGATTTGTCGTGTTGTCATTTCCTCTTCTTAATGAATCTGTATAAGAAAAACACCTCTACGATGATCAGAACTACTGGATCTCCCTAACCCTTCTTGCGACCGGTTCTAGAGAGAGAGAGAAAAAAATTTAGAGGGAAAGAAAGGAGAGAGAAAATTAAAAAAAAAAAAAGTTATTTTTAATGTTTGAAGGTCGCCGGCCGGCGACTTTCGCCGGAGAAGATGATGAGGTGTCGAGAAGATGAAGTGGCAGAGAGAACAGATGAGATGGAGGAGAACTTTCAAAAAATTGTATTCTGTATTCCTCATAAAAATTTATTCCCCGGAGAATTTTCAAAAAAATCTGGATTCCCTCGAGAATTTATTCCCCGGAGAATTTTCTTTATTCCCCAAAGCCGCGGCCTTTTGGAAATAATATATTTTCTTGAATTCAAAGAACATATAGTTACAGAAAGCAACTCGTGTTTGGGAGAGAGAGAACTAGTTTTAGGTAAATATCCATTGATTTGGTAGGTTACTTTAGAAAAATATAAGTTTTGGAAATAAAAATTAACATTAAATATCCATCATAAATATTCTTTCATAAAATTACTAAAAAGTATTTGTTAACCTATTGTAACAAATTCATAAGATGGTAGCAAAATATTTTTGCTTTTTAAACTACTGTATTCAAATTTATTCAACCGATGCTAATAGAATATAAAAATTGCTATTAGAATCAATAAGATGCTAGCTAAATAGTATTTGCTTTTTAAACTACTTTGTCCAATTCATTCATCAGATGCTAGTAGAATGTAAAATATGCTAGTAGAATCAGTAAGATGCTAACAAAATAGTTTGCTTTTTAACCTCACAAAAGAATTTGTAGATGTTTAATTGGATCGAGGTAGAGATAAAAAACAAATCACAAATTCATACTTTCTTGAAGTTCAAAGAACATAGAGTTACAGAGAGATAAAATCATTTTTGGGAGAGAGCATCTCGTTTTAGGTAAATATTCATTGAATTGGTAGGTTAATTTAGACAAATATCAGTTTTGGAAATAATATATTTTCTTGAATTCAAAGAACATATAGTTACAGAAAGAGAAACTCGTGTTTGGGAGAGAGAAACTAGTTTTAGGTAAATATCAATTGATTTGGTAGGTTACTTTAGAAAAATATAAGTTTTGAAAATAAAGATTAACATTAAATATCCACCATAAATATTCTTGCATAAAATTTATAGAAAGAATAATTGTATTAACTCAACCATTATAAACCTTTGGTTTACCAATGGTTAAAAAATATTTATGAAAGGGCAAAATTGAGAGAAAATTAAAGGATTGATGCATGGGGCCCACCAAATAGTGAATTTTTGGACTTATTTTACATTTTCGGTTTATTTTGGTTTTATTTTATTTATTGATTTAGGAGTGGATATATGACTAATTACCCCCCTATTTTTGGACCTTAAACTCAAAAATCCTTTAACTAAGTATAAATTTACTATAATCATTATTTTTTCAGGATCATGTTTCAGATAGGAGTTTTGTTTTCATTTAGTTTATGATAAATTTTTTAACTAAAATTAATAAATCAAACGAATCAGGTCTAGATAATGAAAAAAAGAGTTAAGACGAAGACTATCATACTAGAATGGTTGTGTACTTATGCTTTAGATAAGCGTTTGGTAGTTTTTATATTCATGTACATTCGAAAGAAAATTTACCTCGTCACTTGGCAAGTTTCTTTTTGCAAAGTTGATTAGCTCACTCTAGGGAATATTGGAGCCTTAGAGACAGGGGCGGAGGTGTTAGTGGGCTCACCCGGGCTGCAGCCCGGGTGTGACCCTAACATTTTCCACATAAACCCTAGTATTTAGTAACCCAACCCAACACTCCCTGTAACCCAGCCCGGCTCTTAAAAAACATAATTCTCTTTAGCCTCCTTTACACTCTTTCTTCTTGGTTCCCTTACTCTTTTCATTGCTACTAGAAATCTTCTTTGTTCTTGGCTTGGGAGACTTGGAGTGTTGTTCAATCTAGAATAGGGGGCTACAAATGAAGTTATTATCCTTCTTCTATTCTCTTAGACCATCACTCAACAAGTAAGTCCATAATTTTTATAATCTTAAAAAACATAATTCTCTTTAGCCTCCTTTACACTCTTTCTTCTTGGTTCCCTTACTCTTTTCATTGCTACTAGAAATCTTCTTTGTTCTTGGCTTGGGAGACTTGGAGTGTTGTTCAATCTAGAATAGGGGGCTACAAATGAAGTTATTATCCTTCTTCTATTCTCTTAGACCATCACTCAACAAGTAAGTCCATAATTTTTATAATCTTTTCAAACCCTATTTTGAAATTATAAAATTATAAAAGAGTGAAAGTGGAACTAGTTGATTAATGACTATAAACTTCTTCACTTCTTCTTTATAGTTCATAGAAGAAAAAACACACTACTTAGATGTGAAATTATGGATTCCAAAATCCCTAATAGAGTACAAAACTAATACCTAAAATTGATTGGAAATGGTTGGAATAATGGTGTGTTGATTGTCTTATAAGTTATAAAGTACTATAACATTGAAACTAAAACCTAAATTGTTGGAATAATGGTGTTTGGATTCCAAAATCCCTAATTGAGTACTATAAAAACTAATACCTAAACTTCTTCACTTCTTCTTTATATTTAATAGAAGAAAAAACATATATGTGAAATTGTGGATTCCAAAATCCCTAATTGAGTACAAAACTAATACCTAAAATTGATTGGAATAATGGTGTGTTGATGGTCTTATAAGTTACAAATTATAACATCTATATAATAAAACAGGTTGAAAAGTGCTGACTGGGACAAACATTAGAGTCAAATCTAGCAGTCCGTCTCAAATTAGCATCAATATCAACCTTTAGATCCATCTACTAGACTCCAAATCAAATTTCAGAGTTAATGAATATTAAATTGTGATTTTTGTTGATGAAACTGCTAATGATGTGAATAATGGTGTTTTATTAGTAATGAATTGCTAATCACGTTGTAAAATCTAAGCAATTAAATCATTTCAATGGTGTAGATTGTAACTTTTTCATCTTGCTTCATTCCCCCAAATCCAATCGCTCTTCTCTGGCTCTCTCCCTTCTCCATCTTCAGTTTTTTCTCTGTCTCTCTCTCTTCTCCATCTTCAGATTTTCACTCTCATCAATCCTCTAATTAGGCGTTTTATGTTTCATCTTTAATTTTATTATACGTAATTATAAATTATATTAGTACTATATAGTTACTCTCTTTCTATCTTCAAAAAACCCTTCTCCATCTTTCATCTTCATCTTACCAGGCACCTTCCAGATCTAAATTTTGTGCTCTCACATGGTATGATTTAATCAGTCTGAAATTTATTTTATTTAATGTAAGATTGATTTTTGCAGGTATCTATAGATAATGATAATCACAATCAGAGAAAGATGACCTTTGTCACCACCCATTTTTCAGGTATAATATTTTTCCATCTATTTTGGGTTTCCATAACTTTTTAAATTGACGGAATATTTTTTCTCCATTTAAATTAGAGTTGTCAATTTGGAGTCCCCTAACTGTTTGTTAGATAATCTATTTTGGGTTCGGATTCGATTTCTTCAAAAAAGAAATGAACGTTTTTTGAAATATTTATGATTTAATTCCCTGCGCTTGATGCAGGTTTATTAGCATGCAAATACTGGGTCAGATTTCTCCATCTCTACTTCTACTTTATGTGAGGATTCATTGTGGCTTTATCATAGCCAAATAGGGAAATTTCTTGATCTATTGTGATTTCATGTTGACTGGAGTAGAACAAGATTCTTAGGCCTGGAGGGTTTTTTATATGGCTTGCTACTCCAGTTTAGCTTATATCTAAAAATCATGAGAGAGTCTTGGGTTGTCCCATTCCTTCCTATCCTTGAGCCTTCGGACTTATCAATTGGTTTTGATCTCCATGTAATGTGTCCCAAACATCAGATCGTTCTATGCTCAGATCCAGTATTACTATTGTTGTTCGATGAACAAAAGAGGCTTCGACTTTATTGCTAAAATTTGTCGGCTCGACTTTCCCGAAGTAACGCTAAGTGATTGTTATTTTGGTTGGTAATTGTTTCTAATGGTAGATTCATCTTTAACGTTCATTGCAGCTATGGTAGTTGGAACAGATCCCATTTGCTAGAAAGTAGTAGCAAATACTAAGGAATCATTCAGTCGAAAGCATATCCATTGTAATTTTATTTGAAATCTTACTCGGATTTACCCTGGTAGTCAACTTTCAAAAGAAAAATTGTTTCTAATATCAGAAAGCATTTTGATTTATCACCAATCAAATTAGTTTTAAAACAATGCATCCTTTTTCAGTTTTAGATATGAGGATTTGGGTATTTCTCTTATATTATTGTTTTCGTTAATAGGTCATTCAACGCTAGATGAACTTTCAATTTTTTCCAGTGAAGACCTTTCTAATAATGGGAAGAAACAATCGGTTTCTGAGCTTACACTTGCTTGTAATTTCCTGAATTCATAGTTCAGTTGGGTAAACTAGACAACGCTTGATTTTGTTGCAAGAAGATTTAGATCTGGGCACTGTTCTTGAAAACTTCGTTAGGAAATGCATTGAAATCTACTTTGAAGATAACTAAATCAATGAACCTTTCATTTGGATTGTGTGGGCGACAAGAGGAAATAGTGGGTATCGGGAACTATAAGTCATTACCAATGTTTATAAAGAAGAAAGATTACAAAAATGTGACTGAGGATCCAAACCCTATAGTCCTGATTTAGACCAAGTAATTATGAAGGACCATGGTATATTCCAAATATTTATTTCATCAACACGAATATTGAGTTTCATATTAATGTATTACACCTCAGTTGAAAGTTGTGTGAAACATTGGCTCTTTTTTCACTGCAGCTTAGAAGCAAGTTGAATGACAATTTGGTAGATTAGACGTCATCGGTCATTCAACGGTGAAACACATTACATCTTGAGCTAGCTAGGATGGTTGAAGTTCGTTTCGTGATGATTATGTACATTTATTTTGATTACTAATAGGTTTATTTTCTTCATTATTTTGAGTAGTATCAATTTTGATTATGACATAGCAAACTACATATATATCGTTCATGATTATGACATGTTACGTGTGTAAAACACATGTGAAATGCTTCTTTCATGACTGACTGTTTGATACATAATGAACCTATTCATCTCTTTTTTTTGTTGAAAAAATAAACCTATTCATCCTGAAACGAAGACTTTTTTTTTTTTTTTTTTTTTTTGTTGAGAAGAAGCAAAAAAAAGGACTACACAAACAAAGACTGTAATTCGACCGGGAGATCTGATCGAGCAAGCCAGGTCCAGTTTCCTCCATGCAGCCGACTCCATTTTGCCAGCTGATCCGCTCTGGTATTACCTTCCCTATAGACATGGGAGTATATAATCTTTCTGAAGTTTCCTTCCAGATGGCGAATTCTGTTAACCAGTTTGGACGTTTGCCAACCAATGTCTGCTTGTTGCCCGTTGAGCATCCGAACATATGAATTTCATAGTTATTCACTATGTCACATAGAGCCCCTCTCCGTTACAATACCCAACGGAGCAACGCTAGCATGTACCGTAAACATTTTACTCCACAAATTTGTTCTTTTGTGCAAAACTGTTAGAAAAACTCATTTATATTATTCATTTTATCTTATTGGGCCGAACATAAACTGAACTTTAGCAGTAGTGTTAGAGATTGTTGTTGGAACTTTAATCATTTTATGGCTACATTATCTCGCTTCTATCCAAAGTTTGTATTTTTAATAACTTTTGTTTCTTTAGGTCTGTTCAACGGATTCATATTTTTCACCATTTCACTTTTTCATTTGTCCTGTTGTAGTTTTCTTATCTTTCTTAACTACAAATGAATGATTATTATCATCTACTAATATAGAGTAGTTTCTCTACACTTTTAATTCAATAAGATAGAGACAATGTTTTTCATCCAATTTTGTTCTTTGACGTTGTCATCCGGGATCGGTTGGTTTATTTTTTTTTCTGCTTTATTTTTTTGAAAAATTAGATACTTTATTTGTTTTGGTAAAATAGATAACAAGCAGATGTATTATTATTTTTTGCAATTGCAAGTAAATCATAACAGAATAAGTTTATCATTGTGAAAGTTAATTAGTTGCGAGTTCCATTAGACTCAAAACATAATAAAGCATACGGTCGTAATGTACTAAAGTCCTAAGGCCAATCGGTGACAAATTTGGTAGACCTTCCGTTTTCAGTATTTAGCGACGGTTAATGAAATGTAGCTATTTCAACATGTACTTATAACAAGAAAGTGAGTATTATTGCCTGAACAATCTTATTTCTTTAGTTCAACTACAATAACGAAGTTTTATTGTAGTTATTTCAACACACTTCTTTTTGAGACTTCTCAAATCTTTTTGTAACAAGTTTTTATGTAAAAAATTCTCGCGTTATTGTTATTATTCTTATTATGTAACCCAAAATTAAATTAATACTTCAACTAACGAAGGACAATTGTTAAGTAGATTCCGTAAGGCATTTGTATCAAAATTATGTTAAATAATATCTTAATCATCTTGTACACAAAATGCGCTCAATTAAGCATTCCGTGCCGAAGGCACGGGTCATATCTAGTCTATTATATAAAACACAAAGTTTTTTGCTGACTGGGACAAATCAAAAGACAAATCCGATCGTTCGTTGTGTTTTTCTCTAAATCTAGGCCGCTAGATCTACTACCTACCTCAAAAAAATGAAGTTCGTTCACCCACTCAATGGAAGAGTGTAAACAACCCGATTAATCTGGATGGTTTAGTTCCCTTCCGTTTTTTAATCTACACAGGAATGGATGAATCAAAGGCTTGATTATGAGAATTGGTGATTTGGTGAAGCAGCTCAAACACCATTTAATACCTACATTACTTCCTTTCTAAACATAACGGTTCTTTAATGAGAATTGGTGGGGTAACCCCATTACTTCTAACATTGCAAACTTTTCATCACCCTAAAATAAAACTGCTCTAACAAATCTATTTATCCCCAAAAGTTTTCCAATCATCTGCATCCATTCTTCAACAAATATTTTTTCTGCCAAATCTTCCCCAAAGATCAATTTTCTCCAATAGAGGTTAAAGTTTCCGTCATTATTCTTCTTCTCCAAAATCTACTAGATGGAGATTCCAATTAGACAACCTCTCTATAAAATTCAATCGCCTCATCGTTTACTCTTCATATTAGTATGATATTACTAATTGGTCAATTGTCGTGGCAAGTTGTTCATGTTCATTTTTAAAAAATTAGTGTTGATTTTCATATGTTGTGAAGTTTGTTATGTTGAAAAGCCGGTCAATGTCAATCTCCTAGCATGGAGTCCACATGGAAATATGATTGGAGAGTTCAATGGAAAATTAGAATATATACTCTAATAATATTGATCTCACCTTTATTTTCTTTGTGTATTTGTAGAATCTTTGGTTTACATGCATGTATGGCCATGAAAAGCTTAACAATCTTTGGTCAAATTTGGAGTTGTGGTATGTTATTCCGTCTTAATAGCTAGCGAGAATTTGTAGTTTAAAGGTCATAAAGTATTTGTTTATTCCGTAAACCCCCGTTACAAAGAGAATATTGACTTGATTGATTTTACTCCACTAACTCTGTGTTTGTGTATAAGATGCAGTAAATTTTCTCAGTTGATGTTCATGGGAGAATGTAGTCGTGGAACCAACATATCAATGTGTCTTTACTTGACGATAAGATCTAGGACACAGGATGAACTGTGATTATTTGTAGTGCTCATGTGAATAGGTAAAAGATAACATATGTAAGTGAATTGCGGTCATTTTACTACCATTTTGAAAAGAAATACATTGTTTCTAATGAAGTTGTTCTCATATGGGACAAATAATGAGGGAGACAGTTCATAGGTGAATCGAATGAGAGAATGATCCCTAAAGATGAAGTATTGTGATCTTACATAAAGAAACCAGTCGGGTTGTATAAAAACTATTTCTGTACGAATTTTATTAGTTTGTTCAGGCATGAAAACTGTCAAGCAGTCTAAGCTCTAAAACAAAATAGTTATCAACTTATTTAGGATTTTCAACTTAAGTAGTTGAAGCGGAGAAGTGGAAATGATCACTTAAATAGAGAAAGTCGGAGACAGGAGAAGTGGGATGACGAACCAAGGATATCATAACTAGAATGTTTTGTTGTTTGGTTATTATTTAAATTTAATTGGATTCTACGATGGCCACGTAATAACTTTTTGTTCACTACCAAATTCTTCAATCAATGAATGTAATAGTGTGCTTAGTTCACTTTCCGATATTTTTTTCTACACTTGTCTTTATTAAGTCGTTCGAAAATGAATTTGAATTTTTTTTCAACTAATTTCATGTCTAGCACTGAGTCTGGTTAGAAATAGGTTTCTTCTTTATGAATCTTGATTATTGTCTACTTTGCTCTCGGATTTTCACCAATCTATTTAAATTATGTATGTGTTAAGTCATTAGTTTTGATAACATGAGACTCACCACTTATGCCTTGCGGTAATAATACCTCTGACATTACGACTTTTACTACAACGACTTTGTCCATAGATCAAATTTGTTTCGCAGATTTAATTTTTTGTAACACGCAAAATGCAAACACACGAGTGTCCGTGCCTTTCGCACGGGTTATACCTAGTTGAAACTAAAACCTAAGTTGTTGGAATAGTGGTGTGTGGATTCCAAAACCCCTAATTGAGCACTATAGAAACTAATACCTAAACTTCTTCACTTCTTCTTTAGAGTTCGTACTTCGTAGAATAAAACTAATACCTAAAATAGATGATTTTAACCGCTTAAAGAACCGAAGGCTACAACTTAGAATAGTTTTATACTGCTTTTTGGTATATATTGAAGTCGTGGTGTCGACGATTTTTTTTTTTTTTTTTATATTTTTTGCCTTTTTTTGGTGTACGTATCTATCATATATGGATAGATATATGGTACTTATTTTGCCGATATACATATATATATATATATATATATATATATATATATAATAGTTATTCTAATATTATATAGATCATATTTTCGTTTGGGACCTTATTCAGTTAATTATAAACTCGAAAATTTAAATTTGAATGGCTATATGTACTTCAGATTTCAGCCCGTCCCTCAACCAATTCCTGGCTCCGCCTCTGCTTGGAGAGAGTCTTACTGGTCAAAGGATGAGATCAACTTGGTCAAAACATGATTACTTTGACCAAAAACATTACCCTTGTCTAGGGAACCTAGAAGATCCCAAACCTCAAGAAATGGAGATGTTCTAGAAGATCATCCGCATTAGTCCAAGAGCTCATAATAGTTACGAAGGTTCGTCCGCTTTCAGAATATAGAAGTACCATCTTAAAATTCAGAAAGGAAAGTCGTTGTATCCCGAAGGCATACACCCTAACGTTTGGTATTGTTACGGGTGTGTAAAATGTCTTAAAAGGAAAGAGAACTTATTCTCGCCTCGATTACATTAACGTCTAACTCGGTTAATCCGAAAGAAAGAATATTGATAAATCATTATTCTCTAATAGTCTATCTCTCTATAAGTTAGAGAATAGAAACTCTGTCTGAATCAAGCCAAGACAGAGAGAAATCGACTTATCGATTGATAACCAGGGAACAACACTAATTAGACTTATCGATTGATAACCAGGGAACAACACTAATTAGACTTATCGATTGATAACCAGGGAACAACACTAATTATTTTGAAAATTGATCATCCATTGCTTCTGCAGACATTGTTGTAAATGGAAAGGGTATATTCATCCAGCCGTTTTTGTTTATGCAAGTCCTTTGGGAACTCACTTGAAAAAAGCAGAGAACAAACATGTCTTATAAACGCCTTTTAGATGTGGGACTGAAGGTTTATAGGCCTTCAAAATGGTTTATAATAAAATCTGGCCTTCATTAAGAATTCGATATAACATTAAAAGTTACTTTTACAAGGGTATTGGCATCCCGCATCTGTGTCACCATTACATAACCTCTCATTTTAGTGAACCTAGCAAACACAATTCAATTTACTTCTCTTATTTCTAATAGATAACAACTCTCATTATTCAGCTTCAGAATCTTCTGTCTCACTATCCAAATACATTTCTACAGGTTTATCATCATCTACTATTTCATCATCTTCTTCTCTTCTTTTCCTCTCCTCTTCTATTTCTCGCTCTTTTGCCCAAATCTTAGCCTTCTCGAGTCTTGAACTGACTGCATCCCATGAAACAAGGTTCTCCAAGAAAACTGATATATAATCTACCCTCCGGTTCTGTATCACGCAGAAGAAGGAAATGGAATAAATATTAGACACCAAGTTGTATTGAGGTCCAAAACATGGCCACTCGACGAAGCGATTTATTGTAAAGAAAAAAGAGGGAGGATGGACTTAGTAGGTTAGACATGTTACTCGAGAGCCAACTATGTAGGATAGACATGTTACATAGAGAGAATAGAGTACTGATTTCCTGTTCTAAAGTGGTTCGGTGTATAATAGTGGATTCTCACCTGGTAATCGATGTAGTAAGCATGCTGGTAAAACAAACAAAAAATCAAAATGGATTAGTGTTTAGTTAAGTTAAATAGAGAAAATAAAGAAACTGAAAAAGAACAAAATAAAATTTGCTTGATCATGGTATTATGTCTTTAGTACCTCCCAGACATCAATGGTGAGAATTGGCTGCAAGAAAAATAAAAGCTACGTATAAGATTTACAAGGTAAATGTTTATAACCAGTACTCCATAAATTTACTTCTTCACTAAAGGACTTTGTTTTTTATTTAGGTGAACTGATGAATCACTACTCACTAGTCTCCAAACTTAATAGACCAATTTGACTCTGTACAGAGAGATCCTTGACAAACTGTTCGGTTCATTCATGGTTTTCTCTTTCTAAGAGAACTAGTGACTAGTAAGTAACCTAACTGAAAAAGACCTTAAAGATCTCGCAAAACACACATTTCAGTTGCTGATGCAGAACTGACTCAACTAAAGCATGTCCGGGTTTAGGGTTTAAGTTTCACAAGTTAGATGTAGTAAAAGTTCGAACTCACAGAGTAATCCCAAACCAGAGGGTTTACAGCATTTGGACTCTTCACTACTACAAGCTTCTTGTCCTCCTCTGATGGGGAAGGGTTCACAGCATTGCCCACTTCAAGTTTGTTTGCTTTATCTGAATAAAATGGAAGAAAGAATGAATAAGATCATTCTCCTTGTTGTTATTCTCGAGTAAAGCTGTGAACCAATAATGGTGTAATCACTTACAGGCAAGCCAAGCCCATCCAGACCCGAACTGTGTGGAAGCAGCTGCTCTGAATTCTGCAACAAATTTGTCGTAAGAACCGAAATCCCTTTCGATTAGTTCTAAAAGTTCTCCAGATGGTTTTCCACCTCCACCTGGTTTCATGGATTCCCAGAAGAAATCATGATTCCAGATCTGTCAGTAAAACAAACAAAATGAGAATTGAGTGTAAACTAATTAAATAACCCAGCTTTCTCATCCAAATCAATAGACCAATGTATAATTAGAGACAAGGCCCAAAACCAAATGTGCAAAATGAGACTCTCATTTCTCATCATTTCCTTATTGTATCGGATAAAGAAGCTATGTTACATGAACATGGGTTACATGGGTAAGGGTATTGGTATCTGACAGTAGTACAAGGTGTTGGATATTTGTGACAAGAAAAAGGTGTTTAGTTTTATGCAGCCCACATATTTGCTGTCTTAGTTATTATAGGTGATAGCTCTGTAGTTTTCTTGTAATATTTGAATCATTACACACTACCAGTCCCAATACGATAGTATACAAGTTCATGCAAGATGTATATACAAACTCCCAAATTATACCCACTGAAGTGATTGGAGTATCTGATGCAGCCAAATGAAATTGAGAAAAGAAGCATGTGTGGTGCATAGGTTGAAACCAAATGAAACAATTATACATAGTTAAGTAAACTTCGTAACTCGTGAAAGAACTTGATTGAAGTATCAAAGAAAATAACAAGTTACGAAATTAAGAATCTAAGATAGCACCTCTGAGAACTCATCATGCTTTTAAACTTGAAGATTAGTCAAAGCCAAATAACTAGAAAGAGCAAGAGGTACAAAGGGGCATACCTGGGCAGCATTGTTGAAGGCGGGAAGCGGGTCGCCCTTGTTATATGTAATAAGGATAATATCTTCTAGTGTCTTTCCATCCAGCTCTGTTCCTGTGATCTGCTTATTTAGGTTGTCGACATAAGTTCGATGATGCTTTCCCCAGTGGTATTCAAATGTTTCCCGACTCATGTGTGGCTCAAGAGCATTCTGTGAAATCAAAGTAAAAATGCTGTAACTAAAAGTCATATATCATCTTAGTAGTGACTTGTAATACATTTGATCCAAATGGTGATGATTAGATGGAAATGCATTTCGACCTTACCAGCGGATATGGTGGAGGCTTCAAGTCGAATTGTGCAGTAATTGAAGTTTGAAAAGCCCTTTGAGAGCATTTTCTCTGCAAAATAAGATAAGAGTCAATGAAACAGTTGAGTTTTGAAGTCAAAGAACCGCAATAGTACATAAGTACACCAATAAAAGCATCGCTATCCGACATTAGTATGAAGTTTGGATACGTAATGTAAGGATCTTAATACAGGTACATGGTTGTACACGTGTTTACTTGTTCTTATTTATTTGGTCATTTATTTGTACTTCAAGATCACCCAATGTAAATTACAAAAACGACATGAACAGACAGTCGTATTAACCAAACCGATTATGTGCAAATAGAAGCAAGGCGACAAAATCTCAACTGTGTCCATCGAACTGATTGCACGTATCCGAGTATCCAATAGTCGTATCAGGAGCCGAAAAGTATCGACAATACATATTACATAGAGAAGAAACAATAAAAGGAAAAGGGTATCAGTATGTAAGTGTACTTACATGGTTGCCTAAAAGTAAACGAGGCCAAGCAGTTGGGGTCGGGATCGGCCCGGGATGAGCTAATAAGAAACCCCGATACCCCGTAACGAGATCGGCTAGCGATCATCTATGGATATACATGTGGCATTTTTTCACTTATATACATGTGGCATTTTTATATATATCTTGTACCTGTAATTATAAACAATAGCTACAAATTTATTATAACAGTTGTTGTTCAACAACCCTCAGCATGGATCAAACTCTCTCCTTTCTCTTTCTCAAGATATTTTTCTCTCTTAAGTGGAAAGTGCTTAACTGAGGGAATCGGCTGGGATTGGCTCGGTTTACCCCCGAACCTTTTCCGATCAAGAGTTCCTCAGGTGCATCGGAGATCCCCACTACATAGAAATGAGGATTGCAATTTCGAAACACTCCTATTATTTACATTTCAAAAGACTTGAATCACCGATGGATGACTAGCTGCATTAGCAGTACTTTATTAAGAAAACAGATAGGATTATTTCTAGTTTTATGTGTAACATAAATAAAAATTTGGGTTGATGTCTTCATTAAAACACATATACAGAACACGAACCAAAGGGGGAAGATAAGAACCAAACGTTCCTAAATTATCGAATATTTAGTTTTAATCAAACACCTCATAGACTAAACACAATCCCTTTTGAAAATAATAATCACCACCAAGTCAAAATATTATCTGATTACCATCAATCAATCATATTAAATGGTTAGATTCTTTATTGCACATATATGCTAGGACAATTTCAAGCTGTCATGATGGAAAAGGAAAACCAACTACCAACTTATAGCCTATAACATTAAACCCTCCTTATTGCATTATACTACTTTGTTAAATTGTACTAGACTTAATATGTAAAACTAGGGTTTAATGTGGATAAGGCTAGTCAGGAAAACCCTTTGAGCTTTAAGTAAAATTAAAACAAAAATCATTAATTTCTCATTTAAACATGAAAGAAAAAAAAAAAAATATACCTGGGGTTTTCTCCATTGTAAGCGATTTCTTGATGACCCAAGAACTCCAGCAGAACCTGAAGTAACTAAAACAAGGTAATATTGTTAGTAGTTTGTTTTTCACATGAAAATCTACACAGAGAGAGAGAGAGAGAGAGAGTAGTAATGCTGCACAAAATGGGGAACCTTGGGAAGGAAAGAGTGAGGATGTTAGTAGAGAAGATGTAGCTGTTCCTTGCATTTTCAGAGAAAAATTGGAGATATATAGAAAGAGAAAGAGAGAGTTTGCTCGAAACAAACAAAGACGAGAGGTATAGAAATAGGGAGAGAGAGAAAAAGAAAACAAAGCAAGGCACGAAGCGCGAGTGTACTACGAGTGAGAGAGAGTGTACTACGGTACTACCAAGCAAGCAAATTCGTACTGAATCTAGCCAAATTCAAGGGCCATCCGTCTGAATCAGAATCAGCCAGATAAGGCCGACCGATTGATATTTTCGACTTACTTAGAAATTTTAATCGTATACAGATATTTATAATCAATTAATATAGTTAGCATTTAGGCTACAAACTTATAAATATGTGCATGGAAAGACAATGTTTCTTAGTTATATAGTTTTGTATCTCTTTCATTTCAAAAAGTTTACAATGTGGGACTAAGGATGGGAAACAGATCGGACGAATAGTCCACGGTCACTTGCTCTTCCTGTCCGGACGGAACGGATAAATACTCAGTTTGTTCACTCGGACATCCGAACAAATCGGGTGGGCACTTGACAAAATTTTGTTGTCTGTTGTCGTCCGAGTCCGCCTAAATTGTCGAACAATTCGAGTATCGGACTGGTCGAATTCGGCCACAATGTTTATTTTTTTGTTTGAGTGAATAAAGATACTTATTAAGATTTCACCCAAGCAAAACCCATATAACATAATTTAAAATATTGAAAGGTAATTTTTCTTTCTTGTCATATTATTAAGATTTCATCCAAGCAAAACCCATATAACATAATTTCAAATATTGAAAGGTAATTCTTCTTTCTTGTCCTGTTCATCCTTAAAAGCTAAATACTCAAGCAACAATGTCTCTCTTTTCTTCTCCACTATGAAGTTATACAACAACTATCACTAATAAACAACTAAAGAGTTTCTTTATTCTAACTTTCTTCTTCTATTGGACACTTATTTAATACATGTCTCAAGATATTTCTGATGTTATTTCAATGGGAGAAGATAATATCTTTCAATCGAACCAACAACCACCAATTCTATCAAACAGTGACATTGTAGATGAAAATCTCTCTCAAGATGTAAGGAATTCTTAAGAAAAATAATAGTGTTTCATTCTATAGATGTTATACTTTGTATATTATATGAATTGCAATATGGCGATAAAACGCGAAAACAGTGTGGTTTCCCTAGGAACAACATATTTGTGTTATTTTCTTCAACAAATTTCCCTCAAACAATATGACGATAAAAAAGTGAATACAATATGTTTTCCTTAGAGAACTTCATATTTATGTTATTTTCATCAACAAATTTCCTCCATGTCGAGGGAAATATGCGAGAAAATGAGAAAACGGTATGTTTTCTTCACATAATTACATACTTGTGTTATTTTGTTCAACAAATTTTCCAATTTCTGCAGAAATTCGATTAACCTGGACGAGGAAAAAATGCATAATTTTCACAAAATAGTAAAGTTTCTTTCCATTTCTGAAATTTGGTGAAAATGTATGATTATAACAGAGACATAACATGGAGACATAAAATGCATAATGTTCACGAAAACAGTCAAAAAAAGATTCACCAAAATATACCATTGCCAATTTTATTCATAATCTTCACCCTCATCTCTTGAATCACCCTCGTAGTTGGAATCACCTTCATCTTCTTTGTTTGAAAACTGTTTTACTTTTTCAGCAGAATCTTGGTATAAACTTTCAAGGTTGTCTTGAATATTTTCTTCCACGATTTCAAACTTATCGGTTTGTTTGTGTCTCCGCCACCACAAGCTTTCATGTTATATAAACGTTTGCCAATTCACTTGTTTTGCAAAAACCGAAAATAAAAATGTCTAAGCGCATATCATGTTTTAGAATTCTACACTCAGTTAACATAGTTTATTGGATGCAATCAGTTTTATACCCGAGAAGGCTAAGATTTGGGTAAACGAGCGAGAAATAGAAGAGGAGAGGATGAGGATACAATAGATGATGGTAAACCAGTAGAAAAATGAGATTTCTAATCTATTACAAATAAGAGAAGGAAATGAATTTGTGTGCTAGTTCATTAAAATGAGAGGTTATGTAATGGTGACATAGATGCCAATCCCTTGTAGTGTTTATATTGACTTCTTAACGAAGGCTATACTTTACTACTATAAACCACTTTAAAATAAATTAGCTCTTAAACACAACCAAACTGTTTTAGAAACAATTTTTGATATGCAAAACGTATATAAACAAAAATGACGGATGAGAATACGGATTCCGTTTACAACAATATCGGCAGAAGCAAAGGATAATCAATTTTCAAAAGAACGAAAATGACGGATGAATATACCGATTCTTTTTACAATAATTTTCGCAGAGGCAAAGGATAATCAATTTTCAAAAGATTTAGGTCGAGCTCAGATGCTTAGAGGTGGAAAGATTGTTGAAGATCTTAACTCGGATCTAAAAAGGCTGGGGCATTTGCTATATTAATTTCAAAATCTAATAAAGGACGAGAAACTGTTTGTCGTGCCTAAATCATAATTCATACAACCGATAGATGTGACAAAACATCTGTAAACTGTTGGAGTTGTCAACCAAAACTATAAAAAACAAGATAATATGTGAATAACGCTTGACTTGGTTATATATGATTCAAATTAATAGTCACTCTTTACAATGAAAATAGCTTAAGGTCACCTCCACAGTTATGGTCTTTCTTTTTAGTTGTTCCGTAATCTCAAAAAAAGAAAAAAAGTTTGGTCCCAGAGGTGGTATAATGAAACACAATTTGAACTATTGGGACCAGAAGAAAAAAACCAAAGGTAAAAATTCCACGCCCGTCTTCGTCTGGAGCGCAACAGAGAAGAGAGCTGGTGCAGACCAACAACGTCCTACTAATCAGTATTAGGTTAGGGAACATATTCTCAAATCTTGGACCCTCCTTTGAGCAGAATCCAATGAGAAGCAATAGAAAAAGACCAAAAGCAAAACTAATCGCAGTTAGCCCAACTCCTACTTTGAAAGCGTCACTGGGTAGAGGATTCTTTCTTTTATGATAGATAACAGCTTCCAAAACCATAAATATAACTGGGAAAATAATAGCCACAAAAGAAATTTTAACTTTATTTCTTAGTTTTCCAACTTCTTCAGTTTGGTCCAAATCATGAGGTGCTGTCGATTGAACCGAAATTGCCACAGACTTGTTCTCCATTACCAATGTAGATTGGTTTTCTATCTGTATAAAAAAAAAAGAGTTAGGATTTCTATTGAAGTACAATCCAAGATGAATACTAGCAAGCATAGTTGTCTTGAAAAATATGTTTCCATATGGAAATCGTCGTCTAGATGTATTAATCGAATAATTTTTTTCTAAATTTGAAAGCATAATGCATTAATCTAACGAATGTTATATTTGTTGAAATTGAAAAGTACTGTACATATTATCATATTACAATTTCGAAATAGAAATAGAATTACTATTTTACGTAGAAAAAGAAATTGTTTATCATACCTTATTTTTATCGATCAGGGACGATGTAAGAGTTTGATCTTTCATAGTTTAAATAAACCCTGCACGATTGAGAGATAACATTACGAACTTCATGATATGAAAAGTTTTGTAATATACATAGTTGCTTATTCCGAACAAAACCCTATTTTACTCTTTGGGAACACGAAAGAAAGAAAGAAATAAAATAGACTCACCTAGATGATATTCGAAGAGGAGAATCGCCTGAGGAGTTATTTCTTATTTGTTCGATTTAAGAAATTATTTATGTAAATTTGGGTTTGGCGGTTTGTCTCAACTTCCACTCCCTTTTAGTAATCCTAATTCCTAAGAGAAGTTCTCAAGGCGCCCAGTGTAATTTCTACATGCGCCCCATTTGAACATAATGCCTCTCTCAAATTTTATTGTAAAGAGGTGCCTACAGAACTTTCATATAGGTCAGTTCGAGCCTTCGAGGTTATCTTTTGCCAACAATTCACGGGGAAGGGTACCAATCTTTTATGTTTTGATTCTCCTTTATTTCAGGATCGACTTAGATAGGATACGTCTAGTAGTTGTAGTTTAAATAAGAAAAAAGAAATTTCAATCTCTTTATGCGAGAAAATGAGCAAATGGTATGATTTCTTCACGTAATTACGTACTCGTGTTATTTTCTTCAACCAATTTTCCGACGGGAGATTTTATAAGGCCCCCTCAATGATTATTTAGCAAGTGAAATGGTTCATGGGGAGGCCTTTTAACAAAATTGGGGAGGCCCTATAAAACTTCTCATTTCCGACTTCTTCAAAAATTCGATTAACCTAGACGAAGATAACATGAGAAAAAAGTGCATAATCTTCACAAAATAGTAAAGTTTCTTCCCTTTCCTAAAATTTGGTGAAAAAACAAGATTACAACGGAGACAATATGGAGACATAAAATGTACGATCTTCACAAAAAGGGAAATTTTATAGGCAATGCTTAGAGTTGTTGTAGGCAATCTCGATAAAAGCAATCTCTAGTTTGGTTAAAGGCTATGTGTTTTTAAGAGGCAATGTCTCATCCAAGGTTTGACCCGATTTTTTTCCTTTCTCATCTTCCTTCTTCTTCCTTCCTTCCTTCCTTCTTCTTTTTCCTTCCTTCTTCATTAGGGTTTCAATTTAATTTCTTTATTCATTAGTTCATTGATGTCGTAATCAACATCCAAAGTATGTTTTTGATGTTTTGGGATCATATATTTTTATCTGAATTCATGGAGTTGGAAACTATTAGTATCTAGGAATTGGTGTTAGGGTTTTGATGTTGATGTTTTGGTTTATGATTTTGCATGATTTGATTGGGTTTTCTGAATTGAGCAAAGATGTTTGGAAGAGCACCAAGAAAAGTGACTACACAAAGTATTATGAGGCTCAAGGGGTTTCTTTGAATGCTTATCAAGACTATCTAAAGAAGGGTTGTAAAAAAAGCTTCCATTAAGAATTTGGGATCTTTTTTTGCATTTAGAAAAATGGTTAGTTTGTACCATTAAATTAACTTGAGGAATTAGGTCTACTGTTTGCTTGAGCTATTGACTTGGACTCTTCATTGCTTAATGATTTCATTCTAACAACGAAGAAAGAAGGAAGAAGATGAAGCTTAGCCCTGAAGGTAGCATTGCCTTTAACCAAACTTAGTCATAATGAATTGACCAAGTCAAGCTTGCAAAATACATTACCTATAACAATAACAGCTTTTGGCATTGCCTATAAAATCTCTCTCACAAAAATAATAAAAAAGATACACCAAAATATACCATTGCCAATTTTATTCATAATCCATCTATCCTCACCTTCATCTTTTGAATCACCCCTCGTAGCCTGCTTGAATCACCTTCATCTTCAGAATCTTGGTATAAGCTTTCGAGGTTGTCTTGAATTTTCTTCCACAATTTTGAACTTATCGATTTGTTTGTATCTCCGCCACCAATGTCCAAAGGCATGACATGTTATAGAATTCTACACTCAGTTAAAATAGTTTAGGAAAATTTAGTCAACACTCCCTAAAAAATTTTGACTTCGGTTAAAAAGAATCAGTCAATTTTTTTTAGTCTTCAACTCGCTGAGTACTTTTTTTATTTCCAACATATGATGATAAACCGGTAGAATAATGAGATTTCTTATCTATTAGAAATAAGAAAAAGAAATGAGATTGTGTTTGCTAGGTTCAGTAAATGAGGAGTTATGTAATGGTTACATAGATGTCAATCCCTTAGTAGTGTTATATTGACTTCTTAATGAAGGCTAGACTTTACTATTAGGTGACCAATACGTGGACAACTGTTTTTTTTTATATGGACAACTATTTTCGGGTCCGGTGCGAGTCAATTATGCTTGACTTAGTCGACTTTGAATTTAAGAAAAAATGAGTGAAAAACCCAAAAATCTAGACCCTAATAGGAAAAAAACCCACTAAAAAATAATAATGTCAAAAAGACCCATTTTTTGAACACTTTTCAAAATGTTCACAACATATGTAATTATGTTGTTAACAAGACAACATATTTTTTTCATAATTCCATTTTTACCCTTATATGTTGACAACATATATCATTGTGTTGTTATAAAATGTTGACAATATCTATAATAATGTCCCGACTTATTATAAAATGTTGGCGTCATGTATAATTATGTTCTTAACAACATATATAATGTATTAGTCAAACTATTATTTGTTCGTTAACGGATTTGTTAAATACAAAGGATAATATGTATAACATTTTAATTTTTGTAAAGGACAAATAAAAAAATGCTTTAGTCTTTATATTTATGTCGAAAGCAAAACAAAAAATGCGGAAACCATTTATTTTTTCACAAGACAAATCGAAAAATGTTGTAGCCAAAATATTTGTGTTAGTTTGTCTATGTAAAATGCAAAAGAAAAAAATGCGAAACATTTTGGCAAAGCAATGTCTAAGCAAAAACGAATTTGTTCAAAAATTTACAAATTGTTGAGACAAACTAAGATTTGTTCAGAAATTTACAAAAAATTTGAGAGCAAACCAAGAATTGTTCAGAAATGTTCAAAATTGTTTTTGACGTTGATTTGGACAGAAAATTTCATTTTGGAGGGTAAAATTGTATTTTTACCTACTGGGTTTTTTTCCTCATTATTATTTAGTATTGGGCCTGATTCTCTTTAACTTCCCCATTTTGGGCCTTATAATTACCGGCCCTTGATTTAATAAGGGGACAACTCCATAAAGTCTTAAATTCTAACAGTTACTAACTTGTGGACCATTAACAAAATAATAGTTCAAAATTGAAAACCTAAGTTGTCTTCTTCTTCATCATCTTCTTCTTCTTCCTTCTTCTTAGTCTTATTCTTATTCTTGTACTGCTACTAAAAGTAAACTATAATTTCTACCACTTCCTTTTGTTTTTTTATCATACCCTAGATGAATGAAAAAGATAAAACTCATCAATCTCCACTTCCCTTATTTTTTAGTAAACTATAGTTTCTACCACTTCTCTTTGTTTTTTAGTGAACTATAGTTTCTACTACTTCCCTTTGTTTTTTATCAAACTCTAGATGGGTTTGAATCAAACCCTACATTGATGAGGTAAAACTCTAACTTTTTTAATTTTATTTTGTATTTTCGTTTTGGTAGTTTGAAAGAATACAAAACGATTTCAAGGTAAAAAATCGAAGTGAAGAAGAAATTCCCAGAAGTTCGTGGGAAATCTACGAAAATATGCTAGATTTTCGTGGCAAGTTTCCTTCTGTCTTGCCAAATTTTCGTAGGAAATCTACAAAATTGGCAAGTCAGATTTTTTTTTTATTATTTTTTTTTACAAAAACTCAGAAATTAAGATCTCTCGTGTTTTGTCGATTTTTCACGAAGCACGAATAACTCTACTTGTTCGTACAAAATCTAGGGTTTTGAAATTTTTATTTCTAGGTTTTAAAAGTTTAACGGGTTTTAGGGTTTTTAGATCTAATCTTTCTGGTTAGGAATATTCTTCAACAATTCACTTCCCTTTGTTTGATGTCATAATATTTTCCAAAAAAATTTCTCTCTCTAGAATTTTGGGTTGATGATGAAGATGAAGTAGTAGAAGAAGACCAAACTTACTTAAGGTTTGTGAGAAAAGAAGGAGGTGTTAAAATAATACATCTAATTCTAAGAGGACTTGAGTGAAAATAATAGAGAGTTGTCCCCTTAGAAACTGGTGTCCATATAAAAAAATTAATTATTTTGGTTGTCCACATAAGATAGTTGTCCATATAAGAAAAACGGTTGTCCACGTGTTGGCCACCTACTATTAACCACTTTGAAATAAATCAGCTCTTAAAACACCACCAAACTATTTTAGAAACAACTTTTAATATCCAAAACAATGAATCTTACGCATATGAACAAAAATGGCGGATGAATATACCGACTTCGTTTACAACAATACTTGCAAAAGCCACGGATAATCAATTTTCAAAAGAACGAAAATGGCAGATGAATATATCAATTCCTTTTACAATAATTTTTGCAGAGGCAAAAGATAATCAATTTTGAAAAGAATCAGTTCAGGCTCAGATGCTTAGAGGTGGAAAGATTGTTGAAGTTCTAATAAAGGACGAGAAACTGTTTGTCGTGCATAGATAATTCTTCTTTCACCAGGATATATAGGAAAAAAGAAATATATGGGCAACCTGAAACAAGTTGGTGTTTATGAAGATTGAAGATGAAAATGGGGGTTTATGGAGGTTTAGGTTTTCAAGTTGAAGTTGCTTACTAGGGAGATAGAGTAGAGTGGTCGAGGGTGTTATTTTTGAAGAACCACTTAAATTTTAGAGTTATCTTCTTTTCTGTCCTCTACTTTATAACCAGTTTCCTTTTTAGCTCCCTCTTTTTCGTAAATTTAAAATTGACCTACATTTTTTCTAACTTCGTCTACATAACGTTAGAATCTTTATTTTTCTTCCAAAACTACCCTTATTTGAGGAAGCATGATTTGCACCTTTTCGAGATTGTCAAATCCACTGCCCATAAATCATTTCCTTTTTCATTTTCAAGAAATACAACCATATTCTAAGAGTTCCTCTTCACTCCCACATCTTCCTCTTCCTCAGTGAGTTCGACAAGTATGGTCCAAATTAAGCTTTATAACAACTTACTTTCATTTAAGATTTCAATTGGATTTTGGAAAGAACTATTCTAAACAATTCATTTGACCTACCACTTGAATCATTGAATTTATATGAGAATCGGTTTACAGGAAATATACCAAAGGAGATTGGGTTGTAGAATACTTCCTTCTGAGCTTCTGAGATTTGTACAAATGGGTCAGAAGTTTTAAAATGTGGGTTTTGTTTTTCATTAGAGAAGGTGATGCATGGAGATTTTCAGAAGATTTTCTGAAAATCTTAGATATCATCAAATAAGTTATTTTAGTAGTTTCCTATTTTTTAGTAGAGAATTGTTAATTTTACCAACTTTATATTTTTAGAAAACCTTCTAGGTTTTAGATTATTTAGAATTGTTATTAGAATTTGATTAGATCTAGGAAACTAGTATTTTATTTATTAGAAAATGTTAATTAGAGTCTGTTTAGGTTTAGGAAAACCCTAATGCCTATATAAAGAGGATTCACTAGTTGTTTTATTTATCCAGTTTAATCAATAAAGTTTAATATTTTAGTTAATTCTTCTTAGTTTCAAGTTCTATAAGTCTAAGACGAAGATCTAAAGACTTTTTTTGAGTTTTAAAGTTTTAGACGGAGATCTAATTCTTTTCAGAATTTTCCGCTCCGTCAGAAAGTGATTCAAAAACATCTAAGGTCATGAAAGCAGCTTTTTGAAAGATATTCCATTTTTAAGAATCTGGGTTTATTGGGTTTTTCCTTGAGAAATGTAGTAATTTGAGTGTGGTTGGTGTAAGTAGAGATAGAAGCTGAAGTCGAAGTGGTGGAAAAGTGATGGTAGTGGTTCATGATTGTGTTTAGAAGGGAAAAGGATGAGAGAAAGAGATTATACAAAAGAATTTGTAATTCTTTCTGAGTGGCCTATTTATGGAATTAGATGAGGACCAAGGGGTACTAATAGTAGTCGTGGTTGGACTTCCAAAAAAAAAAATAGTAGTCGTGGTTGTGATCAGTGGCGGATTCAGAAATTATTGGCAGGGGAGGCTAAAATTAAAGAGATTTTTTTTTATGAAATTTAGTTCTATGTAAAACAAATTCTAGAAAAATAATTGAAGTCGTTGCCATGCTCTTGATTTTTAAGACCCGAGCTCTGGCAAAACTTATCACCCACCATCTTTTACGTTTTTCTATTTCTTGTCAATTTCACCTATTTCTTGCTTATTTTTTTATTTTTAGAAGCGGAGTCAATTTTTTCACTGAAATACATTTATCTTTCATCTAAAGAAAATGATAATCTAATTGATAATTAATACAAATAATGGTATTTTAACAATAATACTTATTATTATTATCATCATCATCGTCGTCGTCATCATCATCATCATTGGAAATGACATGTTTTTCTGAAGTGACATATCTTAACTGATACTTCAAAACTGTGTTGATACTTTAAAATATATCTTGATACTCAAAACTGGCTAACCCGTCGTGTATAGATGATTGAATCCAGTTGATCCAAATTACACCATTACGTAACAATTTTAAGTATTGTTATATTATATAATAATAATAATATATTATTGATATTATAGTAATATGCCAACAACTGATTCCTCAGCTGGTTGCCCATCTACTCCGAAACACAGGTTCGGTTAACGGTGGATCAAAGGCAGTCATCACCTTGATTCTTCATCAAAACACCTTAAACTTGAATCGATCCCATTAATCGACATCCGATCACTATCTCAATCGGAACTCGAGTCGTCGTAATGATGAAATATTACAGCAAAATTTCACATCTGGTACCTGTGCTATTGTAGCACTAACACCTGCACGAGAAGGAAACAATTAATCTCTTGCAGTTAGATAGTCATTTCGTTTTTCTGTCTTTTGAGGATCTGTCTCAACCTTCATGAGGTAACTCATTTGATCGTCTGCGAGATAACGTACCCCCAACGTCTCCTCTTCCTATAGACGGTCCTCGACAAGAAAATGGTCCTTCAGATATTAGTGAAGATATCAACCTCTTTTCAATGAGTACTGTTTTTCAATATTTGGGTACATTCACGGAACACAACATTGAACCGAACTATAGAAGTTTTACATATGGTACACATTAGGTAGTTTGATGTGCTTAGTGTGTGTTCAAGTCGTTTCCATGCTCTCGATTTCTAAGACCCACCCTGTGGCAAAAATTATCCCTCACCATCTTTTGTATCTTTCTATTTCTTGTCAGTTTCACCTATTTCTCTTTCTTGTCAGTTTCACCTATTTCTTGTCAAATATTTAGGTAAAAAAAAGTCCAGACATTTAACTCTCTTCAATAAAGACAATGATACTAATTGATAATTAATACCAACAATGGTATTTTAACAATAATACTTATCATGATTATTATTATTATTATCATCTGAAATGACATATTTTTCTGAAATGACATATTTTAACTGATACTTCAAAACTAAGTTGATACTTCAAAAATATATGATGTACTGGCTAACCCGTCTTGTTTAGATTATTGAATAAAGTTGATCCACATTACACCATTACCGTAACAAGCATAAGTATTATTATGCGATATAATAATAATATATTTTGTATATTATAGTAATATGTCAAAAACTGATTTCTTAGTTGGTTGCGCATCTACTTCGAAAACTCAGAAGTCACAGATTCGATTCATGGTGGATCGAAGTCCCATTAAGATAGTAATCAGATGTTGATTAAAGGGATCGACTCAAGTTTGAGGTGTTTTGATAGGAATCAACGGTGACGACTGCCATCAATGAAGTTACAAAATTAGTTGTTAAAGCAAGAGACTTGTGTTTTTTTTTTCTTGGTCGCGGTTGTGCGACATAAAGAAAAGTTTCTCGACATAAAGATTAAGTCAATCAAGACTTTTTTGTTGTTCAACTAAAAATTCATTTTAGTTTGATATTGAGTTTGTGATCTGCGTCAATTTGATATTCACTTAGTATTTATCTTCTCTTATTCTAGTCTCATTTACTTTTGCTAAATTTTTTGCGACTGCTACATATTTGGAGTCAGTTTAGCGTCTCATTTCATTAAATCGTAATGAAACCAACTATTTTGGTTCGGACTAAAAGCAAGTAGGTGCAATGAAAATCTACAACAGTACCTTCACTTTTAGCTATGTTTAGGGGGGAAAACAACTAATCAACACCTTTTTCTAGTGTTGTCTCAAAATTCTTTGTCAAGCAGTTCACTAATTGAGGCTTCAAACCTCATGGTAAAACTTGAAGGAGAAGAAGACATCGAAAAGCTTTGGGAGGTTTCTCTTCATTGTCTTTAGTCATCTTCATTGTTAGAGATCCACTCCACTCGGTTTATCCGAGTGGATTAGGACGAATATTGAAGCTATAGGAATCCATATAGGATTAGGATTGTTATCATTATCGGATTCCTAATACAACTCCTAATAGGATTATTATAGATAAACATGTAATATAGTATCTTATATACTTAAAACTCTTATTATGAATCCTATATATATGGATCAAACTCAATGTTGTAATCATCAAGTTGTAAAGTAATAACAAGGTTTTTACCTAGCTCTCTCTCTCTCCCTCTCACTCGATCATCACTATCACCACTCGGTTTTATCCGAGTTGCCTTTGCAACAGTCCCTCGATCTTCAACCGAGACGATCATCAAATCGTTCTCGGCTTCACCGAGAATCCCACAGTGCACTCTCGGTTATACCCGAGAGTTACACTGATCCAGCTCGGCTATACCCGAGAGGAACTTCAAGGTTCACTCGGTCTCACCAAAGTGTTATCTCTCTCGGCTTCTACACATCCGTCTTCCTCGAGTTTCATCGAGTTGTTTACTTCAAGGTTTAAACCTTCTCACATTCATCATATAACGTTAATGAATAATAGTAGGTCATGAGATCTATTTGATCAATTGTGTTGGCCTTAACAAGTATGTAAACAGCGGTCCGATTGGTGTTCCAGTCATTGCTGCAAAAAAGGAAGCTTGAAGAAACATCCAAAATCATTAACTTCACAACATCAGCTGTTTCCACATCTTCATCTTCAAGCCAACTGTGATTTTGTTATCTTTTTAAAAATGTGTTCTTTAGTGTACACCTGTATTTGAATATGTCCATATCTTTCTTCTTTAGAGCTCTTTCGCTTCTGGTTTTACCAATTGTGAATTCCCACTTCTTGTCTTTGCCATGAAGATTTGTGTATATATAACAATTTTAATCATAAAAATCAGAAAATCAAGGAGAAAATTGCAAACTCGGTTTGCAAAATCAGTAGCTGCAAATATGGTTAGGAGAACAAGAGGATACGAATTAGGTTCTTGTTCATACTTCTGATTCAACTGGGAATAGATTTTCAAATAGCCCTTGCTTCCTTCAAAATTGCCACAACTGCTCAGTCTTTCGATTCATAAACGCCAGAATATCCGAAAGTCAGGCTGGGATTCAGCGGGAACGTGGTGTGGCCGGATTTTACTCAATGTTTCTTTCTCTGGCTGGACGAAATATGGCTATCCACATCAGTTTTCGGCTGGATTAAGTTTTGGGCATCCAAAGAGTTTTCAACAATGAAATATTAAAATAAATAAGAGCAAAAATAGTCAGCCCTAGTCGGGTTAGGGAGAACCATTACGCATTACATTAGAAAACAGATCAACAATCATCACAAACCAAGCAGAAAAAATAAGTCTGAATTTTCTCCATTTGCTCATACCTGTATATACAACAATTAAGACAATTTCTCTGCTTAATTTGTTAAGGAATAATTTGTACTCGGAGAGAAGATTATCATACAATGTATAAGATTCTTGCACATAGGCGACAAATCTTACCCGATTTCTGGTTACTATTGTCTCCTCATTTGTTTGGTCATTGAAGTTGAGCTAGGCACTGATTTAAATTTGGGCACATGGTTTAGCCTATTCGCCAAGCAGTCTGATTACCTTGCATATGCATGAGTTGAAGTAGGTCACAAAGTGCACCTGCCGCTAAAAGCGTGCTCCAGTACGTCTTCCACCCGCTTCATGAGCAATATCTGTTGACAGAAACCCAGTAATTAGAACCTCATTGGTTTCTTATATCTACATGCTCTTCTTTCCCTTTTCCTCTTCCATTTATTTGACCACGTACGAATTGGTTTTGCAGGATCAACATCGTCAGTGCTTTGTTGCTTTCACCGTCAATACGTTATTTACTCAGTTGGATAATTAATTAGCGAGGTTGCCCTCTATATCTATCAAAACATAGCTACCTCATAAACATTCATGTGATAATACTCGACTTCCAACCGACCAACTGTGTAGTTCATCTAACTGAGCACTTGATGAAGGGTGTTTTTATTTTCCATGTGTCTAAATATGCATCTGAACATGACTTAAGGATAAAGTAGTAAGTTTGCCTAAATTGGGTATTCGAGTCAAACTGTCACATAAGTCAGAACTGGTGAATCAAGATTTTGAAAGAGAAAAACAATATTTCAAACCCTAACTCAGGCTGACCCAGACTGCAAGACAGATTTCAGATCTATATCAAAATATTTATTTTCATTATTAGCGCCGAAAATAATTGTCATCTGAACATGACTTAAGGATAAAGTAGTAAGTTTGCCTAAATTGGGTATTCGAGTCAAACTGTCACATAAGTCAGAACCGGTGAATCAAGATTTTGAAAGAGAAAAACAATATTTCAAACCCTAACTCAGGCTGACCCAGACTGCAAGACAGATTTCAGATCTATATCAAAATATTTATTTTCATTATTAGCGCCGAAAATAATTGTCATAATTACTAGATAAAAACTGGGATACCTCGAGGCTGGAAAGAACAACTGATGGTACTTCATCTAAATCTTTCAAGTTGCGCTCCGGTAGGATAACTCTTTTTATACCATAACGATGTGCGGCCAACATCTGCACATTAAGAAAGAAACAGTTTAGAACTTTGGGCCAAGCTTTTTCACGTTTCAACAGATATAACTGCACATTCCAGTTTGAATGAAAAAAATGCAAACCATGGTCACGGTGTATGAAATTCATAATCACATCTGTAAATCGTGGGAGTCATCAATACTAATTACGAGACATGGTAGTCACTCTTTAAGAGTGAGGAGGAAGCTTTGCCTCTTGAGCTAGCTTTGGGGAGAGAGGCCCATTACCACCCAAAATTGGAATTTTGAGCCTAGATATACCCAAGTCTCTCATATTCTATTGGGGAACGAGAATGTTTTCTTCCGTGCCCCAATGTGTGAAGAGAAATATGATTGGCGCTCTCCCCACATTGATTCTGGAACAGATGGTGGTCGCTTTATACATGTGAGTGAAAGTCTCACCTCTTAAGTACGGGCCAGAGAGGCCCAATACCACTTGGGGTGAGGTATGCCAATACCATCCAACAAATATAACGCTACAAAAACTGAAATCTCCCATCAACAGCAACCCTATATTAAAATGTTATGCAAACCTGTGGAAAGTCATGCGCGTGCACGATTAACTCCGGCGACTATTAACTCTGACAACCTTCCAACACTAATTCTGGCCGTCTCTTTGTTTCTCTCTTTCTTCAACCCTCTCTCTCTTGACCTCTCTCTTTTTCTATTTTTCCATGTTCTTTGACTAATGCGATCTTTTATGGCACAAAAAACACTCATTACAAACTTTAGTAAACAAAATATATGTTTTCGCCATTAATACTTCAGTATAATCCATCTCAAATTTGTTTATTTAACTATTAGTTACATGCAAGGATAATTTAGACAATTAACATTTTTAGAGGCTTATCAGTGATGAAAAACAAGCAGGATTACACTTATAAGTAATAGTAAACAAACGGCATTGAACTTATTAAGTGATAGCACTTAGTAAGTGAATATCACTTATTAAGTGCAAAAAAATCAAACACCCTCTTAGCGAGCTTTTTTCCTTCTTTTTTATTATATAGATTGTGTGAAGGATTAAAAAAAAAAAGTTGAAGTCAAATATGTAGGCCAAAAAAGACCTGACATTTATCTCACTTCAATAAAGACAATGATAAATTCATTGATAATTAACACCAATAATGATATATAATTATTATTTGTATTAATTTTATTTTCATTTGAAATGACATATTTTGACTGATACTTCAAAAGTATCTTGATACTTCAAAATATATTTTGATACTTCAAAAATATATAATGCTATGGCTAACCCGTACTTTTTAGATGAATGAACCAAATTGATCCAAATTGCACCACAATTATAAGCATTATTATTGATGTTTGTCTAATGTGTTATGTTATATCTATTCTAGCACTAGGCTTGTTTTGGGTTTTTAAGACCCACCCCCGAGCCAAACTTATCGTGTTATGTTATATCTATTCTAGTACTAGGCTTGCTTTGGGTTTTTAAGACCCATCCCCGAGCCAAACTTATCGCACACCCTCTTGCCACTCTGATGGGAGTGTTAATGTTTTTCATGTTTAAACTTGTTGTGTGAACATCATTCAAATTTTTACAGCTTTTGAATTCTTGTCACAGTAAATCAACTTCAATATCATTTAGGGCATTTAACGATTATTGTGAAGGGATTCATCCTTTGAAATGGTATATTATTATTATTATTATTATTATTATTATTATTATTATTATTATTATTATTATTATTATTATCATATGAAATGACATATTTTAACTGATACTTCAAAACTATGTTGATACTTCAAAATGCATCTTGATACTTCAAAAATATACATTACCTTGGCTAACCCTTCTTGTTTAGATGATTGAATCCCGTTGATCCAAATTAAACCACTACCGTAATATTTATAAGTAATATTATATAATAATAATAATTTAAATAATATATTTTGATACTTCAAAAATATATGATGTGCTGGCTAATCCGACTTGTTTAGATGATTAAATCTAGTTGATCCAAATTACACCAATACCGTAACATTTATAAGTAATATTATATAATTTTTTTATATTATACAATAATAATATATCATTGATATTGTAGTATTACACTAATAACTAATTTACCAGTTGGTTGTGCATCTACTCCAAAATCCAGAAGTCACAAGTTCGATTCACCATGGGTCAAAGACGTTATTGGAACAAAAGGATAAAGAGTCGAGTTCCAATTGAGATAGTGATCCGATATCGAATAATGAGAGTGATTCAAGTTTGAATTGTTTTGATGAGGAATCAACGGTGGCGAATGTCATCAAGGAAGCTATAAAATAAGCTCTTAAAGCAAGGGACTTGTGTTCTCTTCTTAGCCGCGGTTGTGGGACAGAAGGACAGTCATCCAGGATGTTGGGTTCTGAAGAGAGAAAGAGGTTTAACAACCCACAAATTATAATTTATCACATAAGGATAGAAACTGAGGTCAAGAAGAACATCAATCCAAATTTGCCTGATGTTAAATCCTTCCCTTTTTCTTGGTTTCTTGTTGAGTTATTTCTTTATTTGTTATGCAAAATTACAGATGGAGGTACCCGTTGATCCAAAATTTCAGCGGGAATTTGTGATGTTTTTTGTTTCCTCTTTTGGTGGTTTCTGCAAAGTACCCTAATTTTAGTAGTGAAAACTACGTAAATTAAAGTTTGACGATACAGAGATGACAATGCTTTCTGGTCGTTCCCGCGGTGGCAGTTCCGTTCCGTTTCCACGAGTCGTGTTGTGCACGGTCCGTGGCGTGTCCCAGGTCCTAACGGGTCAGGGATAACGAGACTGGTCGTGTTCTTAAATTTACTGGTCGTGTCGTTTCGCTTCAGGATCGACATGGCCTGTTGGCCTCCACTTCTTAAGGGTTAATACTTATACTCATTAGTCACTACATCTTTTCAAGTGGATGGTAGTTCTACTAGTCTGAAGCATTATAACTTTTATCTTATCATAACTTTTACTCTTTACTTTAGCATAGTAATATTAGTGAAGTGTGTTCATCTGCCTTCTTGTATATTGTTTTACTGGATAGAGCATATTAACCTATAATTGGGTATAGATACTCCAGCATGTGAGATATGTATCTATTAAATCTTCTTTACACACTCCAGCATGTGAGATATGTATCTATTAAATCTTCTAAAGAACTTGATTCAACTGGGGATAGACTTTCATACGCCAAAATTCTGCGAGGGTAATTTTGTCCGTCAAAATTTGGTTTATTATACACTGGATTAATAGTTGTGAAATGTTTGTTCTTTTCTCTTTTTTTTTTGCTCATGTAGCCCTTGCTTCCTTTGAAAATGCTACACCTGCTCAAGTCTGTTGAACTATATATGACAGAAAATCCGAAAAGTCAGGCTGGGACCCAACTGAGTTTTCGGCTGGATTT
Organism: Eschscholzia californica; assembly: GCF_041429995.1. NCBI lineage: Eukaryota > Viridiplantae > Streptophyta > Magnoliopsida > Ranunculales > Papaveraceae > Eschscholzia > Eschscholzia californica. Next base: position 8,317,659 of record NW_028238472.1, read on the forward strand.
CGTCTCAAAAGTTTTGGGCATCCAAAGAGTTTTCAACAAAGAAACATTAAAATAAATAAGAACAAAATTAGTCAGTCCTAGTCGTATTAGGGACAACCATTACATTAGAAAACAGATCAACAATCATCACAAATCAAGCACAACAAATAAGTCTGAATTTTCTTCATAGCTGTATATACAACAATTAAGACAATTTCTCTGCATCATTTGTTAAGAAAGAAAACGTGTTCTTATTCAGGATGAATAATTTATACTCAGGACAGAAGATTATCATACAAATGCATAAGATTCTCGCACATAGGCGACAAATCTTACCCGATTTCTGCTTACTATTGTCTCCTCATTTCTTTGGCCATTGAAGTTGAGCTAGGCACTGGTTTAAGTTTGGGCAGATGGTTTCGCCTATTCGCCAAGCAGTCTGATTACCTTGCATGAGTTGAAGTAGGTCACAATAGTTTTTGTTAGTTCATCATAACTTAGCTATTTGTCTCAAAGTGCATCCGCCGCTAAAAGCGTGCTCCAATACGTCTTCCACCCGCTTCACGAGCAATATCTGTTGACAAAAACCCAATAATTAGAACTTCATAGGTTTCTCTTGATCACTCAAACATTCTAATATCTCATATCTACATGCTCTTTTTCCTCTACCACTTATTTGAAAACGTATGGATTAGTTTTGCAGGATCAACATCGTCAGTGGATTGTTGCTTTCATCGTCAATACGTTATTTACTTAGTTCGATAATGTATTGGTGAGGTTGCCCTCTATATCTATCAAAACACAGCAGTCACAGCTACCTCATAAACATTCATGTGATAATACTCTGACTTCCAACACACACCAACACCATAGTTCATCTAACTGAGCACTTGATGAAGGGTGTTTTTATTTTCCTTATGTCTAAATATGCATCTGAAAATGACTTGACTAAGGATAAAGTACTAATTTAAACAGAGTCGGATTACTATTCCTCAAGTCATACTCAAAGTAAGTTTGCCTAAATTAGGTATTCGAGTCAAACTGTCATATAAGTCAGAACTGGTGAATCAAGATTTGAAAGAGAAAACCAATGGTCCAAATCTTAACTCGGGCTGACCCAGACTGCAAGACAGATTTCAGACCTTTATCACAATATTATTTTCATTATTAGCACCGAAAATAATTGTTACAATCACTAGATAGAAACCGGGATACCTCTAGGCTGGAAAGAACAGCGGATGGTACTTCAACTAAATCTTTCAAGTTGCGCTCCGGTAGGATAACTCTTTTTATACTATAACGATGTGTCGCCAAGATCTGCAAATTAAGAAAGAAACAATTTAGAGCTTAGGGCCGAGCTTTTTCACGTTTCAACTGATATGACTGCACATTCCATTTTGAATGAAAAAAATGCAAACCATGGCCACGGTGTATGAAATTCATAATCCATACCCGGTAGATGTGATAAAACATTTGTAAATCGTCGGAGTCACCAATACTGATTATGGGACACGGTAGTCACTATTTAAGAGTGAGGGGGAAGCTTTGCCTCTTGAGCTAGCTTTGAGGAGAGAGGCCCATTACCACCCAAAAAATGGAATTTTGAGCCTAGTTATACCTTAGTCTCTCATAGTCTATTGGGGAACGAGAAGGTTTTCTTCCGTGTCCAATGTGTGAAGAGAAAGAGGATTGGCGTTATCCCCCACATTGATTGTGGGACGGATGGTGGTCGCTTTATACATGTGAAGGAAAGTCTCACCTCTTAAGTTACGGGCCAGAGAGGCCCAATATCACTTGGGGTGAGATAGGCCAATACCATCCAACACATATACTGAATGCCCCATCAACAGGTACCCTATATTAAAATGATACGCAAACCTGAGGAAAGTCGTGTGCGTGCACTAGAAACATACCTTATCCTTGATACCACCGACAGGTAAGACAAGCCCCCTAAGAGTCATCTCTGCAGTCATTGCTGTGTCTGATCTTACTCGTTGTTGAGTGAACAGAGAAACTAATGATGTTACCAAAGTTACACCTGCAGAAGGTCCATCCTTCGGTATGGCCCCTGCTGGAAAATGTATATGAATATCTTGTCCTTCCATCAAACTGATGTTCCCCGAAGCAACCAACTTAAGATCTGATGCTCCTGCTCTTACCTAATCATTTATAGAACAGTAAAGCCAAGATACTATGTGTTACATATTGTGAGAATGGTCAAACATTATGTAAGAGCATAATCACTATAGAACAATTAGCCAAGATTGATTTTGGTTGTAATTTGTGATTTTGTCATCTCATGCCAAACATGTCCTTAGTAGTTTTGCTAAAAATATTAAATTCAAGGGGGTAAGCTCAATTACTAATTACTGAAGGGGGTAAACTCAATTACTGATTAGTTTTGAGGGGGTAAGCCCAAAAAACCCTTAAATTTTTTATCAACTTTTTTTCTCTATAAATACAACTCTCTTTCTCTACAAACTCAAATCAATTTCATGTGTTGGATTATTTTAAGTTGAAGTTTTTTTAATGAATTTTAAGTTTTTAAATTAATGAGATATTTTTATTTATTTTGTTTTTGTTTTTACAAAAAAAAAAATCCCACCGTTGGATATGATCCAACGGTGGGATTTGCTCCCCAATGTGACCGTTCGGGAGCCCCAACGGTCCCTTGGGGAGTAGGGGCCGGCTCCTAATAAGGGGTCGACCCTTGTTTCCCTCAGTCCTCCGTCCGGGACCATTTCCACTCCAATGAGGAGGATGGGGTGTCCCGGGACCTTAATTTGAATTAAGAGCCCGGGACCGCTCCCCATTGGACTTGCTTTAAGAGCATCTCCAATGCAACACTCAATCTTAGAAACTCCGAGTGCCACTTAGGATTTTTAGAGTTTTTTCTTAAAAATCCTCTCCAATGCAACGCTTTATTTGGATCTCTAAGATGACGTGTCGAGGGTGGAATAGAGATATCTCAAGAGGACACTCTATTTCTAGAGTGTCCTCTTCAGATATCTTTAATTGTCCAACTCATCAATATTTGATTTTCAACCAATAGAAATCGAGACTTCTATATTTTCTAAAATAACTAGTTATTTATTTACAAAAATAACTATGTCACATAAGTAAAGGCTAAGATAAGTTTAGAGTTTTGCAATGGAGACAAAAAAAAATTGAGGGTCTCTATTTACGCCACCTAGGAGTGAGAATCTCAAATAGAACTTGACACATAGGATGAATAGAGATTTTTTTGAGTTTTGCATTGGAGATGCTCTAAGAAAGAAAACAATTATGGAGCATAGGGCCCAAGATTTTCACGTTTCAACATAAATGACTGCAAATTCCAGTTTGAGTGCAAAAATTGCACATTATGATTACAGTGCACGAAATTCATAATCCATACTACCAATAGATGTGATAAAACATCTGTAAACAGTCAGAGTTGTGAACCAAAACTATAAAAAAAAAAGATAATATGTGAATAACACTTGACATTTTTTTTTACTAGGGATGATTTTTTACTAGGGATGATTCAAATTTTTTTTTTTTTGTTAAAGGGGGATGATTCAAATGTAAGTAGTCAATATATAATTATAGAAAACAAATAGTCAAAGTATGTTGACAGAGGTTGAATAATGAAACAAAAATTGACCTAGTGGTATGAGAAGAGGTAAAACAAGGGTAAAAACTACATCCCTCAATTCGTGTGGAGTGCAACATAGAAGAAGGATGGAGGAGGTCAACAATGTTTTACTCATCAGTATTAGGTAAGCGAACACCTTCTCAAATCTTGGCCCCTCCTTTGAGCAAAATCCAATTAGAAGAAATAGAAAAAGACCTAAAACAAAACTAGTCACAATGAGCCCAACTCCTACTTTGAATGCCATACTAGTCAGAGGAATCTTTCCTTCACGAAAAATAATCGCTTCAAGAACCATTAATCCCATTAATCCAATTGGGCAAATAAGAGCGACAAGAGATATTTTTACTTTATTTTTTAGGTTTCGGACTTGTTCAGTTTGGTCCAAATCATGAGGTGCAGTAGTTGTCGATTGAACTGAAATTGCCACCGACTTGTTCTCCATTACTAGCAATGTGTAGTATGTTGTTGTATCTGTACAAAGAAAAAAAAATTAATCTAACAGATATAAATAAACCCAATTTTAGTAATGGAACCAAGTTTAGTAATATGCACGGTTGGAGAAAATATTAGGAACTTCATTATTGGCTTATTCTGAACAAAACCCAATTTTACTCTTTGCAATTAGGGTTTCAGTATTTATGTGAGGGGGGAAAAAAAGAAATAAAATCGACTCACCTAGATGATAGGAGAATTGTCCAAAGGATGAGGAAGGAAGTTTTGAAGAGACAAGTTAATAGAAAGGGGAATATTCCTTACATTAGTTGTTTCCTTTTACAGTAGAGATGGAAAGGGGAATATTGTAGAAAGAGAGAGGAAGGCATGGGATAATAGGGTTGTTTTGCGAAACGGTTATACATAAGTACCGGATTTTGCGAAAGGGATGTGACCTTTTATTGTTTTGCAAAAGGGTCGTGGACTAGTGTTGACCAGTTAAGTTCTAACACCCTTAATCTAATTCCATTACTTAAAAATTACATTGTTACATTTAAGAAATTTATTCGATTTTGACACTAAATTCGCAAAGGTGAAAAATAAGACATCGACCTTAAAAAAAATTATTTTTCTAGATTTTTTAGCATTACACATTTAAATAATGAATTTCATAATCTAATACACGATGAATAAATGATATAATCAAAATATCATTTATGAGAAATATAAAAAAAAGAAGCAAAATTTCAACTGCGGCATAAACAAGAGAGAAAAAAAATTTAAAAGCACATGAATATAAATTTAAACTTTATTCTGTCTACTCAATTTAAAGAGTTAGAAAGTAAAAGGAATTTAAGAAGTGTGATGAGGATTCGTAAAAAAAAAAAAAAAAAAGAATTAAAAAAAAAAAAAAAAAGACCAAAAAACTGACAAAAAAACCCTAAGCTCTTCTCTTGTCGGCACAATCTCTTTGTAAAACTCAAGCGACAACAACTCTTTCAATTTCCGATGAAAATCGAAGGTGGAAGAAAGAAAAAAAGAAGAAGATGAATAATGTTAACTATTCATATAATGTGATGTTAAATTTAACATTTATTAAACGGTCAATGTTAGTCCACGACCCCTGGGCAAAATAACAAATAGTAATGTCCCTTTTGCAAAACCCGGTACTTATCTGCGCCCCTTTTGCAAAATAACCCGGGATAATATCATATAGATTCATGGAGTTCTTCTTCTATAACCATTACATTAGAAATAACAGATCAACAATCATCACAAATCAAGCAGAACAAATAAGTCTGAATTTTCTCCATACCTGTATATACAACAATTAAGACAATTTCTCTGCATCATTTGTTAAGAAAGAAAATGTGTTCTTATTCAGGATGAATAATTTATACTCAGGACAGAAGATTATCATACAAATGTATAAGATTCTCGCATATAGGCGACAAATCTTACCCGATTTCTGCTTACTATTGTCTCCTCATTTATTTGGCCATTGAAGTTGAGCTAGGCACTGGCTTAAGTTTGGGCAGATGGTTTCGCCTATTCGCCAAGCAGTCTGATTACCTTGCATGAGTTGAAGTAGGTCACAATAGTTTTTGTTAGTTCATCATAACTTAGCTATTTGTCTCAAAGTGCATCCGCCGCTAAAAGCGTGCTCCAATACGTCCTCCACCCGCTTCACGAGCAATATCTGTTGACAAAAACCCAATAATTAGAACTTCATAGGTTTCTCTTGATCACTCAAACATTCTAATATCTCATATCTACATGCTCTTTTTCCTCTACCACTTATTTGAAAACGTATGGATTAGTTTTGCAGGATCAACATCGTCAGTGGATTGTTGCTTTCATCGTCAATACGTTATTTACTTAGTTCGATAATGTATTGGTGAGGTTGCCCTCTATATCTATCAAAACACAGCAGTCACAGCTACCACATAAACATTCATGTGATAATACTCTGACTTCCAACACACACCAACACCATAGTTCATCTAACTGAGCACTTGATGAAGGGTGTTTTTATTTTCCTTATGTCTAAATATGCATCTGAAAATGACTTGACTAAGGATAAAGTACTAATTTAAACAGAGTCGGATTACTATTCCTCAAGTCATACTCAAAGTAAGTTTGCCTAAATTGGGTATTCGAGTCAAACTGTCACATAAGTCAGAACTGGTGAATGAAGATTTGAAAGAGAAAACCAATGGTCCAAATCTTAACTCAGGCTGACCCAGACTGCGAGACAGATTTCAGATCATTATCAAAATATTATTTTCATTATTAGCACCGAAAATAATTGTTACAATCTCTAGATAGAAACCGAAATACCTCTAGGCTGGAAAGAACAGCTGATGGTACTTCAACCAAATCTTTCAAGTTGCGCTCCGGTAGGATAACTCTTTTTATACCATAACGATGTGCGGCCAAGATCTGCAAATTAAGAAAGAAACAATTTAGAGCTTAGGGCCGAGCTTTTTCACGTTTCAACAGATATGAGTGCACATTCCGGTTTGAATGAAAAAATGCAAACCATGGCCATGGTGAATGAAATTCATAATCCATACCCAGTAGATGTGATAAAACATCTATAAATCGTCGGAGTCACCAATACTGATTATGGGACACGGTAGTCACTATTTAAGAGTGAGGGGGAAGCTTTGCCTCTTGAGCTAGCTTTGCCTCTTGAGCTAGCTTTGAGGAGAGAGGCCCATTACCACCCAAAAAATGGAATTTTGAGCCTAGATATACCCAAGTCTCTCATAGTCTATTGGGGAACGAGAAGGTTTTCTTCCGTGTCCAATGTGTGAAGAGAAAGAGGATTGGCGTTATCCCCCACATTGATTGTGGGACAGATGGTGGTCGCTTTATACATGTGAAATAAGTCTCACCTCTTAAGTTACGAGCCAGAGAGGCCCAATACCACTTGGGGTGAGATAGGCCAATACCATCGAACACATATCACACTAAAGAAAACTGAAATGCCCCATCAACAGGTACCCTATATTAAAATGTTACGCAAACCTGTGGAAAGTCGTGCGCGTGCACTAGAAACATACCTTATCCTTGATACCACCGACAGGTAAGACGAGGCCCCTAAGAGTCATCTCTCCAGTCATTGCTGTGTCTGATCTTACTCGTTGTTGAGTGAACAGAGAAACTAATGATGTTACCAAAGTTACACCTGCAGAAGGTCCATCCTTCGGTACGGCCCCTGCTGGAAAATGTATATGAATATCTTGTCCTTCCATCAAACTGATGTTCCCCGAAGCTACCAACTTAAGATCTGATGCTCTTGCTCTTACCTAATCATTTATAGAAGAGTAAAGCCAAGATACTATGTGTTACATATTGTGAGAATGGTCAAGCATTATGCAAGAGCATAATCAGTACAGAAATTTTGGCACATGATTATTGTTATATTTTGACTATGGACCAGAGCATTTGAAGATATAGACAGACGTGTGGTGTCAACCCTCGAATTTATTATAAGTTAAAAAGTTCTTTGGGTGCCAAAATGGCCATCCAGGTGCCTGAGACAGATGGGACGAAGGGCGAGTAAGGCTGCATGAGGACTGAACATGAAGGGCTGGAGGCTTCCCATGAGATGACAAGATCAGGGCATGTGCTAGCCGAGAGTGGCTCCTATGTTTCATTCCAATGATGAAATCGTGTTTTCAGGGTATGTAATATGCATGGGTGTGGAATAGTAGACATAACTCGAATTTTTGAGTTTGCACTTGTGGGATATGTAAGTGGTGACCCGATATTTTAATCTAAGAGTACAAGACATAAACATAAAGGTGTGTGTTCGGACTAAATAGACAAGAGACATTTTACGTACTTGTTGCTTAATGAATGTATGACTAGCATATAACGATGATGTATTTCAAAAAAGAAATAAATAAACATACACAAAAAAGCCTGGTTAACGCTCAAATACTAGAGCTTCATAGATTACATAGGAAAACTAATATATAACATATAAAAAAGACTAAGAAACTTACCCATGTGAGTGCTATTTGTGCTGATTCCTTAATAACATCACCGAGTTGGCCAGTGAGATGCAATTCACCTTTCCCCACCATTGTCGAAGCTTCAACAAACTGAACCTCCCCACCGAAGGTGGTCCACACAAGCCCAACTGCTACACCAGGAGTTGTCACTCGTTCTGCAGTTTCTCTATCGTCAAATCTTGGAGGCTGCATTTCAAGGTTAATAATCATTTATCATATCACTATATCAGTCAGGAAAAATGAGAAAGTGAACCTCATAATCACTAATTTAACTCGACTAACTTATGTCAGAACAGACACAAATAGGCTAAATTCTAGGCATCTAGACATATTTCTTAAATATCCACCTTTTTACAAGTTTATGTATGCCGCACATGATTATTATCAATGAACAGTCTATAAGTATAGTAAGCACCGAGGCTTCCTTCAAGAACCAAACTTCAAACAGAAGATATCTAATCAAGAAAATAAGGATAAGACGAATTTATTACCCCTAGTACTTTTTCCAGCATTGCCTCGTCAACAACCAAAGTTGATGAATTCCTGAAAGCATTTGATATCTCATGATTATTAACATCCATTGGAATGACTTCCATCTCAACTTCAGCCCCTTCCGCAATTCTGCTTTCCATTGATGTAGACATTTGGTGAACACCATTGCCGAGCGAGAGAGCATCTTCTTGCTCAGCAACTCTAACCGCAGCTGCACGGGCCAAAGCAGCTAAGTTCCTCTCCAGATTTCTTACACCAGCCTCTCTTGTATATTTCTCAATTACAAGTTTTACCATGCTCTGCAACACACACACCCATACAAATACGGATACGCTATTACAATATGAACATTTTAAAATAAAGACAAAAAATAATAGCATTACCTCGGGAATCTGAAGAAATTCAGATCTCAATCCATGCTGATCAAGAACTCTTGGTATTAAATGCTGCATGGCTATTCTTAGCTTTTCTTCCGGTGTATACCCAGGTAGCTCAATCACTTCCATTCGATCTAGTAATGGTGGAGGAATGGGTTGCATACGGTTCGCAGTTGCAACAAAGATCACATTTGAAAGGTCGAATGGAACATTCAGATAGCTGGTCATCAGTTAGGGAATTCCGCTCAAATATTGTCACTCTATTAAAACGAAATTTGTTTAATAGAAATGACCTTCTCCATACATTATTACGGGAGTGAAGACTGTAGGATCATACTTGGATGTTCTTTTAAACTTCTATGCAAATTGAACTTGATTCAAATAAAGCTACATTATCAAGAATCACTAACAGAAACAAAAAAAAGATATGATATGCATAGTATATCATCCTCAAAATACTGCTACGAAGAATAGAAGATATACTATTTCGGGACACAACCAAGAGAATCTGGAATATCTGAAATGCAACTTATGCAAATCAAGCATGATTAAAATATAGCTAGATCATCAAAAATGACTACAAGAACAAAAAAACTGCAAGCGCAGCATATGACCCACAAAATACTGCTATGTGGAACAGAATCAACAGATATTCGATTTACAGATACAACCAAAAAAATCTGGGAGATATGATATGCAACTAGATGAACAATCAACATGACCTTATTAATAGTTAATTACTAGTAGTTAACCTAAGTTTACCTTGCTAACTACTTTTCGATTCTTATTACTATAAAAATGACATTTTAAAATTACTTTTGGGAGTTAGATACTAAAGAACAGCTTCCGAGTTCCTGGAAGTAAACTTAAAGCTCGCCAAACAAAAATCAATGATGAAAATAGATGTGTAAAGCAGATGAGACTGTCTAAAAATAGATATACTAGAACTTATTGCGTAACAAATTGGATACTGATCATTGAAGGTTTTGTTCTGTTCCGGGTCAAGAACCTCCAAAAGGGCTGAAGAAGGATCCCCACGAACATCAGAACCAGTCTTGTCAATCTCATCAAGTAGCATCACTGGATTTTTAACAGCCACTCGCTACAAAATAAAATATGAAAGAGCATGTTAATTTTATATGCATATTGAACTCGGAATCAAGAAAAACAATTCGTTTTTACTACTGCCAAAGCCAAGACAATTTACTCATGAACATTGCAATGTCATGTCCTCCAATCCAGTATACGTTATTTCCCTTTTATTTCCCCTCTACAATTCAAATGCTTCTGGGTTAGGAAGGAATACTTCAAATCGATGTATAAGTAACATAAACCATGTATCACATTTAGATAACTAAGCGATCAAGCTACTGATAACGGCTTGTAGTTGTAGGTGGGATCTTTTTTTCGAAAAGCAAGATATTGTAGAAAGAGACTTATAGGTAAAGAGTAAATACAGGAAGAACAATGAAGAAGTATAAGATCATGGATGAGACCCCTAAAAGATCAAAACCTATCTTCTCAAGAAGAAAGCATCCCAGTTGAGAGTGCGATGCCTAACACCCGCCATCTCTTTATCTAGCCACAATGAGGGAAATCACTCCACATGCTACATCAACTGAAGATAGTTGGTAATTATTAAATTCATATGTAACAACAGGAAAACATCTTGACAGTTGACAATCCAGGAGCCACCAGAACCATCTACAATGTTCTTATGCTAAGCATAAAGCTGTAAACATGAAAGATCTGAACAACCCATAGACTTACTAGATTTCAGAACTACCAGGCACTTCTAAATCTAATGCACCCATTCTAGGACATTTTGAATCCTGATTTCTGAGATCTGAGTCAAGTATGCTTAAACAGTAAATACTCCTATAACAGGTCTAAACTCTAAAGTAAGAAGTAATAGCTGATAATAATAAAGAGAAAACAAGGTTTTAACCTTTAGCCCTTCAATTAGACGCCCTGGCATACTCCCTATGTATGTCCTCCTATGTCCTCGAATATCAGCTTCATCCTTAACACCACCAAGAGATATTCGTATGAATTTTCTTCCAAGAGCAGCAGCAATGGATGACGCCAAAGATGTTTTCCCAACTCCTGGTGGGCCCACGAAACATAGAATAGGACCTCTTGCATCGGGTTTTAACTGCCCACCAGTTGATTAAATCAGATGCAAGAAATATTTTTAATTTGATAGTTGGATCATGAGAGAAATTTGAAGATCACAGGAATTAGAGAGGGCAACCTTGCGAACTGCCAGATATTCAATAATCCGTTGTTTGACTTTGTCTAAACCATAATGGTCACTGTCAAGACAGGCTTTTGCAGCTTTTAGGTTCAGTTCACGTTCCTCACTAGCATTCTGCCAAGGCATATCAGCAAGAAGTTCCAGGTAAGCACGCGAACTACTATATCCAGGTTGCTGAGGTTGCATTTTTTTCAGTCTCCTGAGCACAGATGTAACGTAGCATATCAGGACAACTTTATAGGAACTGTATTCAGAAGGCAATTTGAATCTAAGCACATAAAATTAAAGCCTGAAATTGGTAAATACTCCATTATTTTGATAACCATGTACTCGTAAACAGGTATCCGTATGAAGTTATACGAACACATGTTTCAAGGAAGCAAAGGGCTGAAGCATCATGCACGCCCTTTTCTATTCAAACAGGTTAAAGATTTTTGAGAACCATTCCAGTATGTATCCGGGTAGAGGCATTATAACTAACTTACATTATTATATACAGAAAATAAGAAAACTCAATGTAAAGATCAATTTTCACATACAAAAGCATAACTGTGCACATAATATGATCTTTTCTGCATTTAAGCTATCATTCGTATTGCATAACTACATTATTACTAAGGCATACCGTAATTCCCTTTGTGCATGCTTCCACACATTTGGAGGCATTCCAGCACTTTGCATCTTTCTTTCCAAGGCAGCCATATCATCTTCATCGTCATCATTGTCACCAAGCTCCTCTTTTATAGCCCTCATCTGTAATTAATAAGAGGAAAATTTGTTAGAGGTGTCAGCCACTCGCGGTTTAGGATATTTATCTTGCAAGCCATCCAAATGTAGATTTTGTACAAAATGGAGAGAAAATGTATTTTCAAGAGTGTTTGTCGAATATATCATTTATGCACTCCTCACTGTACATAACTACATATCATATAATCGTTCATGTGTTTATCATTTTTTTTCAGAATGAAAAGGTAAGGGTCCTAGTCTAGATCGTAATGCTAATCAATGTCATACAAGTATGGAAGGACACCTTTTGCCTAACAAAAAGAAGTATTGAAAGAGCTCAATGAGCATCTGATGCAAACTCGTTTGCGGAACCTTTAATGGACGTTAATGGTCGATGAAAATAACTAAACAAAACTCTAATTAATAATAAGATAAACTTAATGCTTGCTGACGCCTAGTTAACAAATACACCTTTATCTCGCTCAACTTCTAATGCCTCTAATGGATTCAGCCAACCCTCTTTATAAGGCTAGCCTAAAGCATGTAAAAGAAATAAAGGAGAAGCTTATCTAAAAGAAACCCCAAAAGAAAAGGAAAGTCAATTTAGTCCTACTCCCCAAAAAATAGGATTCCTATCTTAAAAGAGTATTAGATAATTTACAAAACAAAATAGAAATTAGATTCTGTCAGGAGTTTCTAGAGGGTCGGCCAAAAGGGGAGTGCTCCTAAAAGCATGAATCCCCTTCTTCGTTGACATGTTAGATTCTAGGCACTTCAAGTCTTCAACATTCTAACCATTTAGAAGAGTTTATGAAGCATAACCTATAAGCAAACATTACAAAAGTGAACAACCAGTAAAAGATCAACTCATTAAATACATCTTTAAATCTTATTAACCAAAGTTGAACATGTAAAACAAAGATATATGAGAAATTTAAGGGAACATGGAGAAATTATAAAAAGACTGGACCTAAGATACTTGACTTATGTTGTTTTTGTCCAAATATGGCAAGCAGGTACTTTCCATATTTAAACTGAAGCACCACAAATATTAACAATTTCAAAGAAACTCATAATGTGAATTCTAGGAATGCAAGGTTAATCCCAGCAGATAACATTGACCAAATGACACTGTTTTCCAACAACTTGTTTCTCATCTGAATTTGTTCTAAAAAAAAGTTGGTTTTGTTTTATTTTGTATAGGTAGTGGCAATACTCATCGATTTGGAAGAGAAGGGGTTTTATAAAAAGCAAACCTGCTGACGTAGAAGAAATTCCTTCTGTGATTTTGACAGATGTCCTTCAACCTTTTGTGTTATTTTCTCAGCTACACGGATTGACTGTCATAAGATAGCAAAAAAACTGTCTCTAAATATTTCATAGGGACAGGGACATAAAAATGATCACTATACACTCATAACCGATTGAAATATCAACTAATACTTTACCTGTAAATGTCTATCAACTAACTCGGTAGCTTTAGAAAGCCTTACTTTCAAATCAACCGAATCAAGCATAGATAGCTGCTCATCAAAGCTCATCTCAAAGCTGGCAACAAATATATCAGCTAGCCTGTGTACAGGAACAGTTTCTAGAAGAACTTTTGTCCTTCCGGCTATTTTCTGCTTCTGTGAAAATAATAAATTAAAGTTTGAAGTCAGAATATGGGTAATAAATCAGTGCACACATGACAGAACATTAGACACCAATTCGACTTGAATGAATTATCATCAACATTAGAAAGTAAACACTATGAATGACAAACAAGTTATACACTAGCAGCAGCCGTTTTGTTAGAAAATAGTCAAGATGATTCAAACCCTTTTCATCTTGTTATTCTTTTGTACCTAATATTGCAAAGACATCTCCATTGGTCTAAATTCCAATTATATTATCTTTGCATCAAGATTTTATTCTTGTTTTGAAATTATTTTTCAGTTTTAATGTAGCAATGACATTTTCTTTTCTTTTCCTGTTATCAACTTGCTCACTTGAATTTCCCAAATTAGGTTCTTTGAGATTGATGTACACTTCCTGTTGTCAACTTACTCCCAGAGACTGTGGCTGGACAATTCCAAAACTAAGAAGATGGATAAGAACATTCAATAAATTGATGAGAATCAATTATAAAATTAATCAACTCCAATAGACCCTATAAACCAAATTGTTCATGTAATAGCTCTTATGACAAGCTCTAATATCTTGGACTGCATCAGCTAAAATATGAAAGAGAAACAAACGGAACTAATCATAATTTAGTGACCAGAGAAAAATATTAAGCATAAAAAAAGTATGGACCAATGGATGGACGGAAATACTTAAATATAATAGTCATAATGTCACTGTAATCCTCAGGCTTGCGCACCTATGTAACATATGCGACTCATGGAGTCCACTTCTTCGTTACCATCACACTAAAAAGTGCAAATAAGGAATTGTCTCTCTCCCAGACAAAATGGTAACTGTTATCAACTTAGCGCACATAAATATTCCGTTTCTCGAACTTATCGTGTTGTAAGTTTAGTCAAAACCAGTGACTCATTGATCATAGTACCACGCATAAGAAGTCACAGAGGAAGAGAGCAGATCGATAAGAAAATCAATCAGTAACGAGTATAAAATTCGAAGTAAGATGATGAGAAACCGGATGCCGCCTATGAGTATGCATAAACTGGTACTCCCTAAAAGTTACAAAAGACCCTTGAATGCTTAATGGTAAGAAGAAGTTTGTTTCATAATTACAAGTTTACAACATTTCACTTGTGTATGCTTCTTTTCAAGCATTTAAAGGATCTGAGAGTATCGAAATAAGAATTTTAAGTTAAATCTAACCTGCTCAAGAACAGATATCAGCTCTGTGGCAGTGGCTTTGAATTGGTGAGATAATGACATCACGTCTGGGTCTTGCACTGCTTGCTCCAACTCTAATTAAAATTAAAGAAGTAAAGCATCTCAAAATGTAAATGAGAACATTAAGTTCAGGCTCCAATAGTTATGCACTAATATTGGGGAAAAATGTGCAAGTAGTATGCTTTGATAGTGCTTAGTTAAGACATTAAGTGTTATTACAGGAAACAATTTTGTAGTTAAATTTGGCAATAAAATGGTGTGATAATTTGTTATTTTTAATGCATATTTCTATTTGTGGTTTCCCTTCTTTCCGGTTTTCATCATTTCTATGAAATTGAGGGTTTAGTTTGAGAATTATGTGACATAACATAAACTTTTGTGTTTTAAAGTAAAAATATCTGATAGACTTATTTAGCACTAAGAACTTGATTAACTTTTCAAATTGCTGAAACATTTCAGCATAAAACCCAAGAACTTGTGACTTACAAAGTCAATGTCTTATGTGTAAGACACGAAATTGGTAGTTAAACTTGAAAGAAAAACCGATAGAAAAGATTGTTTCCATAAAAGAACGAATACTACTTACCGGATTTTGTCATATCAAGGCGAGAGACTTTAGCAGTATAGTACATTCCTCTCACACTAAGTTCTTGGACACTGAATCTACACAAACCTTCCAGTACAACAATATACGTGACCTTTCCACTTGGTTTCTCAACTCCTCTTGAGAGATGTAAAGCTCTAGCAGCAACTCCCCTGAAACAAAGACCATATGTAATGAAACACTACTAGCTGCATACTCATAACATACCAAAGGGTCATCCAGATGGTCAAGGGAAAAAGAAAAACAGATGGAACAAGAAAAAACTGCACATATCATTATACACCATTTATAAGCCAGCCAGACCCGACCGACTTGAACCAAACCTAATTGGACACAAGCTTCGTTGTCTCGGCTCTGGTTGAAATTAAATTGGTTGGGAGTTGACTAATGGTCACCCTTACCTTGTATGCCATTGAATTGATTCTTGCTGATTTTTCCCATCCACCTTATGAGAATCTGCAGTCGCTAAAGGTACTTTTGTGATTTTCTCCCCAGAATCAGTGGCAACACCTTCAATACCAGACAAAGTTATTTCTTTTTTAGGCAGGATATCGGACACCTGAGCTACAAATTTAGTAAATGTTAAGTTGGATACTTGATAGCAATTTTTTGAAAGAAACAATTCACCTGAAGATAACATCGGACTCACTGATGTAGCTTCACTGGCATCCCTAAGCGGAAGCACACCGATAAGCCCCTTCTCTTCCCTCTGCCATAATTCTTGCTCCACCAATTTTACACTACAGAATCACAGACACAAATACTAACTTTTAGAAGATTTCAATTACTTTTCCAGAGAACACCCTTTAAGTAATTCTTGACTACTAATCTACCAACTCCACAAGTAAATTATTTTTAATGTTCTACTAATACGAACAAGTCAACTCTTATTCCTAATTGAAAATCAATAAAGCTATTATAATTCAACAATCCAACTAATGAAAACCCAAAAATGAAGGGTTTTGAACCATACATAAAATTAGCTCAAAAATCCAAAACCTAAATCGAACACACATCACGAACTATCCAAGAAAAATTGCAAAAGATTCATAACCCAATTGCATAAAAATAAAGAACACCATATAAACAAAATTCTAAGTATTTGAGCTCCCAAAATGTCGGTACCAACCACCAATTCCCCAAAACCAAAAGAACTAGACAAAATTTCCTAAAATCCAATAACAAAACTCGCACTTTTCTAGGGATTTCAAGTTACGAAAACAATAAAATCCCAAATTTCATCAAGTCTTGATCAATTGACCGAAATAGGGTAAAAAAAAAAAAAAAAGAGTACCTGCTTGGTGAAGTACATCGAATTCGAATAATCGCACCAGGCAATAAAACCTGATTCCTAAATGGAAGAATCGCTAATCGACTCGGTAATTCAACGGAGTCCGCCATGTCTACAACAGTAGCTAGGAGAAAATTAAGTTTTTTTTAGAGAGAGAAAGTGAACAGAAGAAGAAGAAGTTTCGGTGGACATCGAAATTCAATCATTTAATTGGAAACGGCTTTTATAGATTTCGTTTTTTTTCTTCTGATAATTCACTTAACTTGATTTTTGTCTCTTAACCGTTGATTTCCAGATAAGGTCACAATTCTGTCCTTCCATTAAAATCACGTTAATGGTTGGACATATAAGTAAAGTGGGTCCCTATAGTGGTTATATGCGATTGCCACGTAAGCGAGTAGATAAAGAAGAGGAAGGATGGGAATAGTGCCACGTAATCATCTCTCTTGGACCAACAAAACTCAAATAGACCAATCCGAATTGATGGGCTCTAGTGACTTCATTTTCGTGATATTGTATATATTAGAGCAAATGTGGAAGATAAGTTTGATGGTTTGTATTTTATTGAGAATTCTATACACTACAAAAAATGATCACATTTAGAAAGTTTGTTTATAACTCAATATGATAGAATTGTTATATTTGTAATCTTTGATTATGAATTTTGAAGAGAGGTTTATCAAAAATGAAAATCACTTTCTAGTTTATATTTATGCGGTGTCCAATTACAAACCTTATTGTTTTATGTTTAATTAATTTTGTATAGAAAAATTGTTTGACCTCGTGTTTAAGGAAAATTTTAATTGCAATGAGCGGAACCAGGATTGTTAGCTGCCCAGGGCAGACTTAAAGTTGTAAATTAAACGGTAGATATTACGTATAGTTGTACCAAATTCACAAAATCTTGGTAATTTTTACCTCAAATAAAGTAAATGAATTTTTATGTTCTTAACGAAAATGAGACTCACTAACGAAAAACTATTCCCTTTTCTGTAAATGAATTTTTATGTTCTTAATAATGTTAACTATCAGTAGAGATTATCAATCATAGTTTGCATTTCTGGAAAATTTCACTTTCGTGATTCTTACAAGTATTAACGTCATATCTAGTTGTCATAGTTGCACTAACGTTGTTTATAATGAAACACTATTTATAATTGTGAAATACATGACTAGTCTTTTTTATGTTTGAATTTTCTCATTTCTCGTACTATTCACTCTCTATATTATTGAGCCATCTTTGGCATCAGTTTCGTATATATCCCTCAATCATGGATTCATGGCCGTCCCATTCTTTATGGGGATTTCTATATTTTCTTCAATAACAGGCCGGAGAAGATTGAGATAATAGTATGTAATGGGTGGAATATATTGGAGCAAAACTAAGTAATGAAATCAATTTGCCCCAAGCCCCCAACTGATGAAGAATTCTTCAAAATCTAGCAACCCAACCTTCATGCACCTGAATAATCCTATGAGGATGGAGTTGGTTAATGAGATGGATGGCAGGAAGATGGTTGAAAAGTCAAAACTTACCAGATAAAGAGCTCAACAACGACCAAGTATTCGTGAAGAATGCATGCAAAAGTTAGGAAAGATCCGTGCAGAAATCCTTAGTTCAAAAAATTAATCTAAACAAGCAAAAGTTTTTAACTCTCGATATTACAACTTACGAGGGATTAAAAAATATTACCCAAACAATAGACAAAAATATAAAGCATTAGTTGGAAACCACTATGAAAAAAGAAGTTGATTAAATCAGACTATAATAATCATTTACAAGGGGCTGATCCATGGGGGGGGGGGGGGGGGGGGGGCCTGGATCCTCTCGAAAAAAATAGTAGTAGTAGTAGTAATTTTTTTTTTAATGTAGGTGTTTATAAATATATATAACTTATGATGTATGGTTATGACATGAAGAGTTGCCAAGCTTGGTGGTGATGGCGCGTGTTAGACTTCGGCCTTCAGCATAAGGTCGTGGGTTCGAATCTCTTCTTAAACATTTTATGTAATTTTTATATATATGTGTATATTATTATTATCTATTATATTAAAACAACTTAGTCGGGGAGAGTGGGTTAGTTTCTCGCGATTTTCTACTATAAAGTGGAGAAAATTGGTACTTTCTAAGATGTAATCTTTGGGGGAAAAAAATAAGAAGAGAAATATGTGGGTAGTGGTTATTCTAACCAATTTTGACTAATTTACATAGATACCCTTCTTTTTTTAGTTTATTTACATAAAAAGATTTTATAACATCCGTCGGATGTGTTCCCAACCAAATCTCTAAAATAAAATGGGCAGTCAGACTTATCCCCTAGACGAGTGGGAGCTTGGGGTTGTGAGATCGAGTCCCACGATATGCACCTTTAAGTTTTTTAATTTTTATATTTTGAATTCATTCAAGTCAACTATCCTAAATTTTCATAAAACTCAATTCAACTACTCTAAACCTTAAAAAGAAAAGATGAAAGCAATAGATTTTTTTTTTGTTGAGAAATGAAAGCAATAGATTTGTTATCCAAGATGCAAACTTTTGAGTATGTATTTTGTTTACATTTGATGAAGCTTTTGTTGGTAATAACAAATGATTTGTCACAAATATTACAAACAAAAGAGGAAGATCTTGTGATTGCGATAGATTTTGTTGAATCATCAAAAGCTAGAATCCAATATGCACGAAACCATGGGTGGTCGTCGTTGGTTTCGAGTGTTTCTATTTTTTTGTGAAAAACATAATATTGAAATTGTTGATCTTAATGGTTCACACATAGTTCAATGGAGAAGCAGGAGGAATGCACAACAAATTACAAACTTTTATCACTACCAAGTGGAGATTTTTTTACCGTTATTGATATGCAACTTCAAGAACTAAATGCTCGTTTTACTGAGAAAAAAATGAGTTGCTTCGTTGTATGGCATGTTTGAGTCCATCGAGAGTTTTGCGCTTTTCGACAAAAGTAAGTTGATGCGTCTTGCTGAATTTTATCCGTCAGATTTCAGTAGTCTTGACAATATGCTACTTAGTTCTCAGTTTGATAATTACATTTCATTAGTCTTGACAATGATGATTTCTCAAATTTAGATGAGATTGGAGCTCTTGTTAGAACGATGGTGGAAACTAAGAGATATAAAACATATCATTTAGTTTGTATGTTTCTCACTTTAGCACTAACTTTGCTGGTTGCAATTGCCTCCGTTGAAAACGCTTTTTCAACTATGAAACTAGTCAAAACATGCTTAAGAAACAAGATGAGTGATTCGTGACTGAGTGATAGTTTAGTGATCTTTATTGAAAAAAAAAATTAGTGAAATTGACAATGAGTGTATTATGTGAACATTTCAAAACATGAACTCTCGTAGAGGTCAATTGCGTTTTAATCGTTGATGTATTATAATAATTAATGACTACAAGTATTTTGTTACTTATTGTGTTTACAAGAAAAAAAATTTATTTCGGTATTTACATCCGCACCCCTTAAGTGAAAATTTTGTATCCGTCTCTGACAGAGGGGTTCTCAATTTAGTACCAATAGCTAAAGGCCAACGAAGAAGAAGACTTCAAACCCTTCGAATGCACTACATCAGTAATTCTATCTCACCCGATACTTACCTTGTTAACAAATTCACCTAACCACATTGCACACGCAATACGCCATGTAATGAAATATTATTTTCCACAACACGTATATCTGTTAAGTTTGTGGTTATCCAACTAAAACCAATTGACAATGAGTGAGATGACCTATACATTATATTTCTGGTTGCTGGTTAACCTTCGTCTTATGTGAGACTATTCTCACACGCTCCCTCGCGTGTGGAGCACGTGTGACTTTTAAGTATATCACGTGTGGGCCTAGCTCTAATACCATGTTAAGTTTGTGGTTCTCCAACTCAAAACCAATTGGCAATAAGTGAAGATGTCATATACATTATATTCGTTATTGTTAGTTACCCCTTCTCTCATGTGGGACTTTTCTCACAATATCAAATACCAAGCATAAAAAGATGATGATGATGAAATTAAGGAATCACAAATAACAAAATATACTTCAACAAAAAAAAAATACAAAATATCTATGAGAGATGCTAGAATCACAAAAGATTTTGACAAAAAAAAGTTCCCAGCTGATGTGGCGGTTGTGATTTTCATCTCTCAACGCCTAGATTTGGTCAAAGTTTGAAACCACACCCGCCACATCAGCTGGGAACCTTTTTTTGTCAAAATCTTTTGTAACTTTATCATTTCCCAATATCTATTTAGATAGACACTAAAACAAATTTAGATAAATAAAAACAACCCACCTAACAAAACTGAAATCTATCATTAATTCGAAGCTGAAACTGTATTAGCGTGACGAAGTTTTTATTGTTTTGACAACTAATAGGAGAAAAAAGTTGTTCGGGTTGCTTGTGCCCGCGCACCCCCGTAACCCATGATAGGCTGCCCCACCTAGTGAGAGTATAAAAAGAACTTAGGTAGGTACAAACCTTTGAGTTTTCAATTGTTGGAAGTACACGAAACACCCAAGGAAATATCGGTGCTGGCTGGAATATTATTGTCAATGGTAGGTTTAAGTCTAAAATATATATTCATGGCAAGAAGCATTTCTTCATTACTAAGTATATGAAGTATTGTTGAGACCTTTTCGTAGCGTTTTTATTCACATATACTGTAAATATAATGTAAGAATTAATGTAATTATCTTGGCCATCTAATGTTAAACAACTCCAACTCAAGACTCAACCCTATAGTTCTTCTTATCAAGAATCAAGAAGATTTACAACTCATAAGTGTCCTACCTTCATAATTTCACAAGTCTCAAGTGTTCTAATTAAGCTCTTCGTGTTACTAATAATAAAAAAACATGATTTATACAAATCTTTTGAAATTTTCAACTCAGATTTTTTATTGAAATATTCTAATGTCTAACTTTACTAACATTGATTTTAATGTCTAACCTTACTAACGAAATAGATATTATTGATAACTTCTATTTTAGCTGCTTTATTAACATTAGAAACTTAAAAAGATATATGTGAAAACAAAATGCAATAAAAGTAGCCCTAGGGCGGCTTGTCATAATAATAAGCAGTCCTGGGCCAAATGGACAACTAAATGCACTTGATTTGTGGGTCCATCAAAAATTCAACAAAGAATTATACAAGCTTTATGATGAAATTTGATGAATATAAAAAGTGATTACATAGGAAAATATTAGAAGTTGACTAATTGTATTTACCACATTTCAATGGGTTAAAGTTGAACCAATAATTATGATTAAGAAGGCCGACTTTTTTTTTTTGAAAAACAAGATTAGAAAAAGACCTAAACTATGATAAAAGAGTTTGAGTGCTTGTCAAAAGTCAAGCAAGGGATTTTTGTATAAAGTTTTCGTACTAATTTAAAGATTTATTCATATGGTCGTGCTAAACATAAGTTTAGTATGTTATAGTATTACTTGCATTCTACTCAGATCATCAAACCTATTCTTATATTATAGATATACCAAAAACTTGAAATTGTGATTAAATAAACAAATATATTGATTCGAACCTAAAGTTTGTTCAAATAAAAATGAACTTGTCATAATGACTTCATAAAGAAAGCTTATTACATGCATTGGTCCGACGGTTACCTCTTTATTATTATTGTATTTATACCTCATATTGCATTATTTTAAAGTTGGACCACATCTTCTTTGTTTTCCTTCGTGTCAAAGGAAAATTGGGTTATCATTTATGAAAGATTTGGTTTTATTTAACTATACATGTACGAAAGTCCATGATTAGTAAGTTATATTTGTCTATCGCCACTGGATATTATTTTTATTTTATTGTGGTATTGCTAAGGAAATTCCCAAAATATAATAATAAAAAGAAATACTATATATATATATATATATATATATATATATAAGTATGACATGCACATTGATGATGAAATAAATCCTAGAGGAGACAGTAACTGAGACCGTGGACTAGTTACTCCTAAAATTAAGATGATATTTAACTTAATTGATAGATAATGAAGCAGTGACATACTCAGTATAATTTGCTAAATATGTAGTCAAAAGACTTTTTCTCGTATTTTTGATATTATATTAAGTATAGATACATTACAAGAATGTTTCTCTATTTCTTTTTTAGAAATTATCCCGTTTTCTTTTTTTCTCGTATTTTTGATATTATATGAAGTACAGATACATTTTAAAGTTAATGATGTTACTTCTAAAACGTGTAAACCAAATTATGAATGTGAACAAGAATAAAGTTAAAATTATTTATTATAATACTAAACTTTAGAGGGAGGTAGTTTTTTTTTTTTTTTTTGTTGAAACGAGAGGGAGATCAATCTTTTTAGTTCTCCTTTTAACTTTTATGCATGAGCTAGCAACCCCGTATTCTCACAAAGAAAGAGATAAACAAATGCTTATTTGATTAATGATTGATTACGTAACCGAATAGCTAATGGTTTAGAAAAATAATAATTTATTTGGAGAAATGAAATGGTTAGGAACTGTAATCAATGAGCATATCAAAATAATTTATCGGAGCAGAGTCCAGCAGCCATAGAAGAAGTCAAAGAAGCAAACCCTGCTATAATTGATGAGGTTGAGCCTAGACACACATCGACAAAGGTTGTAATGGCAAAGAAATCGGAGCACACTATCTCAGAATATATGATGGTGTCAGTGCAGATCAGGACTTCAAAGACAAAGTGCTTATGCGAACAACACCCAGACGGACACCGAACAACAAAAACTGACAAAGTTCTTGAGGATCGAGCTATAGGTACATCTTCTCCCTCAACACTGACGAAGTACTAAATACGGATTCTATTGTGATTTTCCACAGATTGAATTTAAATCCAAGGCATCAGGTTGATAAGCTGAAGGAAAGATATTACGCACCGAAAAAGCAGGCACAGATAGCCAGACAAGTAGAAAACTTTTCTGGAGTGATCAGAGAGACTCATCATCCAGAATTGCTCGCAAATGTAGTGCTCGTCCCAAAGAAGAGTATGGATTGACTGCACTGGTTGGAATAAAACATTCCACAATGATAGCTTTCCCTGACCATCAATAGCATTTGGTAGATCCAACAATTGGGCATGATTTGTGTGACGCCCCAAGTCTTAGCAGTTATCGATATTGTCACTGCTTTAGTCACTTCATACCAAGTCCATAGGTACGGGATTTTGTTCTTGGTGACGGATCCATGAGCCTACTCAAAAGGCCTTACCACTTACTAAGCTTGAGCGTTGACCGGAGCTTAAGCTATAGGTGAATGCTCAAACTTATTAAGTGTCAAGGCTTTTTGGTGGGCTCGTGGAACCCTCGCTAAGAACAAAACTTCGTACGAACGGGCTTGGGCTTGAGCTGTCGCAAGTGGGAAAAATATCGGTAACTATTAAGGCATTGGGCATCACAGTTTTGCAGTTGTTTACAACCCTTTTTCAATCAGCTGCAACCCTTTCGCAGACTAGTTGCAAACCTCTTGCTACCAGGTCCAAGCAGTTGCAAATTACAAAAATACCTTGAGAACTGAAGATAAAAAAAAATGAGTGATCATTTTTCGCCCAAACAAAAAATTTGCAGGGAGTTTTGACCAAATTCCCATCCTTGATAGCGTCTCTTTATCACATGTGCCCCTAAAATTTGTTCGAGTTGGGAGGGGGTTCAACACTTCAGGAAATTGGGCCTAACATGTTTTTTTTTGTTAAAAAGACAACCCATCTTTTTAACTAGCTAGGACCCAAGTAAGTTTTAAAAATAGTTTTAAAGGACAATTTTAAAGACTCTTATTTTCTAAGTCAAATATACCCTTTGTTTATCTAAAAATACCAAGAAACCCTAGAATCTCAAATTCTAATAAACATGAACGACTGAAAGAGAGAAACGACCGTGGGTTATTTGGCGATTTCGTCGAGCTGGTTGAAGTCGATTCTTGCTATAAGATCATCAATATATTTTAGGTTTTGGTGATTAAATCTCTTTATTTGTTGTTTGAAGATGATTTTGAGGGGTTTGAGTTAAGTTTTTGGTGAATAATTTTAGAGAGAGAAAGTTGTAATTTCCAATTTTTGGATTTTTAGTGATGAAGTTATTTTTTTACTAAGTTAGTTCGGATGTTTTGTCAGTTTTGATGTTTTGTTCAAACTTACTTGTTGGATTTGTACGGAAGTTGTGGAAGTATAGTTGATGCAAAGAATGTGTTTGATAAAATGCTTGAAAGAGATGTTGTAGCTCGGAATGCAATGTTAGTTGGTATACAATATTTGGGTTGGTTGAAATAGCTATAAAGTTGTTTGATGAAATGTCTGTGAGAAATGTTTCTTCTTCGATAATCATGATAGGTGTTTATGTTCAAATTGGGAATTTCACGAAAGCTTTGAAAGTTTTTTGAAGAAATATAAAAAGATGGTGCTAGAGCTCAGCAAGGTGTTTGCAAGGCTTTGCAAGGTGTTTGCAAGGCTCTGCAAGGTGTTTGCAAGTGATGTGACACGAAAATGTCACATTTGGAGAGGCTAACTTAGACTAATTAGTCCTTATCGAGTGTTATCAATAATATTTTATGTGTTTTTCTTGTTAGGTATCATTTTTGGAGATAAACATGTAAACCAGAATAAAAGGAACGAATAGTCACTATCATTTCATGTGCCGAAAACGAGAGAAAAAGATTTCAAGCAAATCATATGACAAGTGGAGTCAATGACGAGTCCGACGGTGAAAACGGAATTCAATTCGGAGTTCGGACGGGGAAGATATGAAAGAAAGAAGCCAAAGCCTTTTCTTGAAGGCACTCTCCTTTGCTTCTAGTTGGGAATCAAAGTCAAACCCAAAGAAAAACCAAAAGCCTACAAAGAAAAGGATTAGAGATGTTAGAGGCACCTCTTTAGGGTCCAAGGTGAAATGGTCTAAAGACTTAGTCAAACTTTGACTAAGTCTAGGGTTTGACTCAAGTTAGAGAAAAGGGGTCAAAGACACTATTCATCATCTTCAAGCTTGGGAAAGAAGGAGGAGAGAGAAAGAGGAGGCTAGGAACTCTAGGGTTCTTGAGAACTTGAAGGTTGAAGAGAAAAGAGAGAAGAAAGGAGGAAGATCCGGCCAAGCTAGGCCGGCCGGCCTAGCCTTGGCCGGCAGCAGCTCGAGCTGCTCGAGAAATCGGTTCTCAGGACGGCATAGCAGCATGGGACGAGGGAGCTGCAGCACGGGCGCAACAGCAGAGCACCGCAACAGCAGAGCACGGCAACAGCAACAACACGGGCTGTGCTTCACGGGAGCTGCTGTTCGGGCAGCCATTAACAGCAGCTCGGACCAGCAGCTGTGGAGCACGCTCGGGAAGCTTTCTCATGCTCTGATCTTCACGGGATGCATCCTGCAGCTCGGGACATGACTAAGGACGCGGCTGCAAGGCTCGGGACAGCACCCTTTGGCCGGATCTAGGGATTTGGCCAGATTTTTCATGCATACTTTGGCCGGATTTAATGAGTCTTCCGGAAACTTTTTTGATCCGAAACCTTAGGGCTTTTGCTCCCCATCATCTTGGCTAGCTTCCCATGTAGTTTGATTTGATTTTGGACAAGAAATTTCTAGAGAGAGAAAGCTAGGGTTAGCTTTAATGGAGGTTATGTTCTAAATGGAGAAGATGATGGTGGTCGCTATGGGGAACCCAGAATTTGCTAAGGGGAGATCGGCTGCACCTTAAAGACTCATATTTTCCGACGATCTTAGCCTCGAACCACATCGAAAAAGGGGGATTCTCTCATCATCTTCTTTCAATTTCTTATTTAATCACCATGTTTAGCTAACTTTAGTGCGTCAATTATATGAGATGAAACGTGATGAATTCGTGATTATGTTAATATGATTTGATGTTTTGATTATAAATTGATGTTCATTTATTTCGATTATCGTTTTGATCGTATTTTCATGTGTCTTGTCAAGCACTTCGCATAGTTAATAGACGAAACGAAGTATTCGATGTCGGTCGTAGTCTAAGTCATAATTTCATGTGTCTTGTCATGCACTTCACATAGTTAGGCGACTAGACGACACTTTCGATGACTCGGGATTAACCAATTTAGACGTTTGTTTGACTAAGTATGATCTCCGGATATACATAGTACTTAGATACATCTACTTTAGGAGTCGAATATCGATTGTACCTCGACACATCAAATCGGACTACACATATTCGTAGGTTTATCATTATGGATTCCCGGACTTCGACACCTCTCTCACTTATTTGTTGCCCGAATCGAGTCTTATCGTCTCCCGACTCTTGTTTCCTCCGACACTTCTCTCGAATCTCTCTCGTCCGTTTACATATATTACTTAGTTTTATTTGTGTTTCTTCTCTTGTTTACTTATTCGATCAAATACCCCCATTATCTTTGTTTCTTTCCTTTTTAGTCTAAGTTAGCTTTTAATATCTAGACCGAGGGATAAGACCCTTCGATATCCAAACTACCTTTCTATCCTTGGATCGATCCCGACTTTGCCGGATTACTACTTGATACGTCCGCTTGGGTGTGCAACCTTTTCGGGTGCATCAGCAAGGCTATCCAAAGTGTCTACAAGGCTATGCAAGGTGTCTGCAAGGCGTTTGCAAATGTTTTCCAAGTTCTAGCAAAACTTTGGAAACTTTTCTCATTATTGATCAAAATCACTTGAAATAACCATGAAATTTATTCACATCATGTTCGTCTTCATTTTAGCCCCCTTTTTTTTGAGAAATTTATATGTATTTTTATATTGTAATTATTGTCGACTTTCTTTTTTCGGGGGTTCTGCCCTCGTTTTTTTTTAAGAAATTTTCAAAGAAATTCATACAAAAGTATGTAACTTTAGAATTTGAAATTTTGTAAGACATTGCAAGTACTTTGCAAGGCTATGCAAGGTGTTTGCAAGGCTATGCAAGGTGTTTGCAAGACACTGCAAGACACTGCAATCACTTTGCAAGGCACTGCAATCACTTTGCAAGACACTGCAACCACTTTGCAAGGCAGTGCAAGGAGTTTGCAATCTATTTAAAACATGTAAAGACAATATGAGAATAAAAAGACACAAATATTGTTCAAAAATGTAATTATAATATCCAACCAATTAACAAAAATATTCATTCATTCATCAAAATATTCATATCCAAGGGACTACTTCAAACTTTTTCTCTTTTTTGACCAACAATAATTCTCATCAGAAATTATATCAACAACTATCTTTCCTCTAAATTTTGTCATGAGATGGTTTGATCTGCATTCCTTCAATATCACCACACTCCGTAATATTTGAAATAATCTGGCCTACGTATAAAACACAATCGACTCTGTAAAGGAAAGACAAGTCAATAAGTTGATAAATAACCAAAAGTATTATTTGCTATAATAAAAAAATGATGATTTTATACTTACGAAGTTTCTAATTGTTGTGGACAGTTTACTTGCATTCTCGTTATTCGTAAAGGAGGTTTTGGACGTGAATTGTTGTTATTGTAAGCATAATAAGACAGACATCTACAATATAAAACAAATACTTAGTTTTCATGAAGTTTTCAAGACTTTGCAATCACTTTGCAAAGCTTTGCAAAGACTCTGCAAGGCTCTGCATGGACTTTGTAAGACAATGAGTATGCAATCTATTTAAAACTAATTGTAATGACAAACATGAAAACAAATACTCAGTTTGAACCTTCAGTTCGGATATGCAGATGCATAATTCATTTAAGCTCGACCGAATTGATAATTTTCTTATTACGATCGCTTTAGCATTTGATCTCTTTCATTTTTTGTTTGTATCCTCTTTACCTATATTGTCCATCAAAAGAATTTTATGGTTAGTCAAGAGATTATAAACCTTACAAAGATATTATAGGATTGTCTAATTATAGAACATAAATTAAATAGAACAAGGTGCTTGCAAGCCTCTGCAAGATGTTTGCAAGGCAGTGCAAAGTGTTTGCAAGCTCATTGAAGCATTTTGTCGAGCAGCTCTTGTGCATCATTTAAACTACCTAATTTCATGCTGGTTAGACAAATGAATCTAACAAAAAAGTTGTAAGAAAAACACCATCTCACTGTATACTACTATCTTGGAAATCGAAACCCTAGCTTTAATCAAATACTATTGAGATTGAAGAAGTCAAATACCATTGAGATTGAAGAAGTATATCTTGTAATTAGGTTAAAGAAGTTGTGGTAAACCCTAACTTTAATCAAATTGTAAAACTGAAACGGTAGTGAGGTTCGAGAGAGAGAGAAACTGTCGTGGGGTTAGAGAGAGATGGAGGGAGAGAAACTGTTGTGGGGTTAGAGAGAAAGAGAGAAAGAAAGTGTGATTATTTAAATTAGGGTTAGGTTGGTCTTTTCACTGTCATTGAAAATTATCTAATTGCCACCAGGGAGGTGAAGCCTAAAAAAGTTTGATGAATTTTTTTTAACCAAATTCCTAATTTCTTAGGGAGTTGTGGCCAAATTCCCCTTAACACTTCCCGGAGGTAAATATTAGGTTCAGTAATCTGGGGGCCTAAAAATTCTATATGCGCCCCAAGACTGATAAAAACTCTCAGGGGGTGATTGTGGTGCCTATGGAATTTTCTTAGTAGAAATTCTAGTGTACTTGGTAGAAATTTTTATAAGCAGGTACCACAAAATATAACTGGATTTATTAGGTTTGACTCTGTCAAATGGCATAACCAAGTTCATGTCAAGTACAAAAGCCCAATGAGATTTGAAAAAGATATGACCTTCCTTGATTTTGTAAATATATTGTGGAAGATGTGTTTCAATATTAGTAATTTGAAAGACTGCCCTGCATTATTGTAGTTGTTCTTTCCAATGTTTTATTCTTAAATATTCATTTTACAAATCATATTTTTCTTATTTCTTTCATATTTAATATTGAAGTTTTAATGTTATCAAATTTCTTGATAACTTCATATTGTAGTTCGGATTAAGACGATAGTCTTTTCCTAAGTTCCTATATCAATATTTTAGAGATTTTACATTGAATTATTTTACTAGGAGATGGTCGAGCAATTAGTTAAAATGTAATAGACTGTTATGATTTACCGTCAAATTTTTTTTCTTTTCTTTTCTTTTCTTTTCTTTTCTTGTAACCTTTCTTAGCATTTTCTCTCTTACCAAATTCACTAATTTAAAAAATGTTTAAACATCAAATTCCATATTTTCTATGTACTTACCCTAAAAATTATAATCATTTATATTCATTTGAAATTTCCAACTATTATATAATATCTTTGTGTGTGATACTTCTTTGATTCAAATCCAAGCGAAGTAACCAAATGTGAACACTTTTCTAGGTCAAATCACAGTTTTAGTCAAAACCCAAATCACAATCTTGATTTTCTCCAGGTTAGACAAGGGTGAAAAACTCTTAATGGAGGGGGTAGTCAAAAACATCTATTTAGGTGGAAAAGTAGGTCCTTTGGGGACAAGTTAGGGCTGTCATTTAGCCTGAAAGATACTTTCAGATTACTAACCTATCCTATTGTTTGCTCACTTTCAATATTTCTTACACTTCTACCTTTCAAGGAACATCAAAATGGAATATGTAGTTTTCAAATGATTTCATCCTCTCTCTCTCCAACTTTTGCTTTTTTTCAACTCATTTTTTAGATAGAGAAGTCATGCTCTCAATTGCTATATGAAGTTATCTTTGATTTTTGAGAATCATATAATAATCTTTAAAGGATTGGTTAGTGGGTAGCTCTCTTATGTTGGAATCTAAAATAGGATTTAAAAGGCATACACTACTCCATTATTACAAGAGGAATTAGACCTTTTCTATTTTTTTCTAGAGTAGCTTTAAATTCAATTTGGTTTGGTGGAAGTCTTTGATGTTTAGTGCTTTCTTTTATTTTTACCTTTATTCTCTTCCTTCTAACATGCCCTCTCTTGGTGGATATGTTCTTATAGGCCATCCTCCATTCAACCAATCCTGTCAATTCTTCAATTATGTAGCTTTTGTTTTGTTCTAAATTTCACCTAGAGTACCACTAAAACACTATTGAACATATTTAAAATTACTTTATAGTAACTCAAGTTTTTTATTAGTTTATCGAAAACAACAAAAGCATACGATGACAAAAGCTCTCTATTGAATGACATGTTCTCCTTCGTCAGAATAGGAGGGTCGATTTCCATCCCCTAGAATCGTACTTATGAAGTTTTCTACTTAACGACCAATAATTTTTTTTGTTGAAATACTCGATAAGATTAATACGAGTATTATTACAATACTTAGAAGAGAACCGACCAATAATTTGGTACAATTTTAATCTACACTATCTAATAACATAAAATCAATATGAATTTTGTAGGATAACCAAACCATAAGAGGATAACATTGATTAATGACAATAAAGTTATACTTATCCAATTTCGATTGTGATTATCGATCCTCTTAACGTACATTAGTGTTCCCACTTGAGATGTTTAATTTTACGACATATTAGTGTTTTTTTTTTGGTTAACAGTCGACATATTAGTGGTTGTTTTCAAATAAATCTTTTTTTTCGCTTTTGACATTATGTTCTACCACTATATTTATTTATTTTTGTTTGCTCAGTATGTACCACTTTCTTTGTTTGCTTTCAAGAAAAGGATAACTCATTCGATAATTGTTTTAGGGTGTCAGCATTATTGCTTGTTATAATCAGATTTGAATACAAACCCAACAATATATGTGATAGTTGTTCGGTCTTTATAATGAAACATGACTGTGCAATTAAAAAATCGGTCTAGATTCGTAGTGTCAGAATATTGTCATTCATTTTCGTCAAACTCCTTCAAAAGTATTTGATCCAAGATCTATTCTTTTTTTTTTTTGTTGAAAGGATCTATCTATCCATAGTCTGGTTCTTAGAAATATAACAACTACATGTATATCTATCTCAAAAAAAAACTACATGTATATCTTCCCTAAAGAGAAAAAAAACAAAGATAAATCACTACATAAAAATAGAAGGAAAATTAGTATTACCCCCTTCCTAATTATGTTCAATTAGAGATACCTCCTATTTGAATTGAAAATTAGTGAAGCCCCCACTTTTTAATATGAAAGTACGAAATAGTCTTATCCTTATTATATTTTCGTTCTCTCGTATGCGTCCCGCCAACATGACATTCCAACTTTGGTCCCTTCATGATTCTTCTATAATTAGTAAGTTCACTTAATAATTTTTCTTCCAAACGTTTTTGATATTTTGTTCAATCCATCCTATGAATTTGCATTTGCATTCTTCAATGATATACAAGTGATAATTCATAGGAAAAAATTATAGAAATTAGGAGGCCTTCTTTGAGATTGGAGAACGTCAGTTTTAGACTAAACCACATGGAATGCTTGAGAACTTCAGAATTGTTGTTGGTAAGGTAAAAAGAAGATGGATATGAGAGAAGAATAAGGTAGGTATAAGAAATGATGATTAGTCGACAAAACATCGGCAATGGTAGCATACCGACGAAGAGATATGAGAGATCAGAGAGAGAGATCGGAGAGACAGTAAAGATAACGTTATTTTCGTACTTGTAAGTGCAAAAAGAACATTCCTAATCTTTGATTAAAAGATAGGATGTTCGTAATCGGACATTATTGGGGAAGGATAATACTAAGGCTCCGTTAGGTAGGCGTGAAAATCACGTGAGAAAGTCTATTTTTCTACGAAAAACGATTTTCCAGTGTTTGGTTCGACCACAATAGTGTGAGAATCGATTTCTCGTTCCTCCCTCATCCAGTAACAATCCCTCTCTATAAACTGCCACTCTTCTCGGACCTCACCCTCTCTCTCTCTCAATCTCTAAATAACTTGGGCTTTTTCTCTTTCTTGCTTTCTTGCTATATCTCTCTCAATCTGTGTACAACTTTCTCTCTATTTCAATCGTGCTATCCATGTTTGGTAAATTAAAATTTGAATAAACCAGACTCTTTTTTATCCAAATACAAGAAAATTTTGGTTTTTTTTTTCTCACAAAATTAAAATTTATTTTCACATCAAATATTTTCGCCCATATCAAAAGGACCTGAATTTCTTGATAAGAAAAGATGAAAGGAAAACATATATATAGTATAATAAAACTCAGCCTCATTTAATTAACCAAAGTTCATGTCTCAAAATAACATTTGAAATTAAAGACAATAATCACTTAAGACAGGGAAGCATGTCTCTTCAACCTTAGTTTTTGACAATTTCACATCTTAAAACAAACATGTCCAAACAGAGTAAGCATGGCCATACCCTTTCTCTATTTGAAAAAGTATCTCTCAGACCCCATGTGTTATTCATTAAAAGAATTAATTTTGAGAGGTAGGTCAGACGATACATTTTATCTCATTGATCATTAGTTTTAATGTTCTTAAAGTTATTGAAAATTGCTTCCAGCTATATTAATGTTAGCGTTTGTTAATCCAACTCTAAGTGCTTGTCAGATGATCTGGATTACACGATAAAAGAAATAAGCATTTTTCTCATAATTTCTAACACTTTTCGAATGCTCGAGTAGAAACCAAAATTATAAAAATTAGTAACATGTCATTAGTGGAGTTTTAATGGATTGATTGGATTTTTTTTCGTAAAGGTGTATTAATTTTATAGAAACATATAAATTGAACCCCTTTGGGAGGTCCAAATTGATGGGCTAAATCATATAAACCAATTGATGTGCTCTTCCCGTGCCAGGGTATGACAAAGACGGATGAAGAAAAAAGAAGAAAATAATATTTCAACCAAAAACAATTATTAAAAGAAAAACACAATCAATTCGAAAATATTTGATCCACCAAAATCACATTTTGTCTCGTTTAGACTAGATATAAAAATTCAATGAAACTTGTTGGATTTGTAAATAAGGCATGCCATTTTGTGTTTTGGTCCTTTGGGCTTAAATATAAAGGTCCCATAAAATGATTAATAATTCATAAGCAAAACCTAAATATCATGTCAGCATGTCAGTATTATTATATGTGAAGAAGATAGTACATACTAAATCATAGCACGAAATTTCAAATCATGCACCTTACACCCACTAGGGATTTCCCAAAAAGAAAAAGTTAGAAGTGAACTATGTTTAAAAATGATTCTTCATTTTGAATAATGATATTGACACTCTAATTAAGAATAAGACTAATTAAAGTAAACATAAGATTAGGAGGATAATTAATACTTTGTCGGCAAGAATTGAATAGATTTGTGGAAAAACTGAGTCAAGAAAAGCAGATGGAGCATGGGTTGTTTGGCTGATTACATCCATGAGTATGTAATGTGGTTAAGATTCCAACTCAAACTCGTCTTAATAATAAAAAGAAGAAAAATAATTAATATTTGTTCGGAGTTGATGGATGTGATACGATATCCATTGTTCAAATCAATAAATTTATTTATTTCAATTCCGACAACAAATTTCTATATTATGTTTACATATACGTGGTAAAGGTATATCTGAGGACTTTGTATATTAAAAGTACCTATTACATTTAGCATTTCTTTTCAGTGAATTAATCTCAATACGTGTATACATCGGCCACGACTCTTTAATCCATAGCCCATAAACTAGAACGTTATGTCTATAGACGAAGCGAGGTAAATTATTTTTCAGCAAAAAGCTTATCAAAGTCCATGAGAGATTGTTTAACAATTCTTTTGACCCCGTGCAGTTATAAGTGTGTCGGAGGTAAATTTTTTATTATGGCCCATTAAGAAGAAGCATCATCCCAATTTATTCAACAGGAAAAAATATACGAATTTTTTCTTATGAAAACTAAAAACGTACCGAAAGGGCAAATGAGACTATGTTTTTAGGGGGGCGTTTTAAAAAGTGATCATCTTTGCATGACCATTTTGATGAGTTGGGTAGCTTTAGGGAGCTCGAATGGAATTAGCTCTTCTCGAGATAAGATCCGCGGTCTTGGCGCAGTGGGATTTGAAAATACAATTTCGCTTTAGGTCCTTCCTTATTGCACCTAATTTGTTCACAAACCCTCCATCTCAATTTCCTTATAATATAAACCATTAAGGGTAAATTAGAGAGAGTTTCTTAGTCGTAAGTTAATTATAGATAAATCTTCACCGTACAATGTATTTGCTTAAAATAAATTTGAACCAGTAGTCAAGAAAAAAATAACAAAATAGAACATTCTCATTTGTGATATAGAGAATTGATATCTGAAAATATATCAATGTAATTGTGTTTGCACGTAGTTAATAGATTTTTCAATTTTGATTGTGCAACATTTTACTAGGAGTAGTAGTCACAAGATTCTTTTGTTTTGGAAAAAGTTATCTAACTTTAACTTTTGGGATTGGCATTCACATCATCATGTCATATTCAAATCACAAGACAAAAAGATAATTACCATGACACATTTTGGTCATTACCAACAGAACTGTTAGGTAAAGAAAGAAGAAGTGAAGAGTTCAATTTCTATCACCTCTGCCAAAGTATTGCAGTAGAGTGGGGGTGGGAAGGGAAAATATGATGATATTGAGATTTGAGTTATGCATCATCTTTAAAGACAAAGCAATTAGCAAGTGTTCTCTGTATTTGATAAAGCAAAAAAAACAATCACTTATGTAGTTTTTTTTTTGTTAACGATCGAAATTAGGTGTGAAATTAAAACTGGTCAGCCCGATTTCTTGAGGATATTAGTTCTTCTCTTTTGGCATTTCTAATTTGTAAGTCTAATTTATGTGAGATATTAATTTTGCTCCATGATTGAAAGAATTACCGTGTCCCTACCCAAAATGTCATTTTTAGGCGATTTACAATAAGAAGGCCAAATTCAAATCAATCAGAATTAAATAAAAAAGCACCCCTTAGTTTTATTAATCAATTTTATCGTTATTTTATCAGTTTATTTAGTTATTTTATTATAGTTTTAATGGCGGATTCCATAACTTTTAACGCTTCCGCAACAATCTACTCCAGAACCAAAGTTTAACTTTTTGTGAAAGAATATAATTTGATTAGTAAATTTTTTGTTGTAAGTATTTTTAAAGCACCAAATGCATAGTTAATTATTATTAGTATGACGAAGAATAAGTAACTAAGAAAAGTAGCAAAGAAAACAAACAATCACACAACACACAAAAGATCTGTTCGGTTTAGTAGACCTACTCAACGGCGAACAATGGTGCGATGATTTTCATTATGAACGAAGAACAAATTACATAGATATCACAAGGGGTTCAATTTATATAGCTCAGTGAAAACCCTAATCCCACCGCCTTACCGCCTCTATTTCTAATTCCGAAATTTACACGAATATCCAGTTTCAGTAGAAGCCCTACCTACAAGGCAGTAGAGATCAACCCAGCTTCGTCAGTCCTTAAGATCATCCCTGATAATTTCGTGTCGGACTCCTGAAAGCGGTTTTGCCGATCGTAAACCAGATTGAATAATATTATAAATTTAGGTTGGGCTTTAGGCAATATATATAGTAAATAATATAATAAATTTGTCGGGCTTTACCTCTTTCATGTTGTCGGGCTTTAGACATCTTTCATTATGGTTTAAATAGGTAGTTATCGTGTTCATCACATCTTCATGATGTATCAATGCCTTGTAACGACTAACGTAGATTGTAGTCGATTTCTCAAAAAAAAACGGATTGAATATAAACCCAATTCAACACTTTCAACAACTCGTTTACATTTATCTAAATATTAAAGAATCTTAAGTAATTCAAAGCAGAAAATTTTTGTTTAATATGTTTCATAAAAAAATATAAAAATACATGTTATATTATTGAAGTGCCCCAAATAAAATTTCACACAGATCTTCGTTTTTTTCAGTCATGCCAGTAGACAGTATACTAATGTGACCCATTAGTGGAGAAGATATGAAAGTAAGATCTTCAAAGTTTTAATATCTTAATCATGGATAAAGAATACAGTTTTCAAGGTTTCAATTATACCATTTTTTTTTTTGTTGAAAGGGTTTCAATTATATCTACTTCTTTGTTTTTATGGGTGGAGCAGTATTGAAGATAGGGTTGGTTTTTGTTGGTGTTTCCTTCCATGTGGTGTCACCTTGCAGTACTGATCACTGGTCCTATTAAACCTTGGAACTTATGGAAGAGAAATAGAGTGTCAATTAAAAGAAAGCATTCCCCTCTGATGAAGGAACATGGATTGTTGACCCTTCAAAAGGAAACTATAAAACAAAGGCAAAGGTTGTACATGTCATGAAATGGGTTCGAATACCTTACTAAACATTATGAAAAAGGAAAAATGAGGACTAACCCTTTGATAATTACCAACGAAAACAAGGTTAGAATATTAGAAAAGTTTGATATTTACCAATAAACTAAAGTAGGTTAAAATCGAAAAAGTTGAACAATTACCAACCAAGAACTAACCTCCAAAAAGTACTAATTTTACAAGAGAGTGTAAGTTTTCACTTGCTTCTCTTTCTCCTATATTAGGTCAATAAAGACTGATTAAGACATCAACCAAAAAAGAAAGCAATTTCTTACGAATGTTGTCGATTGTTTAAGTTTGAGTGATAAAAAACGACAGTTAAGCACGTTACAATCGTGTATACGTTTTGAAGTGTACCAGACACTTGTAAATACATCCATATCCTAATGTCATGTTT
Source organism: Eschscholzia californica (assembly GCF_041429995.1). Classification (NCBI taxonomy): domain Eukaryota; kingdom Viridiplantae; phylum Streptophyta; class Magnoliopsida; order Ranunculales; family Papaveraceae; genus Eschscholzia; species Eschscholzia californica. Next base: position 8,354,946 of record NW_028238472.1, read on the forward strand.
AGATCACATGGAATGGGGCGAGCCCCCCCCCCCCCCCCCCCCCCCCCTTACAAATTGTAGGTGTGAAAGTTTTCACTCAAACTCAGTTACAATCGTGATAAAAAACGACAATTAAGCACGTTACAATCGTGTATACCTTTGAAGTGTACCAGACACTTGTAAATACATCCATATCGTAATGTCGTCTTTAGACTACATAGAATGGGGCGACCCACCCTTGCAAAATATAGGTGTGAAATGGTGTAAGCTCAGTAACACTAGTGATCTCCCCCACACTTAACCAAACTACCCATCAACCATTTCTTCAACCCCTTTTTTTTCTTTTGTTTTGATTTCTTTGGTGGCTTTGGGTGGTTGAAATGAAAAGTATGAATTTGATTTTAATTAAATGGTAGAAAGCATGATAACACCAACATAAGAGGAGAGGCAAAGGAACGTGGAGGCAAAGGAAAGGAATCCTGACACCCATGTATAATGCCTTGAACATTGTACTATGACATATGTGAGAGACTTTCTTAATAATGTTGGTTGAGAAAATGGATGGGGAGTGGTCAGAGAAATAGAGAGAGAAACATATCTAGAGAGAGAGGGAGGTCAATTGAGCTAACCCACCATGCTATAACAACTACCTTACACTGCTCAAACCAAAAGAAATCAAATCAAATACTTTTTCACTCTATATCTATATATCTAGCTAGACTTAGTATATATCTTTCTTTTGTTTGAAGTTTCTTGATGATGGGTCATAGATATGCATATTAATTGATGGGAGGAAAAAAGAAAAAAAGGTAGGAGTTAGTGATTCTCCACTTTCAATGTCTCTCAAGTCTTAACAATTAAATTATACTTTACTACATCTAGTTATTGAGACCATGTAAACAATGATATAACTTAAGGAATCACTCCATTGAAAAGTACATTGCGAACCAGAATTTTTTTATTTCCACACACATGGAGCCAAACAATGACTAGTCCTTGTGCATTGTCTAATATGTTGAAATACTTTTGTCCATACTCTAACCGATCAAATTCAATCTATATATTCAGAATATTGTCTATAATCACCTCTTTCACTTAAAATAATCGGTCTACGACTCTTTATCCCACTGTTAACAAATTAGACCATCTAAAATGAGTCACATGTTAGCTGGAATGCTAGAAATCGACCACTTTAGACCGGTCGACCGCAACTGACCATCGACGACTACAAAGAAGCTAGCGACGAAAGATAAGGAGGGAAGAGTTTTGAAGAGAGGCTTAGAAAAAGGAAAGAGAAGACAACAATTAAGGACTTAAAGTTGACTTAGGAAAAAATAGAAGGGGGACAACTAAAAGTTAATCATTTTAGGGGCTATTTTGGCGAGTGAGACATCTTTAGGGGCCCAAGATAGAATTATCCCTAATATGAAGACCTTTCTAACAAGAATGTAAGGGGTCAAATGGAGAAAATAATACTTTTAAAGGAGTTATTAATATCTTATATAGTTATACATATCCTTGATATAGGACAAATCTCTCTAAAAGCCCCTTCGAGTTAATGTATGACCAGTAGTTATTTGAGTTTAATTGTCATGTCCAATAGAAACCTTTTAGTTCTCGTATCAAGTGATTTGTCTATGAACCATTATGTGAGGTTTTCTCTTATCCTTTTACCTCAAGCAAGATCTAAAACTTTTTTTCCAAAAATTGAAGACCTATAGTAAAAAGAGAAAACAAATGAAGTCGCGCGAAAAGTAGAGAAACGTGAGGGAGATGACAATAGATGCATATAGGCCGAATACTTTTTCCAGAAATTGAAGACCTGTAGAAAAAAGAGAAAACAAATGAAGTCCGGCGAAAAGGAGATAAACATGAGGGAGATGACAATAGATGCATATTGGTCAAATATAGGAGCATTAACAAGAGAATTTTGAGAAGTTCTAAATAAGCCCCCCATTGTTGTTATACGTCCCTCATTTACATAGGTTATTGCAGAGCGCCTATACCATTAGCGCGGGGCGCCTATAGAGGTACCTAAAACAATGACACAGACAATAAAAGTCATTACAAGAAACTGATATATAACGAAGAGATAATACATCAAAATTCATAAATTGAATAAACATTATGATAGTTTGATTTAAGACATCTTGAGCATTTAAAAATCGTAAATCAACTGTTTAAGGCAAACTTGAGGCCTGAGGGGTCTAAAACGTATTTAATCTACCTTTACATTATGTATACACAAGTTCAATAAATTCTGTGTAATTAGATACTTAGAAATTGGTACCGGCTAAAGGCATTCGATAGAATTATTATTCGCCTCGTGTGCCTATTAACACCCAATACAAACTGGGTGCTTACTTGCGGAGGTACGCAACGCTCCCCTACCCTCTAGTTGTCCTTATACTTTCTTTTTCGTCTCTTCTTCTTCTTTTCCTTCTTCTTCGTATCATCATCACACCCTCATGGAAAAACCTTATTTTCAAATTCATCATCATCGATCCACAAGGAGGAGTTAGAGAGAGAAATAGAGTAAAACCATCATGGAATGAACATTGATTCCAAACCAACCTTGATCCATGATGAGAAGTTTTTTTTGTTGAAAGATGATGAAGAATTAGAGAGAGAAAGAATCTTGACTCCAAAACCGACATCAAAAATACCCTCGGACTAGTTTTGAACTCGATCTAGTCCGAGACCCAAAGCATGGGCATGGATTGGGACAGTACGAGACCTTTCAGGCTAGTCCAAGTCTTTGCTTTGGGTTCAAAGAATATTGACCTCAGTCAATCTCCTCCGGTTTCTAACGACCTCTTCGTCCGGTGCTCTTAGCCTGACCCTCACAAAATTAATACTACTCTTTTGGAAAAATTAGCCAGTTAATATCCTGGATGAATTCCAATGTTGAAGGAAGACTCAATTGCCTCTCGAGTCTCTATTTTAATAGTTTCACATCTTTTTGCCCCAGTTATATTATAGACCTCAGTGTCCTTGTGGAGGCGCCTGTTCCTGCTATATTAATGCTTCTAGGTCTCATATTAAATAATCAATCAGAGACAAAGGGTACACTGTTTTCCATAGAGAGAAAGTTAAATTCAGAAGACTTCCCAAATACTTTTACTACTAGTAATAAGCTTTGACTACAATTATTCAAGTGACCATCAAGTAATTCACCATTAGTGTTTATCTTGTGTCTGAAAAGGAAATTACAATTTCTCTTCCCCTCTTTTTCTTACTGGATTAGTCCCCTAAGTACCAAATTTGTTCCCAACTACCTATTTTGATGATTTGATGTGATAAGTATGTGACAGATTATTTTAGTTTAAAACATTTCCTTCTTTCCTAATTGTGCAATTTTAATTTCAATAAAAAAAAATTGTGCATTTCAGTGTTTATCTTTAATTTATTTTTTATTTATTTTATCTTTGTAATATCTCTTTCTTTCTCTCTCATTTGTCTCTCTTTCTAGTTTTCTTTGTCTTCCATCTTTTCTCCAATTACAACCACCATCTTCATCTCCCCCAAGCTCTCTCTAGCATGTGACAATTTCTTTTGCCGAAGACAATCCCCTGTGCACAGGGGCGGACCCATGTGTAGACCAGCCTAGGCTCTGGCCCAGGCTGGAATCAAAGAATTAGTAAGATAGGATATAGAATTCTACATGGAAAGAGCTTGGCCCAGCTGGTTTAATCCGCACGGGAGGTCCTAAGTTCGAAACTTCCTGCTTGCAAAACAGTTACTTTTTTAATTTTTGAACCTCAGCCTCCACACAAGTATAGTGAGGTTAATAGTTCAAATCACAATTTTGAACTATAATAACTGTTGTTGATTTGAACTATTAATATTTTTGAAATTCTCATTTTCATTTTCCTATGTACTTATCCCAAACCTAACTACCAATACACACCCAAAGATATCAATAAACTCTATAGCTGTTTTGTTTTCGGTTTTCTCATTTTAGCCGAGAGAACTACTAATAGTATGATTTTATATGTTCTAAGGCTCCCAATACACAAGATATCTATGAACCCTAAAGACTAGTCCCTTTCAAATAGTTAGCTCCGGCCATAAATCGAATTTTCGTTTCTTAGAGTTTTAGCTTTAGGTTAGCCCTGTCTAATAAAAATTCCTGGTTCCGCCCCTGCCTGTGCATAAAGAAGATAATTCCCTTAATTGGTGAAACAACGATTTTGTCCTTCGTTGGTGATGAAGAACCCCTCTTTTATCGTAATTAAGAATTTTGATTTAATGTATGCTTCTAATTATAAACTACAAGGGGTTTCTTATTTTGTTATTTGTTTGCTATTTCGAGGAAATAAATATCACGTTTGTTTGTTGAAGAATCTTTATATTGGTTAAATAGCTTCCTAGACAGTGGTACAAATATTTTGATATATTTATGCTTAAAAACGGGTATTATAGAAGTACATATGATAGTTGTTTCTATCGCAACGAACTATCAGAAGATTCTTATGCGTATCTGATCCTATATGCGGATGATGCGTTGATTGCTTGCAGGAACATGTCAGAAAATCAGAACTTGAAGAGTCAGTTAAGTGGTATGTTTGAGATGAAAGATATTGATTTTTCGAAGTAGATTTTGGGTATATAGATATACAGGGATAGATATGTTGTAAAAAAAATTCTCAAAAAACGTGCATCGAGAAGTTGTTGAAACATTTTAGGATGCAAGATGAATAACATGTGAGTAGCCCTGTGGCAGCACATTTAAATTTTAAGCTAATTGCACCACCTACATATGAGGAAATATAGTATATGTCTCGTGTTCCTTATGCTCGTGCAGCTGGTGCATCATATATGTTATGGTTTGTAAAATACCAGATATTTCATATTCAATAAGTGTGTTTAGCTGATACATGGGTAGATCTCAGAGAGGCCACTAGCAGACGGTAAAATAAATACTACAATATCTTATTGGTATTGCAGATGTTGGTTTGGTTATGATAGAAGTAATGATATTTTTGGGTCAGTAGCTGGAGATGTGGATTCAGATTTTTTAAGAGATTTCTTATTGAATAAATACAATATTATTGACAGGTTGTACATTTAGTATTTTGTGGAAGTGTCATAAGTTGGAGAGCAATATTACATTATCTAATTACTTGTCTACATCTAAGTCAGATTACATGACAATAACAGAGGCAATGAATGAAGCAATATGGTAAAGGAGTTTAGTTCATGATTTGGGTTTGAAGAAGGAGGAGACAAATGTCTACAACGAAAGTGCAATTTATTTGACTAAAAATGAAACGTATAACGACAGAAGAAACAAATTAATGGTTGAATATTATTTTATCAAGGATGTCACGAAAAAAAACGATGTCACAATAAAGAAGATAGCCACATAAAAAAAAATCAGGTGATATGTTGATCATAGTAGTTACTACTTCAAATCAATCATTGCTTTGACTTGATTGAATCTACAAACATCAAATGCCCTTGGAGGGCAAGCCCTTGGAAACTTGGCCCTCATATTCAAGTCAAGGTGGAAACGTGTTGATTTTAGATGAAAAACTATGGTGTATTCAAGTCAAGATGAAGAATTGCTGAAACACCTTGAATATTGGTTTTTTTTTTTTTTTGAAACATTGAATATTGGTTGATGTCTAACCCAATTTGAGACCAAAAATTGAAATTTTTTTCCAACCCAGTTACTTATATTCGCGTAAATTTTATAAGGTGTTGTTACCGATGTATAGAGGGTATCCTCTTTTCAGTTTTGTGGAGAAAGTTAGAGGTAACTGAGTCCTGCGGTTCTTTACCGAGCTACATATAGAAAAAATCTTTGAGTGATCGATTTGATCTTGGTCTTCCTTAATGGGGCAACGAATATCCTCGTGCTATTGTTCATCGTGGAGTATAGATAGATCTATGTCAAAGTTTTTTTTTGTTAGAGATATATATATATATATCAATTTTTTCATATTATATCTCACATTTGCTTTAACCGCAGACAGACCATGTTGGGCAAAAATGTATGTTTTAATATATAAAACATTACATAAGATAAAGTTAGAGAAATTCTTCACACTCATAAAGTTTTAATGAAGAAACTAGTTATGAAATGGAAACTGTAAAGTAGCTCATTGAGTCATTGGGGAATTTTCTTTTAACAAAAACTCACCAAAAAAATGTGGACTAAGAATAAATTTTCAGACTTGAAATAGAGCAAAAACTAGAGTCTCCTAATCAAAGTAAGAAGTTTAAATTTTGTCTTCTGAAATTCAGAGATAAATAAAAATGGTAAAACTACAAGAAAAATAAACACCATTTGACCTATGAACAGAATAGTCAATTTTGAGATTATTGACTAATTAGATAATGAAATTGAAAGCATTATACAATTTGAAGATAGATACTTCTAGTCTAACCCTTTTTTCTTAACCAAACACTTTGGGTTTCAATTCAAGACTTTGCCCTAAAAAGTTTGCCAAAGAAATGGATGAATTGTGGTTAGATGGCTCACCTCTCTAGCACCACTCACCCTTCCCACCAATACCCATCTTTGAAAGTAATTATCTTTAGTTGTTGTGATTACATTTTGTTTTTCCTTCCTTTTCTTTTCAAATCTTTCATTTGAAACTTTTAAAACCTTTTTTGAATGGAATTCTAACAATGTGTTGTAGGTCACTTTCATTTTGTAATTATATCATCAACTGACAGTGTACTATACAAGTGGTAATACAGTAGAAAACTACAACCTTAGTAGGAAAAAAAAAATTTGAAATATAAACTTGTGATTGTCTAGAGAAATCTAATAAAAGTATGTTGTTTCTTTTCATGAGAAAAAAAAAAGTAATTAGGGGTAGTTAGTGGTTGATTTAGGTAATAAAGCAAAGATCATTTTACCAACCAACAAGAAAAAGGTGCACTACAATCCTTTGATTTTATGACCTTACCTATATTTTGAACTATATCTTCTTTATCCCACGAGATTTTGATAAAAACCAGTTGTTTTGTGATACGATCATGTACCAATAACAATTATTATTATAAAATCATCAAATTTTTCAGTATAACTAGAGTGTATACAATTGTATAATATTTCGATATAACTACAGTGTAACAAAATGTAGTGAAATTTCTTTTTTATCTGACATCATCAAGAAAGCCTAAAGGCTAAAGGTGCAATTTTGCTTAATTGATGTAATATAGACCAAAAAAGAGTGTAAAGAGGAAAAGAAAAGTTTTTAAGTTAGTTGTACCATTTTCTTCAATTATGATGGGTTGGGTTGGCTTGGAAGTTGAGAGTTGGAGACTACTCATTTTGGTGGGAGAACTACAAGTTGTGGGTGGACTGTTTGAATGTGGTGGAGAATGAAAATTGGTTCCCATCTAACCTAAGTAATGGAATCTAATTTATTTCTTTATTTGGTAGAAACATGCTTTTATTTTGATGTCAATATTTTAAGCTAAGCCAAAACAATTGGCCAGAGAAATAAAATCAATAATTTTTGAGTTTATAGACCAAAAATAGGGCCCTAATAGGAGATATAGTCCTCTATAATCCTAAAAAGTATTTCAAAACCTAAATAATAATTTAAATGGATATCTAGTCCTTTTGGTCTCATCTAGAGAGAAAACACAAATCCATATAATACATATTAAAGATTTAATACCTATATTAACCTTCTTTAATATCAAAACGTGATTTACATTCTAAACTGTTAAAGATATTTTTTCCATTTTTATCTCAACTTTCTCTCTCCAATCACGTTTGAATTGTAACTAACTACTATGTTGATAATATTCCGTAACTGAAATCCGGTAACTTTCCATCTCTCTCTCTAAAAACGAAATCTTCATTAAACATAAATTAAACTCACCACCAGCTGTTAAAAATTCCATTGTTTAATATTCAATCAAGAGCTTTCATCAAAACCTCCATTGTTATTTAGGTTTTATACTGTTTATCTCTTTATTCTAGCCATTGTTATTCAGGTTTAAAATCTTATCTTTATTGCTTTATAGGTTAAAGATTCGTATAGAATCGTTGAAAACATCAAATCTTGATTTAGGTCTTTCTTTTCTTGTTTTCCATTTCAATAACTTTGAATCTGTTTTGCTGTAATCTTAACTACCTTCGAATGGAAGATTTATATTTTCTCTCTCTAAAACTTTCATAACTCTTTAAGATCTTTGATGTTTATTTCTTATTTAATGATTTGTTCAATGTTAGTATGTTATTTCTCCTTCCAATGTTCATTGTATATTTCTTCAGATCTACGTTAAATCCTCTTCTTTTTTTGTTTTTTTTGCAGATCAGAATCATCTGTCCGTACAGTTCTTGATCTTTGTGATTATCCACACTTATTCCTATAACAGAATATAAAGTACAGGTACTTTACGATAACTTTTCATGTTTTCTGATAAAATTTGCTAATAATATCTTGATGTTTATCCTTTCTGATTCTTGTAACAAAATAAAAATTACAGTTACGTTACGATAAATTACCATACTTTCTGATACAATCTGCATACATTTCACGTAAGATGATAGTATTAATGATCAAAGGTTCGTAAAGTATGAAAAATTTATCCAACATTACACGTCCTTTTTTTACCAGAACAGTGGCCATGACAAGCATATAAAACTTCTCTTAACCTAATAAACAATTGTACTTTTTCATACATTATACATAATTTATTGATCTGTACCTGTTATTTATGATCCATCTCATTTGTTTTTTATTAAATGTTTCATTATTAATGTATGTAAATTTGATTATAATTTTTTTTAACTAATACATATGTTTTTTTTTTCTTGTAGTAAACCAACACTGATGGAATTTCTTACAGAATCATCACATAAACTATAGAAGTATAAATTACGATGAAGAAGATTGTTTCTATGATCTTGTTTGGACAACGGAGTCTTACGTGAAGACTTACAAGGAACATATAAACCCTGCCCCTAACTTCGATGAACCATGTACATTTAATGAAGAGTCAAAAACACTACCATGTTTGATTCGCCGTAAACCTGGAAGACCAAAGACAGTAAGGATTGAGAGCTCGGGCAACATTCTGACGGAGTTTGTTTTTAAGTTACCTAGTCTACTATGCTCTTTTCATTTACAATAAAATACAGATTACTGTTCAATAAAATTTCCTTTCAGTCGTACAAAGGTTGTGTTATTTTCTATACAGTATACATAATTTATGATAAATCACATACTTTATAACAAAAAACATGATTTCAGATTTACATTTCCTAACAAGTTACTATAATTTATGGTACATAATGGATAATCTAAGTATTAAATGGTACATAATGGATTCAATGGTACATAATGGATTCAATGGTATATTTCCTAACATGACATAAAAAACAAGTAATTTATGTCAGAAAATAATCTAAGTATTCAATGGTACATAATGGATTACACACACGCATATGATAAATTACGTTGTATACATGACAAATGATGGTTTCCTCGTCATAAATAACACATAATTTACGAACTTGTTTCATAATTTGTATTGGATGTGTGTTTATGTATGAGTAAAAAATGAAAGTTAAGTGAGAGAAAGTTGATATATATGTTTTGAATATTAACCCCCAAATCACGCTAATTGATCTCAGAAAATATACTCTTTCCAAATCTGAAAATTAAGTGAGAGAAAGTGATATATAGATTTGGTTTCCAAATCTGAAAGGATGAGAGAGAAAATCTGTTTTGGAAAATATCCGTTTTCCAAATCTGTTTTGAAAAATCTGTTTTGGAAAATATCCTTGATCCGTTACTTCCTATTAAATCTTTTCAGTTTGTAACCTAAATATCTCCCCCAAATCACGCCCCCTGGTTTGAGAAACTTTCCGGATTCATTCCGAAAATTAACAACCTCGGATTTTTTAGACGAGGGACATGGAGGGTATTTATCAATAAAGTATGAGTTATTTATGCCCTTATTGTAAAAGGACTAAATGTCCATATTTTGGGAAGATTGGTCTATATACCTATTATGAAAATGATTTTGGTCTATATACCCATGGACTCTAAAATCAACCCTCTTGTATTAGACCATAATCTTAATTTTCAATTATATCCTTTCATAATGACATACTAAGCCACATAACTACACCAAACACTTAAAATGTGGTGAAAGGCAATGGTTGTTATTATACTTCCTTTTTTTTTTGTGTAAGTAGGTTGTTGCTCAAACAATGAATGAATCAGTGAAATTGATTGTTACAATAGTTAAAAAAAGTTTTTTTTATTGTTACTCATGAGCAGAAGTATGATTGTAATGAGAAACAACCACTGTGATGGCTAAAACACGTCACAAATAATTAACAAATTCAGATAAGAAGTGTAGATGGTAAATGATTTCTAATGGTAATGGGAAAGTAATTGTTATTTATGAAGATCGTTGATGAATTCCACAATAGTAAGAATCGGGAAAGAAGCTGAATTAATGGGCACAAAGATTAACATGGTTCGGTCAGATATCCATGACCTAAGTCCACAGTAAATTCATGAATTCCAATATTTGATTAATCTCCTTTACGTTAAATGTTTGGGGTAAGTTATTACGTTGAATGATAACTGATTATATATCCTTAGAACTCAAGTCATATTTATGGACTGAATTAGGATTTTCTAGTATTCTAAACTTCCTAACTAATCTAGGAAACTAGGTAGTAGTTAATTACGAAAAAAAATTTAAGATAAATATAAGATATTAAAATATGTGAAACATATCTCGTAGATCTTTAAATATGTGTAACATATTTTATAAAAGCCTAAAATACTAGTTGAATGAAAATGTGTTGAGTGATTTGCTAGAAGCTGCCGCCCTTGTGGGTCCTTAAAGCAAAGACAACTTATGTGATGTCTTAAATTCCATTTCCTGCCTCCTCTCTCTCTCTCAAATGATCTATTTCTTGATGCTTCTTTTTGTTCTTTGTTTTTCTTCTTTTAAGTTTTCCTTCTTTCATTGTCATCAATTGAAATGAAATCCACATTGGTTGTAGAGAGGATTACTAAAACCTACTTAACCTTCATTTAATTTAGACATGATGAGATGAGTGTGACACCAACTAACCTTTGGTTGTATTTTGAATGACAAATTGTATACAACATCAATCACTAACTCTTACTATTTCATTCAATATGGAGTATTATATGCTATGGGTCCAAATAGGCATGCAATCAACATCATTTGAATTTGGCCTAGTTACCACCTCATGACATATTATCCCTAAATTCAAATTTTGCCCCTACCACCGATAATTCAACCAAAATTTTATTAAATTTATGTTTTGCATCCAAGGACTATCCTGTCATTTAATTAATTATTTTCTCTCCATGCCCCTCCTCTTATTTCTCTTATATTCTTTTGTTTTTTTTATCGTTCATCGAGATCCTTCATTAATTGAAATCTTCAGAAATAAATCAGGCAAAGCAAAAGTTCTTCCTAGATCCATTTTTCTAAAAAGTAGAGTGTGGACCTTTGAGAGAAAAGAATTACCTTTTTCAGTCTTGATTAATAAGAAGGATTTTTCTTTCTCTGAAGAATTCGTATCAAACAAGAGAGTTCTAATATTTTTCGTATTTGTTGTTTCTTAGGTGAGTAGAAAGAAAGAAGAATAAAAGAAATGGAAAAGATATAAGATGATGGTGAGAGATAGAGAAAAGTAAGAAATATGGCCGTCCTTTGATGCAAAAAAGTTAGACCTCCAATAAGAGAATATGTGAACATTGAAAATGAAGTAGATAAAGAGAGAAAACGGAAAAAGAGCCAAGGAGGTGCTCGAAAAATAGGGCGATCCTCGGAACAAGATAAAATACTCAATTTTAAATGGATGTATGTTTAAAATACTCAATTTTTTCATCAAAAAAAGAAAGTCAAACTTGATTTTACAAAAAAAAAAAAAAATGGGGCAAATAGAAAGCTGGCATAAGTAGGGGGCAAACTGAATTATCCCTTATAATTTTGAAGCCCTAAACAACTCTACTGTTGGTGAATCATACTTTATATCTTAGAAAGGCGATAATAAATTAAACAATAGTCTCTAAACCTTGGAGATACGAGTTGTTGAGTTTATCGACCTGTTTAGGAAGTACCTGAAATTTGTATAAACCATATGCTAAGCAACTGGTATTGGTTCATGATCGATATAATTACCTATTATAAGTTAAGCACAATAAAAGTTAGGGTTGTTATCAATTATCATTATGTACTTCGTTAATCAATATAAATAAAAATTAAGATGTGCTTATCTTGATAAGAAAAAGAAAAATCGTTACCTCATCAAGATATTAAAAATATAATAATCATCACCATCATCTTAGCACTTGAGAGAGTAATTAATTTTGTTAACACTAGCTATTAATCGAAAAAAATTGATTTTCTCATTGCCCATCTCTTTGTCCATTTTCTTTTTACGATTGATGAGAATTAATTTCATACTAATTTAGGTCTTTTATTAGTGTAGAGTAACGAGCATAAGCACGGGCGAAGCTACATAGATACTAACCCTGACTCAAGCCAAAAGTAGTGTTGGATTGTAAAAGAGGTGGTAATAACATTCACCATAGATTGAGTAGCTCAGTCGGTCTATTGTGGGGTTGTCTGTGTAATTCTTTCCTGGTACATGTCTCTTTTGTGGTTTTTCTTTTTCTTTCTTCTGCTCATGCTCCCCTTACAAACTAGCAGGGCTAGGGTTGGATCTTGGCTCTGTCCTTGAGTATAGGTACAAAGGTTAGGTACTTACATCATTGATGAGCGAAACGAATTAGATTCCAAATGTAACACAAAAAATTCTATTTTTCTCGATGGGGCGAGAGGGACAATTGACTTCAGCATGCCTTCGTGATACGCCAATAAATGTTGGTGGATGAAATGAAGTAATTTTGAGCCGAGATATACAAAAAAAAAATTCATCTTTCTAATAATTAAAGATTTAGAGCTAAAATACAATTTGAAGGTATTTTTAGTCGTTGAAGAGTGATTATAAACTTCTTTTAGGAAGTCAGTGAGATGGCGATTTAGGGACGGCTGAGAGTATAGCTTCTGTCATACTTGTTGGTCGATGAAATGAATATAGACATTGATGGGTAAGTCCTTATCTTAGTGAAAATAGCATTACTCATTTTTAATTTTCCATCTACATTCCCTAATAAGAGGGGTGATGCATGTTAACTTATTAAATAGGTCATGCCAAGATTTTAATTAAGATGCTGTACTTTTAATACACAAAAATCCACTTAACTTACAATCAAGCTAATTAGGTAAGATGCAATCTAATCTCAAACCATTCTTTATTTTCTAAGATGAGCAAGAGGAGAAAAAGACTCAATAGAGATGTCTAAGCTTCAAAGTTGAAAGTGGAAAATTAGGTAGGTCTAGCAAAAGATTAAAATAAATAATTGATCAGTAGAATTTCGTGTTTTTCGAAAGAAACTACCTAATGAGTAATCAATATCGAAAATAGTTACATGAAGTCTTATAGAGTAAATCTGAAATAATTGAAAAAAAATGAATTGATTTTGTATGTAATATAATGATATAATTTAACAAGAATACTTGTAAAAAATTAATTTGAGGTACGAACCTTTATAAGTTAGGGTTATTTCTCAAATGGCCCCCAACTTTGTGACCAGCTTCCTGCCTGGCTCACAACTTTGTGACCAGCTTCCTGCCTGACCCCCTATTTTAGAAATAATTCCCGTATGGCTCCTTTTTTCGCTATCTTTAACTTTCCGTTACTCTCTCTCTTCCATCTCATTTTCTCTCTCTGTCACATCATTTCAACACGCCACATCATCATCTTCACCGGCAGGGGTCGCCGGCCGGCCAAATTTTCGACCGACGACCTTCAAATTTTTTTTTTTCTCTCTCTCTCTAAATTTTCGGCCGAACAGACCTCTGTTCGTGATGAATCCTCTCTGTCTAGATCTGTTTTAGAGAGAGGAATGAAAAAAAATTAGAGAGAGAGAAAAAAAAATTGAAGGTCGCCGGTCGGCGACCCCTGCCAGTGAAGACGATGATGTGGCGTGCTGAAATGATGTAGTAGAGAGAGGAAATGAGAAGGAGGAGAGAGAGTAACTGAAAGTTAAAGATAACGAAAAAAGGGGACCATCCTGAAATTATTGCTAAAGTAAGGGGCCAGGTAGGAAGCTGGTCACAAAGGTGGGGGCCATTTGGGAAATAACCCTAAGATTTACCCGAGAGATGTTCATATAATTAGAAATACATGATCAAGACATCTTAAACTATCTCAACAAAAAAAAAAAAAAAAAAAGGACATCTTAAACTAAGTTAACAACATTTTATGACATTAATGCCATCAAACTTGGAAACAGACTAGCGAAATGGGTCCGAATCAAACTGTTTGGTAAGAACATTGGCTACCTGATCAACGAAGCGAACATGAGTTCGTCTTTATAAGACTTGATTCAATTTCAGCATTAACTAAGGTTGTGTTTCATATCGGGGAAACAATTCCATGGAAATAAAAGAGTTCCATTGAAAGTCTTCCACGGAATTTATTCTGTGGAAATAAGAGTTCTTTCGTTTGGTAGTCATTTATTATTCCGTGGAATTACAAACTCTGTTATTTGGTTGACAACTAACTTCTACGACTATAATACATTTAATTAAGAGTTTTTATTTACTCTTTATGTAGTCAAAATGATATTTTTACTCTTATGTTGCCAAATTACATTTTTCATCTTTATTCTCTCAAAATTACATTTTTACCCTTATGTTTTCAAAATTATATTTTACTCTTATGTTGTAAAATTGTTTAACCTTGTGTCACTTTGCTAATTTAAGAGTAAGATAAAAGGGTAAAATTGTCATTTTAATGTAAAAGTGTAAACATGCCATTTTTACAAGATAAAGGTGAGATTGTCATTCAGACATAAGGGTAAAAATGTCATTTTGATATTATACGAGGGTAAAAATGTCATTTTGGCAACATAAGAGTAAAATGTCAATTTGATGTTATAAAAGGGTAAGAATGTAATTTTGGCTATATATAGCCAAAATGTCACTTTGACAACTTTGTAAACATGTCATTTAGTAAGTAGGACAAAGATGTCATTTGTCCAAATGTATAAGTAAAAGTTTATTTTGCTAAATTTTATTGGTAAAAATGTCATTTTGAACCTATATGGGGATAAATATTAGGTTTCAAGTATCCAAATATATTAAAATATTTTTATTTTTGACTTTCCACGGAAATTAAATCCTAAGGGGAGCAAGGAATTAAAAGTGGACTATTTCATGGGAAATACATTTCGTATCAAACGGTGGAAATACCAATTTCCATCAAAATTCTTTCATTTCCATGGAAATGAGAGATATCAAACACACAGTAAGTGGAAATCATATATGACGATTCAAAAAATGGTCGTTAGTTGACAACAGTCAATAAATCAAAAAAATACCAAAAGCCCAACGGGTCATCCCGTGAGTCAACAAAGAGGTTGAATCCAAAAGAGGTCTAACATTCAAACCCAGAACTGAGGGTTGGTACGATTATCGTAAGCGACGAAGCTTGTTCTGGTCCAAATACAATCAGGTTTTCTCAGAGATTCCAGAGAAACAAAGGAGGTCCGCGTAAGTGAGGTCGATACTTCGGTTCGATTGGTCGGTCCAACTGACATCATTCTTTTATCGATCATATGATGTCACTTGAATTTTCACCATATTTCTAACATCATACTGGCATCTACGGAGGTCAACGATGTTGCTCTAGTTCGGGTATAGCACAACATAAAATCGAAATCTTTAAAGATTACGATTTCGGTTCTGATACCAATTCTATAATGATATAATCTAGAACCAAAACCTATAAAAAAGACGGGTACTCGTCAAGCATTGATTACTTATCAGTTCATTTTTAGATGTGCTATTATTTATTTTTACCACTAATTGGGAAGTGTTTTAAACTAGTCAAAGTTTATATTTTATACTGGTTTGTGACATTTCATAACACTCAAGGTGAAGTCAAATAAAATGAAGGGAAGTTTTATAAGGCCTCCCCAATTTTGTTAAAAGGTCTCCCCATGAACCATTTTACTTGCTAAATTATCACTAAGGGGAGGCCTTTTAACAAAAATTAGGGGGCCCTATAAAATCTCCCTAAAATGAATAAAGTTCCATTTGGTTAACCAAAAAATATCGGTATTGATCAGTCCAATTTTTGCTTACCCTTGGTTATGGTGGTGGTTTGGTAATGGTAAAAATCAAATTTTCCAAGAATATAAAAGCATAATATAGCTTTTCGAATATTAAATGTGGAGAAGCCATTAGATGATTTTAAGCATAATCACTCAGCGAATTCATATCAGATTTTCTCTTTATAAAAATTATTTTCCTTTAGATAACCACTATATAATTAAATAAAATGTAGAAGATATAATGGTTGAGACAAATAGGTAAAACTACTATTCTTATCATTATACCTTTTATTTTCTAGTATTTTTGGGTAGGTGATTTGGGGAAATAAGAAAGCATCCGCAGGTGCAAAATCTTAAAAGAGAAAAACTAATTTTTTTTTTAGCCAAACACAGCCTCCATGTTGGCGGCAGAGTGGCAGCCGGCTCCTGGGTGGTGACCACTATCACCTCCTCTCTCTCTCTCTCCATCCGTCGGAATTTGTGGAGCTCTCCGAAGTTGATAATGATAGTGGGAGAGGAAAAAGATGGAAGAAGAATCTGAAAGAGTTTAAGTGTTAGGAGGAAACAAAAAATTGTAAATTTTTTTCACAGGAAATTGGACCGAATACCCAATTTTAAACATTTTTTAGTTAAAATGACAAGTTTAAATTTTTTTGTTAAAACCCAAATATTTGTATTTTGTTTGGTTAAAAACTCAATATTTTTTATCAAGGTGTTGCAACGCATTACGAAGGTGTTGTAAGGCGTTGCAAAACTAATGTAAAGTGTTGCAAGGCAATCCAAAGCTTGGCAAGTTGTCGCAAGGTGTTGCATAGCGTTGCAAATTAAAAAAAGTACTCAGGGAGCTGACTGATTAATTTCTTAACCAAAGTCTAAATTTTTTAGAGAGCTTTGGCCAATTTTTTTTATGTCAATCCAAAACTTTGTACCCGGTTAATTTCTTTATTTCCCAAATCACCAATCGTAATTTTTTTTAGTCTTAGATAATTTTATGAAGTTCGAAGGAGATATTCCTAATTAAAACTTCTTGCAGGAGTAACATTAAAATCTCTTAATAATGAAGGAAAGAAAAAACAACTTAAAGAAAAAAAAAGTAGAATATTTCCTATTTATTTTCAATTTCTATCTTTAATTTTCTCTCTCTAAAATCAGTATAAAAAGACTGAACAGGAAGGGAGGGTCCATTGAAAGACAAGCTGGCTGAGAGACCCATGCACCATATACTTAACAATCCCAACGGCCCAGACAGTCAGTCTAAACGCTTAAAACAACCAACTCAATATCACCCCCATCCCATCCCATTCCATTCTTTCCTTCTTTCTCTCTCTAAAACTTTGAATTTTATTTTTCTCTTTCTAAAAATTAATTAATTGACTTAATTAGGATTAGTTTTCTAAATTTAAAATTTAAATAAAAGCAAAAATCATGCAAAAACAGACACATTAACAATGACTCTAGATTTCTCTTTTTTCTAACTTTCTCTCTCTCTCTCTCTCTCTAAAAACTACTACTACTAAATATACAGGTTAAGAGTAAAGACAGTTTGATATAAAAAGAAGAAACAAAAGCCAACCACGCTAATAACAAAGAAGAAGCAAAGGAGGTGGAGAAGAATAAGGGGAGGTGTCTCTCTCTCTCTCTCTCTCTCTTGGACTGATTCGTTCCACCCCCACTCATCGCATCTCTTTCATTTTCTCTCTCTCTCTAGATTTCACTTTCTCTCTCTCTCTCTATCAATGTGTGGGTCTGTGTTTATGGGAAGGTGGAGGTTAAAGAGAAGAGAGAGAAGAAGAGATAACAATAAATCAAACCAAACCCAAACAAAAAAAAATTGAATTTTTTTTGTTGGTGAAAACAAAGAAAAGAGCAGTAGTTAGCAGAAAGCCAGACCAGAGAAACTCGCTCAACAGATTTATATTCATTTTCTCTCTCTAGAAAAAAAATAAAAAAGCATTGAAGAATCCGCCTTTCTTTCTTTCTTTCTTTGGGTTTTTGGAGACATCTCCTTCTTTTACGCTTCAAGCCCTTCTCTTGTGATAAATAACCTGTGCCCACTTCTTCCCCCCCCGCTCCATTCATACCCTTCTTGTTATCTGTCCTCTCTGTCCTTCTCTACTGCCATCTTCTTACACCCATTTTTCTCTCTCTCTCTCTCTCTCTCTAGACTTTCTCTATCTATATAATACCCTTCTTTTATCTTTTTTCAATCTGTATTTATTCCCCTTCTTTCTTCTTATATTTCCAATGGCCGTTCAAGCTCAATACCCATCTAATGTTTTACTTCAATACAGGTATTCATTCAATCTCTCTCTTTCTCTCTCTACATTTCTCTCTGTTTATTTCTCTCTGTTTTCCCCTGTTTCTTGTCTTAAGTTTTAATCTGTTATTGTGATATAGGAACGGGCAAGATAGAAAGAACACACTTGGAAACGATTACTCATTACTACAACAACAATCTGGTGGTGTTCTTGATCAATCTAATATGTTTTTCAACAACAATGGAGGTAATAATACTAGATTCTCTTCATTTTCTCTGTTTTTGGGTATTAGTCCACTTACTAGAGCAAGTTTGATATTGAAATCTGTTCTTTGTGTTTTGTAGTTGGTTCAAATAATAATCATCTCAAGAGAAGAAGAGAAGATGTTAATATCAATGCCCCAATCAATGCCCCAATCAATTTATTCACTCAACAACAACAACAATCTCAAACTTCTCCAATTTTTGTAAATCTCGCCCAACTTCAGAATCATCAAAATCCTAATATTGTTTCCACCGGTCTTCAATTGGCATTTGGTGATCATCATCAACAACTTCAACATCAACAACAGCAACATCTTCATCATCAACAACAACAACAACAACAACAACAACAACAACAACATGGTCTTGTTCTTAATCTTCCATCTTCATCTCTCTCATCTTTATTATCAGATGATCTATCTGCCCAAATGAAACAGCAAAGAGATGAAATAGATCAATTCCTTCAAGCCCAGGTACTAATTTCTCATCAACTTCAATGGGTATCCTTCAATTTTGTGAAATTAATCAATTCATCTTCACAATTTCTACAATTTTCACTAATGGTGGTGGGTGTCTTGTCAGGGAAATCAGTTAAAGCGCACGTTAGCAGAGAGAAGGCAGAGACACTATCATGCGCTACTCAGTACAGTAGAAGAATCAGCATCAAGAATGATGAGAGAGAAAGAGATTGAAATAGAGAAAGCTGTTCGTAAAAACATCGAGCTAGAAGAGAAAATGGCGCAAGTTAGAATGGAGGCACAAATTTGGCAAGCAAAAGCAAAATCACAAGAAGAAACAGCAGCATCTTTACAAGTTCAGTTACAACATGCTATAATAAACGGTGGTGCGCAGGATAAGAGAGAGGAAGGAGGACTAAATTGCGCCGCTGGTGAAGCTGAAGATGCCGAGTCAGCTTACATTGACCCGGAACGAGTCGTACCCGTGTCCGTATCCTCTTCTCATAATAATAAAGTAGGACCGAGTTGTAAAGCTTGTAGAAGACGAGTCGCGTCGGTTGTGGTTTTGCCGTGTCAGCATCTTTGTCTTTGTACGGAATGTGATACGGCTGTCGAGGCGTGCCCACTTTGTCTGTCTTATAGAAGCGCTAGTGTTGAAGTGTTTCTCTCTTAATGAAGGCCCATTAGTAACAACTCAAAGGCCCATTCAGCACCAACTCAAATATGTCATCTTGGGCCCGTTACAAGCCCTAGATCTCATAATGAAGATAATGAAAAAAAAAATTAGATACTTTTTATAATAAGAAAAGGAAAAAGAAGCTAAATTAGTTGATTTCTTTCACTTTATTTTTTGAATCCCTTCAAGAATACTTTTTGCTTTTTTTTTCTTTTAATTTCGAGAAACTATGTAGGCAATGTAAATGTGTTTCTTTTTTTTTCTGTTAACTTTTTGAAATTAAATTGATACATAAATTCTTTTATTTACTAATTATTTGGGATTTTTTGCTTTTGATTATTGTTTTTATGGCGAGACATAATTGACCTTTGAGTTATGGGTGCCTCTAAGGGCGGCCTACTTTTTTATCTGACTTGCTTTCATTCTAGGCACTATTTGTGGGCCTTGAATTGCGAAGTTTGGGGGCACTTGGACTGGCCTTAGTACGCGCGGTTAAAACCCAACAGAGATTAGGCCCAGCCAGAATGCCATCAGATTTGCCTAGTCCCTAAGGCATCTCTTATTTGTTTAACTTAGGAACTACCTTTGGGAGTTTGGGTTACTTGTTGTTTTTATTGGGAAAATGTCTTGTACAATAAGACCTAATGTCTACATCTACTTGGGTGGCAAAATTAGAATCGTTTGGTCAAGAAAAATTTGGGGTTTTTTCACAACGGGAGTGCTATATGTACAAAGTCCTTAACAAAATTCTTGACTTAATGACTCATTTTCACTAAAAGACAAAAGTTGATCAAAGTTTTTCAAAGTTTGACTTTGATCGGACCGTTCACTTAGCATTTTGTCAAGAATCTTGTCAAAGATTCTTTGTACATTTAGCATTTCCCTTTTCACAAAAGATAGGGGCATCATATGTTATGAAAACAAGACCGAAAACAGTAAGATATAACATGATTTAGTTAAGGAATCAATGTACCTCTACGGAGAAAGACAGTAAAATTATGTGTATTTATCATTTATCGGTAGATGGTAATTGATGTGTGACAACTAAGGGTTATAATGTATTTCGTGATGTCTACGAGCCGTCCAGCAATGTATTATCAACAATGTTACAAATGATACAGAGAATTAATATAAGTACGCATGTTTTTTCATTATTTATCAAAATGTAGTTTGCGTTCATTCAACAACAAAGTGACGATAAACCTTTGTATAACTAACTATAAGGTATTAGTTCAACAAAAAAAAAAAAACTATAAGGTATTTACAAAGAAATTTGTGCTAATTCTATTTGATTAGTCGGTTTCATGGTCGAGTGAACCACTTGGTTGCTTGATCCATGCGGGTTGAGTGGACCGTCCATTCATGCTTCATGTACACTTAGCAACTAATTCTATATTAATCAATATCAAATATAATTTCAACACTATCGGGAAAGCAGCTCCTATAAAATTTAAAGACGCCGCTCCTTCACTCAAATTTGCCATGAGGGAAGCGCCTTTAACACTTCCAGGAGATGCCTTTAAAACTCTACATTCCTATTTGAGGTTTTCAGGACCTTGTTAGATAGATCCATCCTTCTGTATGGGATGCATGGGATCTGTAATAGGGGTTGAATGTCTAGTATGATCACGAATGCATCAACATGTACAAAATTTACCAAGAACTGCGTCTGGATAAATGGACATTGGAAGGCTAATTAGTTGACACTGTCGTCGTATAAGCTTGACCTTCGTGTAAGGTGAGTTGTGTGGATTTTGTAGTGTGTAGTTGAGAATTTGATTATTTGAAGGCCAAATTTCGAATGGCCCCTAATTGTGCAGTAAAGTTTTGTGGATCCCAAGTTTCTAAGAAGGTCCCTTTTAACCTCTTAAACTAAGTATCTCATTCTTCAACGAAATTTTTTTAATTAACTGACTTTTCTCCTATGCCAGACTTTCATAAGGTAGACTTCTCATTTCTCTCACTGGAAACGTGATAGGGAGGCTTCCTCTCTCTCCTTTGTCAAATCTTGGGCTGGACTGAGCTGGGCCGGTCAGGCCCGGCACTAGCTTAAACCCTAATCTTGCCCCAGGACCAGGCCTACCAAATTCAGGCTGGATAGGGCCCTGTCGGACCATCCTAAATGGGATGGGTTCGGGCCAGCCCAGGCCGCTAAGGACCACTAGATATTTTTTTTACAGAGTTAGAGTACGGTTTTTTTTAGATTGGATTTCAAGCGTCATTACATTTGAATGAGATTGATACATCATGAATATAATATGCAATACATCATGAATTTGGATGAGACTTTTTATTCAGTGGCTATATATTGTTGTTGAAATAAGATGAAAAACAACAAAAACATTACGACAATCACTCCAATTACTTGACAATTAATCGATTATACTATTAACTTAGGAACCGAAAAAGTTTATTGCACGAACTAAACGTCTAGATTATAAACTAGCCTATGTCTCCAAGGTTTTGTCGATTTTTAGCAGGTTTTAGAAAAAGAATACATTTAATAGTGATGTTTATCAAGCCAGCTAGATTGGCACTGTGCAGAAAAGAACTGGCAAGGTTTCGGGCCGGGCCCAGTCGACCGGGCTTATATAGTTAAATTGGCCCCAGAAGGCATAGAGGTTTTCAGCATCAAACTTTGTCTCTGGAAAATTACAAACCCTAACATGTGATCTCATAACCATTGTGGTCCAATATCGATGTTTCAATTATCTGTTTTGGTCGTTTTACCTACTACCATTTATCACTTGTCTTGGTGTTTTCTTGGACGCCATTAGTTGGAGTCAATTAGGTCTAACAATCAAACAAAGACTATACTTGTAAAATGATTTTCAAGTTAAATGCAACAAATAGCAACAACCAGAAACAACCAAAGAATGACCCGTTAAGTACGAAATAAGAATTCGACGTAGGCCCAAAATGTAAACATACCGACTTTGGAAAAAATCCAAGACCAGTCTACTTTATAAACACAAATATTTATGCAATGTGGGATATCCGTATGTCATGACTTTTTTCTGAAAGTGGTTTTGTTTTGTATATTGAAATTATGACTTGGAGACTGGTGCTACATTTTTATGGAGTGGGTGGGCCTGAGATGGTGACATTGTTGAATGGAATTTTCCTATCAGGGCTCATTGAATTCCGAATTCTTCTCGATCACACTTTAGGGTGGTAGTAGTAGAGTTTTTCTTGTTCACGATGAAAATCATGATTTTGAATCTCGGTGGTTTTGGTATATCATGGGGAGGCGAAGTAACACATAATTGCCACCCCTTATTAACAATAACATTTTAAGCTTCAACACTTGGTTGCCTAACTGGTTCATACTGCTAACATAAACTCCAAAATCATAGAAGTTTCAGATTTGATTCCCAGAATAGGTGGTATCTGCGGTTTTTGAAATTGAGTTATTAAAGGTATAAAATATTATGTTTGTAGGGTTTTAGATCGTAGTCCCAAAAAAAAAGCAATAACATCTTAAGTGAAGAAAAGGTTAAAAATGGGGGTGCCTATAGAAAACATAGATGGGAGTGTCTATAGACTTTACCTTCAATCTCTTTTTTTGAGAAAATGAAATCCGACCAAAAACATGTTATATGTGCAATTTTAGTTCATTGGGAAGATAAATACATGCTAAAACACATGATCAATTTTGGCATGAGTCTTTTCCAAAACAATTCAAATAACAACGACCTAAATTAACACCCTCCTGCGAGCTGATGGGAGTTCTCTAAGCTTGTTTTTCCGAAGATCGAAGCGAGGAGAAGAGTGTCTTTCTGAAAACCTTAGCAACTTGGTCTTGAGTGTAGAGGTACAAAAATTGAACAAACTTACGAACCACTAGCTCTTAATAACTGTAATCAACTTCGACGTGTTTTGTACAAGCATAAAAGACGGGGTTAATTAGATGCCAAAGAAATAGCACTTTAAGTTGTCAAAAAAAGTCGAAGATCTTTTAGTAAGGAGAAAATCAAACTAGTTTACGTTGTCGTGGTGGCTAGTGCTCTCTCTATATTCCGACTCTAAATTGGGTTTTGCATTGGTTGGTTTCGATCATTGATACTCCCAACTCAATCAACACCACATAATGAACCTCTAGAGTTCAGATTAATGCAAATTTCTAAAAACCGTACACTTCACTCAAATAGAGAAAACTAGGTCGGAGTTGAAGGGTCGATACTACTTGTGACGATAGGAGAAGTTGGCAAGGTGATTTGGAAAGAGAACTCGTGCTAGAGATTATCGTGGCGGATGTGCCTTTGGCTTACAACGTCATTTTGGAACGACTATTCTTCAGTCACCAGGTGTCATATTTTCAATACCACATGTGATGCTAAAATTCTCAATTCAGACACTAACTTGGCTGGGACAGACAGAGAGATAAAAGAACTCGCGAATGCCACATGATCACGGTTAAATGTTTGATTCGGCCTACTATCATTAATTACAAACAAATTGCACATTAAATTAAGAAGAAAAAGAAATAAAAAATTAAAAAAAATAATTTTTTTTCAGTTTGAAAGTCACCCAAAAAATGGTCGGTTAGCGATCTTCGCCAAAAAAGATTATGAGGTGGCGAGAGAGATGAAGTGGAGGAGATGATGAAATAGAAGAGAGAGATGATGAAATGGAAGAGAGAGAGAGAGAGAGAGAGATGGCGTTAATGTTTTGAAACATTTTTAGAATTGATTTTAAACGTAGTTCCGAAAAAAATTGAAATTTATTGTCTTTTAGGGCCAAACTAAACTGTTGAACACTTCCGAAAGTCAAATTGGTGAGTTGGCCATGCCAAAACTGAATTTACCCCTAATTTTTATGCAATTCTAAAGGGTACACCAAAGACAGGAACCCCTAGATGAATACTCATGTCCAAATTAGGCATAACCTTGGCAAAATATAAACAATAAATTAGAAGATTAAAGATACAATGATCTTCTTAATGACTAAAAGAAAAGAAGCAAGCTTGGTCCTTGTATTTGGAGAATTCACATGGCTTACCTTTATGGGGAAACATCAAAAACTCAGGCAAAGAAAAGCCAAGGTAAAAGATTGTCTGACAAATAAAGGTTCTTTTTGTAAAATAATATACACTGATAAGTTAAATAATAATAACCTAATTAATTAAAAGAAATAAACAAGATCTCATTTTCTATTAAGATTTGATTTCTTTTTTAAGTTTAAATAAAAGGAATTAACTGAAAAATAGGTAATTTTTACTCATATGATCTGAGTTGTGGCCACATGGAGGCCTCCTGACACATACCACATGGCTCTTTAGGTGTGTGTGTATATATATATATTTCTTACACCTTATTTTTTTTTTTTTTTGTTGAAAGTATTCTTACACCTTATTTAGAATTAGGTATCCAAACAAGAATGAGGAGTCGTAGTTCAAGTCTATCTAGAAGTAGGGGTGAAACCGGTCCGGGATAGATCGGCTTTTTAACATATTAGGTTTTAGCAGCGTCTTACGGGCGCGACAGATCCCTCTTGGCTTCGCCGGTAAATCTCCTTTTATGTGAAGGAAGAACTCATAAAATTTCTTTTGTTGTTTTTTTAATAAAATTTCTGTTGTTGAGAGAGAGAAAGCATGGTGTAGAGAAAAAATTTGGAGAGGAATGAGAGAATTTCAATTTTAAGTCAAATAGTTTGGGGGTGAAGAGAGAAATTAGGAAGACATGGGAGAGTGGGTTATTTTCTCCCACGATTTTTTACTGTAAAGTGGAGAAAACTGATAGTTTCTAAAGATGTAATCCGTGGGAGAAAAAAAATAGGGAGAGAAATATGTGGGAAGTGGTTATTCTAACCAATTTTGACTGATTTACATAGATACCCTTCTTTTTTTAGTCTATTTTCATAAAAATGATTTTATATCATCCGTCAGATGTGTTCCCAACCAAATCTCTAAAATAAAATGGACGGTCAGACTTATTCCCTGGATAACCGACTGAGCTGTTTTAATATAATAGATTTGAACGGGTACCTATTATAATGGTGCGGTTTTTATATGTAAAAAAATCAGACTAAAAGTCTGTATAGAATAAAATAGACCACTCATTTAAAATCGGTCTTTCGGTCTGGTTTTTCAGTTTAAACCTATTTTAAACTTTATTTAAGCAAATATTAACAATCAAAAGATTACATTGAGGCTAATAATTGTGCACAAGATCAAACGAATGTAATCAAACAATGACAACAATTTCACTAATTTTTCTTTCACTCAATCATGTATCAAAACAAGATTGAGAACAAAAGCAATTTCATTATAAGATATATACTTAGTTACCGATTAATATTTGACCATTAATTGTATGGGCAATCTATATAGCATTTAATCCGATCCGATTTGGGCCCCGCGGGCTTGTCAGAAAAATTACTGAACAGGACCTAAAGACCAATTCAATAAAAAAAAAAGACCGACCATTATAGATCGAGCTTTTTTGGTCTGGTTTGTTGTGGTCCGGTCTGGTTCTGTTTTCACCAGTCTTTCGGTTTTCGCGGTCTCTACTTTCGCCCCTATCTAAAAGTGTCTAAGTTCCTATAAAAGGAAATCTAGTCTGTCTTTATTATTTAGTTCTTGAAATATTATCAAGGATTATTTCCCTAGAGGCCCCCTACTTTGTGACAAGCTTCCCGCGAAGCCCCCTACTTTATCAAAACTACCGAGAAAGCTCCTTTTTTTCCGTTACCGTTAAATGTATGTTACTCTCTCTCTCCTCCATCTCATAACCTCTTTCTGCCACGTCATCTATCAAGCCACATCACCATCTTCTCCGATAGGTTGCCGGCCGGTCAAAAATTCCGGCGACCTTCATACTTAAAAAAAAATCTCTCACCTATCTCTTCTCCGACGAAGGTCGCTGGCCGGAAAATTTTTTGGTCGGCGACCTTCAAACGTATAAAAAAAATCTCTCAGCTCTCTCTCTCTCTCTCTCTTTCTCTAAACACTCCGGCGAAGGGGTTCCCTTCACCGGAGGTAGGTCTGTTCGAACAGACCACCAGCGAAGGGTTTCCTTTCGCCGGATTGTTTAGAGAGAGGAAAAAAAATAAGTGCGAAGGTCGTCAGCGGGTCGCCGGAATTTTTGGCCGCCCGGAGACCTTATCAAAGAAGATTATGTGGCGAAGGGGTTGACGTGGCAGAGAGAGGTGATGAGATGGAGGAGAGTTAGTAACAAACACTTAACAGTGACGGAATAAATGGGGCCTTCTCGGTATTATTGATAAAGTATGAGGTTATACGGGAAGCTCTGGTCACAAAGTAGGGAGCCTCTACGGAAATAACCCTATTATCAATTGAGTTTATTACTAATCAAGTTTATCGTTTTATTTGTTGTTTTATTAGTTCATTTAGATATTTTATTATTGTTTTAATGGTGGATTCCATTACTTTCACGCTTCTGCAACAATCCACATCAACATGGCAATGTTATTCTTTTTAAAGATTCATTACAGGATTGTATCTTATGGCTCATATATATGATGAGGATGAAATATGACAAAACTCCTATTAAACAACATGAAATGAAATTCTTTGCACTTTTAAAATATGCACATTTAACGGAAATGCTAAATGATCCAGCAATTTTAACCCTTTCTGGTTGACTTTTTGCCAACTGCTTGGATTTCACCCATTTTCTGACAAAAATTCAAAAATGGAAACTCTAAGGGTCCGTTTGATAGTGTGAAAATGTGAGTAAGAAAATTGTTTTCCCAAGAAAATCAGTTTTCCACTGTTTCGTTGGCCACTTTGGGTAAGAAAATCGATTTCCTAAGAAAAAAAAGTGTGCAAATGGTCTAATTTTTTCCACCTTTTAGATGGGAAAGTTGATTTCTCACACTCTCTCTCTCCCTCCTCCTATAACTCTCTCCTCCTGTAACTTTCTCTCTCTATTTCTCTCCTACCGTAACTCTCTTTGTTCATCTCTGTCCAATTAATAAGTAAACCGAATTAATAAATAAGCTGAAATTCTAAAGGCACCCCTTAAATGTCTAACATTTATATATTGGTTAATTAATAAATAAAACCTATTTAATAAAAATTGTCTAAAGGCACACCCTTAAATTTTAAAGGCGTCCCTTAAATTCTAAAGGCACTCCTTAAAGGCCTAACATTTATATATTGGTTAAAGGCCCAATTAATAAATAAAACTCATTAATAAACATTTGTCTAAAGACACCTTATCAAACACCTAAAATTTGACTTTGGGGTAAGAAATCTTTTTCTCTTTCTAATGGGAAAGAAAGTCGTTTTCTTACCCATATATTTCTCGCGTATCAAACGGACCCTAAAGAAAATAGAGCTATTACTCGTTTAGAGCCCCCTAAAACGTAACTAGCTTCTTTCGTGGCCCTATAAGTTACCATAAATGTCAAGATAAATTCTTTTTGTGCTTTCACTGAATTGACTAAACAGTCAAATTTAAACTTTCTGATACGATTTTTTGTGTTTTCTTCCCTTATTTCTATTTTAGTCTCTTAATTTGTCATTTCTGGTTTTCATCATCTTCTTATCCTTTTGTCTCTCTCTAGAAGGACTTCTATAGAGGTCTCAGTGGGGGTTCTTACAAATATTTATATTGAATTAAAAGAATATTGATCTCATTTCTCTTTCTCACGCCCTCTAGAAGGACCTGAATATAATTTTTTAAAAGAAAATTCAAATTATATTTTGAAGAACATACCTCCATTCAGGGGTGGCCCAGGCCCAAAGCAGCTAAAACGGCTGCTTTGGGCCCCAACCTAGGGGTGGGATTTTGGCTCGGAAACCCGGAATCCGCCCACGACCGTACGAGTCCGAAGAGTCCGTGACCGTCCGATGACCGAAGAAGACCGTACCCGCCCGCCCGAAACATCTTAACTGGACGGACGAGGGCAAAAGTCCCTGTCCGGTGGTCTGTCCGATTTAGCCCGCTTGTTTTGTCCGCCCGATAGTACCTGCCCATTTGCCGTACCCGTTATACCCGCCCGGTTACAAATTGCTTCAAAGTCGTTCAGATGTGTAGGGTTTGATCATAACCTTTAGATTAATCTTTAAGGGCTGAAAATCTGAAATAACCTAGAAATTTTATACGAATGCCTCTCCCTCACTCAATCTCATTCTCAGCCGCTCTCACTAAACTCTTTTTCGTCTCTCCTCTGAATCTGAAAATCTAGAATCAAATCAATAAACACTATAATCAATAACCTCTCAGCCTCTCCCGTCTCTCCTTTCTCGATTACTCGAAGCTTTCTTTCTCTGAATCTCTCCCCTAATTGTAAGTATGTTTAAGCTTTCTCTATAATCAAATCAATAACCCTAACTGAGTTTCTTGTTTTCTCTCGATTACTCGAAGCTTTCTCTCTCTAAAACTCGGTTAGGGTATACTATACAGTAAGTTCTTCGTCAAAACTCCGAGTTTCATTTCCTTTTACAGCGAACCGATTAATAAAAGGCTTGATTTTTTCCCCCTCAATCTCTTATAATGAAGAACAATCAATATTGTAATTTACCATTCTTTCGTGATTTTTTGTTTTTTGATTTGTGAGTGAGGTTTGAAAATGTAAATCTTTAGTTCATTTTTTTTTTTCAGTTTTCTTCGATTTTTTTGTGGGGTTTATTTGAAGAACAGTAGAGGGTTTTTGATTCATTTGTTCATTTGTGGGGTTTAGAAAGTAATATTTAAGCTATTAAACAGGTTTAGTTTGGAACAAAATTTGATTCATTTGTTCATTAGTGATCGGTGCCCGATCGACCGTTACCCGAGCTGCCCGACTTTGAAAACGGTCACGGACGGGCACTTTGTCGAGAAAAATCCGAAATGCCCGTCCGTTTTTGTCCGGATGTCCGAGTGGACACTTGATACTTGTGCCCGTTCCGCCCGGACCGGTTAAGTTAGTGTCCGTTTCCGCCCGTCCGGACCGCTTCCCATCCCTACCCCAACCTAACCAACCTAAAAGAAGGCCTAGTTACAATTGTATACAGGCACTCTAATTTCTTTTACCCCAACTAAAGGACGGGCCCAAGTGTTTGTAATCATAAAAAGGCTCAACCTCATATAATCTAAACAAATGATGGTCCCACACACCCAAATTTCTTTTCTCTCTTTTAGATCTTCTTTTTTTTGTTGAAACTCTCTTTTAGGTCATTCTCATCCAAATCTCTTTTTCTTCCTTGCTGCTGTGTAAATTACCAAAGTTCGTTCTCTTTTCTAGTGTATTTTCTCAAATCTCTTTTTCTTCCTTGCTGCTGTGTAAATTACCAAAGTCCGTTCTCTTTTCTAGTGTATTTTCTCTCTCTCTCTCTCTTTAACTTTATTTTGTGTTACTAACATTCTTTTTATTGGTTTTTATTGTTTTATTAATACATGAAATTGAATCTAAAAAATAATATAGCTTAAATCATTATCTCTTTAAGTTTCTTAAATATCCTTATAAGGTATGTTAATCAATAATCACTAAAAAAATCTAGATTTTTTGTAACGGAATACTTCGATGAATGCTGGAAAACCGCCGAAAAAAGTACTACTTTCTACGAAATTCGCAAATTCCGTCGAAAATAGTATGCAGTAGCGACGACTTACCTCCTGAATCGTTGGGAAAACAATTACGGTACGACAAATTAGAGGTTGGCAGAAA
Source organism: Eschscholzia californica (assembly GCF_041429995.1). Classification (NCBI taxonomy): domain Eukaryota; kingdom Viridiplantae; phylum Streptophyta; class Magnoliopsida; order Ranunculales; family Papaveraceae; genus Eschscholzia; species Eschscholzia californica. Next base: position 8,385,357 of record NW_028238472.1, read on the forward strand.
ACGTTTATTTCCAACGACATGGTAATCCATTGGAAAAGGTCTTATTTCGACGATATTTTCCTATTTTTCGTTGGAATTTGGAAAAAGTTTCCGTCTTATCTGCATTTTCCACTAAAATTGCGGTGAAAATTTTCCTTCGCCACTATTTTGGCAGAAAACGTTTATTTCCAACGGCATGGTAATCCATTGGAAAAGGTCTTATTTCGACGATATTTTCCTATTTTTCGTTGGAATTTGGAAAAAGTTTCCGTCTTATCTGCATTTTCCACTAAAATTCCGGTGAAAATTTTCCTTCACCACTATTTTGGATGACTTTACTACGATTTTGTACCGTCCAAAATAAAAATCATTTTCGTAGTGAATGTACTCATATCATATTTTGATGCAACAAAGACAACAATTGTTACTGAATCAAGAATAATTTTATTTTTCAAAATTTTAATTGTTATTGGATCAGCATAAGATTATGTGATTACGTTGTTACACATATTATTTTTATCGCAGAGGCCCCATTTTGAGTTACGCTTTAGGCCCCCAACCGATTTGGGCCGGCCCTGCCTCCATTAATAGAGGTTTATTCTCCATTAACAGAGAGTTGTTATTCACGAACAAAGCCACATTAATGGAGAACTGTTCTTTACTAGTGGTAGCTCTGTTTGTGGAGAAATAACAGATTTGTTCTTCACGAACAGAGTTAACATATCTCAATCAATGGAGAAGAGACCTCCATTCTTGTAGAATTTGGTCTTTAAAAAAAATTGAACTTTTAGTTTGAATTTTCTTTTTTTGAAGAAAGAGATGTAGATGATAGAGATCAAATGCGATAGAGAGAAATTAAGAGACCAAATCAAAAAATAAAGAAGGCGAAAACAAAAGAAAAAGTGATATTGAACATTTTAAATTTAACTTCCTAGCCAATGTATAAAAATACACTTCACACGATCAAATGGGAAACAACACAATAAAATACTAATATATCAAAGATTTACAATTGTCAAGACAAATAGTATACAAAAACAGACAAAAGATACCCAAAATGCTTATGTGGTACCACCTAGTCCTATCTCTAGATCTGCGTAATACAATACACCTTGTAAATAAAAGAGGCCTTGGGCAAACGGCCCAAAATCATGGGAAGAATGAGGACCGGGCCCAAGGCAGTCCGGAATTATGGATCAGGTCCAAATTGTCAGCCCCTTGAAAGTGGAAAACTAAAAAACCTTCGATTTCATTGATATTACGGATCTGCCATTCAAAAAAAAGCGCGAAATTGACGAACTTTTTGGCCAAAGTCTGACGTCAAGTCAGGTTTCGAATGACTCCTCCACCCCAACGTCACTTCGTCATTACCTCGAGCCCACGCCTTTCAGTTTTGGAAACCGCTCAATCTCTCTCTCTCCATTACTCCTGATTATTCCTCATTCTTCGTCCATTACCCAAAAGAAACCGCTCACTCTCTCTCTCTAAAAACCAGTTCAAAAACTGAAGCTGTTCTTCATCCCTTCGAAATCTGAAGCTGTTCTTCATTCCTTCGAAACACTCAAGTTGTTCAAACACTCAAGTTGTTCTTCATAAAAGGTAAGTTTTCTTTAACAAAAAGAAAAAGGATTTTTGAGGGAAAAACCCTAAATCTAAAGAAAAACCCTAAATATTCCTTCGAAATCTGTTACAAATTTAACTTGGATCCTTACTGTTTGCAGATGGTGAAGAAAATCACAAAAACAACCTCACAAAAAAAAATCGCTACAGAGCCAGCAACCACAAGGTCGAGATCCGTGAAACAAAATAAGATGAAACAAAAACAACCAACCAGGAGTAGTCCGAGGGGGAAGACGAAGGTACAAAAGTCCACACTCTTTTTAATTTCATGTACACGATCCAGTGATCTAGAAACTTTTTAGTTTCCATGCACAATTTCGTTTTACTTTTTCACAAAGCTTTGAAATATTTTACTGTCCTTTGGTCGAAACAGTAACCATGGTGGATGAAGTCAGTGAATTGTCAAATCTGCAGGTAAATGGGGTGTGAAAACAGAGAAATTCAGATAAAGATTTGATGCATCTTACTTCATTTCTCTGTTTTCACACCCCATTAACCTGCAGATTTCACAAATCACTGACTTCATCCTACCTTTTTTTAGTTTCATGTACATGATCCAGATGTCTAGAAACTTTTTAGTTCCCATGCACAAAGCTTTGGTCAAGATCACTGTCAGTTTTATAACGTCCGTTTTGTAGTTTACTCTTAATAGATAGTTTACTGTCAGTTTTATAGTTTACTCTAAGTTTATTTGTTCCAAAAAAGACAAAGCATACCTTACTGTACAGTAGACATTACATAATGCACTGTCAGTTTTATAGTTTACTGTAAACTGATATGTTTCAAAACAAGCAAAGCATGGCATACTGTACACTATACATTACATAATGCACTGAAAGTTTTATAATTTACTGTAAATTGATTTCTTCCAAAAAACACAAAGCATAGCATATGATAAACAATACATTACAGTAAGCAATGTCAGTTTTATAGTTTACTGACAATTGATTTCTTCCAACACTCACAAAGCATATGATACTGTACACCATACATTACATACTGTCAGTTTTATAGTTTACTGTCGGTTTTTAAATTTACTGTAAACTCCTTTGTTCCCGCAGGAAGCTGAACCAAAAATTGTGAAGAATACAAAAGGAAAGAGGAAAGCATCCCAAGAACCGGAGGGTCCTCAACGGAAACAAAAGAAGCCAACAAAACCTCAAGGAGAGGGAAGTGAACAGGGGGGAAAAGAAATGAAAAATCGACCCGACAAACTGAATAGCAAACTCTCAAAGGCATACAAGTGGTCCCTTCGTAAAATTTGGGACCAAATGAAGAGCACTTATTTTAAGTTGAGTGACAGACAGAAGGAGTTGTTGGATGAGACTCCTTTCAAATACCTGTTGAGAGCCTTCAATGAAAACAAGCTCGATATGGCAAATCCAGTTCGACCCAACAAAGCTATCTTCGAAATCCTCAGCCTTTACAATACAAAGACTGAAAGATTCACACTTGCAGGCAAAGAGCTTCAACTGACAGCAGAGGATGTGGCCCTCATCCTGGGCTTGCCAATGGAGGGGGAAATGGAAGATGTGATACCCAAAACCAAGGTATTAAGGCAACCACAGATTGACTTCTGTATGAAATATTTCGGAGAAATACCTGGTTATGTGACATGTCACTCGGTATCCGAGGCTCTAAACAAAGCCGTAGACGATGTAGATGTGGATGATATGGACATTGTTAAGCTGGTAATCTTATCCCTATCTGCTAATCTACTCTTTGCTTCGAGTACTGGTTACTCCATATCCCCGATCTTCCTCAACTGCTTGGAATCAATGGAAACAATAAAAAAAGTATCGTGGGCAAGAGCAGTGCACGCGTACATGATGGACAGGATCAGTTGGCACCCACACGATCCAATCAAAGCTTCTGGATGCCTAATTGTCCTTCCTGTAAGTATTATTTTCTTCACGACACTTGGTATATTCAGTGACATTTTATTGGTTATGTAATTGTTTTTATCTCTGAGTAGATCTGGTTCTGCGAGCATACTCTATGCTACGATAGAATAAGCAAGGTGAAGGATGAAGTGCCTCGATTGGTGAGATGGTCTCTGCAAGAAATTGATAAGACATTCGACGACAAACTTCAAAATCTTATTGAGGACCAGGTATAATTCTGCATCTAATAGTTGAAACATATAAACTGTAGTAACAAATTTACAGTCTGTGTTTTAATGTATCAACAGGTTTATAATGTGCTGTCAGTGTGGTAATTAAGCGTCAGTTTTCTAATGTCTTGTCAGTTGTCTAATTTTCAGTAAGTTGTGTTACTTTCTGATGTATTTTTTAAAATCTTGCAGGTATATGAAAGAAGAATCTGGCCAGAAAATGATGTTGAAAGTAGAATTTTGTCAGAAGGAGAAAATCCAAAGAGCTTAACCAATTTGTTGAAGAGAATAGAGAACCAAGAAAGAGAAATCTTTCTTTTGAGACAGGAGCTGGCAAAAGCATGCGAGGAAAGAGACTCAGCTTTAAAAGCTTATTCAGATGTGCTGCAATCACAAGATAGAATGGAAACAGCAACATATGAAGGGGGTCCAAGTCAAGAACAGCTAGAACCTGAGGGGGAACAAACTGGGCAAGCAGCAAGGGAGGAAGAACGAGAAGAAAATGTAAGTGAGAGTGATGGGAGGGAAGAGCAGGAGAAAGGACAGGAAAATGTAGAAGTGGAGAAGGAACAAGAAAGAAGTGCAACTGAAAGTGGTGAAACTGATAAACAAGAAGAGGGTCAGGATAAAAGTGAGACAGGAAAGGATGAGGAGAGGAATAAAGAAGGAAGTGAAACTGAAAGTGAGAGTGGAGAAGAAGAAGAAGAGGAGATAGAGAAAAATGAGGGGAACCAGGAAGGTAAGAGTGATAGTGAAAGTGAAAGTAGTGAAGAAGAAGAGGCAGTGAGAGGAGTAGAGAAAAAAGAGGTTAATAAGGCAGGGGAAAGTCAGATAAGTGAGAGTGACAGTGAGAGTAGTGAAGAAGAAGAGACAGTGAGAGTAGTGGAGAAAAGTGAAAGTGAGAGTAGTGAAGAAGAAGAGACAGTGAGAGTAGTGGAGAAAAGTGAAATTACTAAGGCCGGAAAAAGTCAGATAAGTGAGAGTGACACCGACAGTGAGAGTAGTGAAGAAGAACAGATGCAGATAGATGAGGGTAAGAAGGAAAGTGACAGTGAGAGTAGTGAAGAAGAAGAGACAGTGAGAGTAGTGGAGAAAAAAGAGATTAATAAGGCAGGAAAAATTCAGAAAAGTGAGAGTCAGACAGACAGTGATAGTAGTGAAGAAGAACAGATGCAGATAGATGAGGGTAAGAAGGAAACTGAAATAAAAGGAAAAAATGGAGAAGAAAGTAGTGAAAGTGATGAAGACAAGACTGAAAGTGAAGAAGAAACAGTGAAAGACGGTGAAGCAGAAAACAGTGACAGTGAAACAGATGATGATGATGAATCGTCCGAGTCAGAGGATCATGCAAAGAAGCAAAAGCATGCCGGCAAAGGAAAAGGCAATCTCTAATTTTCGATTACAGTCAAACTCATTTCAATCAAAGTTAAATAGTACTAAAGAGTAGTTAAGGATAGGATGTTTCATGACATGTTTAGTGTTAGTGGTTATCGTATTAAAATGGCTTGAACAAAGGTACCTTTATGACATATTAGGTGGTTCCCTTTTAGTCAAGGTTTTTATGAGCTTATGTTTACTTTAACAGAACTTTAATTCATGTTATTCTGCATATCGTTTAACTAAATGTTACTAAACGGGTACCGGGATTGAGAAAACTTATCGGGAACTTTGCCATGCATCCTCAGTTTTTTTTTTACCAGTAAATTTGAGGATAACAATGACATATATTAATTCCCGATTACATAAAAACAGAGAAATACAAAGAGGACGGAGAGGATGAGAGAGATGACCTTGGGGGCAGGGACGTTAATCTATCGAGCGACGATGACTCCTGGCTTCAGAGAATTCATAAAAGAGAGGAAACACTCAAACTACAACAAAAAGATCAATTGTTAAAAGGTAAGATTCGCATATTTTTGTTTCAAATAGATGAAGTTTATGTTATTATAGTGATTATAAAATATTTAACAAACCTAAGCTCTAACATTGTATTAAATAGATGTAGCAAGTGAAGAGAAGGGCAGTACAATCGGCAACAACCAACTTACGCCACCAAGCTTTGATCTGGGAATTGACTGCACACAAATAGTGGTTTGGACACCACCAGAAGAGGGGATCAGCAAACATAATACTTCCGATATTCTGCAGACACCACCTAATTCTGATTTTGCAGATATAATCAAAATGGGCAAAGAGTCAGTCCAGGAAGTGCTAAAGAAAACTGTTTCCCCTCCAAAGAGGGTGGCAAGCAAAGGAGAATCAGGGTCAAAGCCTCTTCAGAACTCTCTTATAAGAAGGGTGAAGCAAAACCCACGTGTGCGGAAAGCGACTTTCAAGGCAGATAAGGGAAAGGAAATTGTGGCTGTGGAACCCATGAATTTGAACAAAGAAGACAAAGAGAGCTTAGGGAACTGGAAAATAGGTGGGCTTTGGCCTTATGTGATTCAGAAAGAAAGACCTCTACTGCTAGAGTTCTGCCAGAAAGGCTGGAAAAAGTAAGTTTCTTGTAAATATTTTAATTTATTACACATTTGAATGTGTCACGTACATTATTGAATGTCTTGTAAATTTTGAAATGTACGGTACAGACTGGAGGTGTGGAAGAAAGATAATGAACACCGTCTAACTGGAAAAGAGTTAGATGATCTAATGATGTATAGGGAGTGCGACTCTCAAATCATCGATTGGTTTGCAGACCACCTCCACAGCAGGCCAGATAACAAAAGCAAAGAGATCATATTCTTGTCAGCCTTGATCTACGTAAGATTGCTTCGAACTTTTTGTATTGTGTTACTGTCAAATATTTCTTAAAATGTATTATTGGTAATTTGCAGACGTTGATCAACCAGAAACGGCACCCCGATACAATAACTGCAAATTTGCAGACCAGAATTAAGGAGCAGTTTATCAAAGGCCATACCTCAGTGTTGTGTGTTCCAATTAACACACCATACACCAATGATGCATACTATGGTTACCACTGGACGCTTCTGGTGTATAGGTTCCATGAAAATGATTGGATACACTATAATTCACTAATCAATGATCGACAGCTCGCTCAAACGTGCAACAAGAATGCAAGGGAGTTTGCAATAGTCCTTGCAGGTGTGTTAAATGAATTGAACTGCGGACGAAAACGACTGAAGAAAAAGATCCCATTTTTAAGGGAAGAAGAATGTCCACAGCAAGGGAAAGAGTAAGTCCCATTCACTTTCAGTTTTATAATGTCCGTTTTGTAGTTTACTGTCAGTTATAGAGTTTACTATAATATGATTTGTTCCAAAACACCCAAAGCATACCTTACTGTACACTAGACATTACAGAATGCACTGTCAATTTTATAGTTTACTGTAAATTGATTTGTTCCAAAACACACAAAGCATAACTTACTGTCCAGTAGACATTACATAATGCACTAGCAGTTTTATAACTTACCGTACTCTAGACATTGAGTTGTTCTCTTCTTTACTTCTTCTAATGGCTACAACTTGGTATAATTGAAAATTTGTTTTTATCCTGCAGACCGGACTGCGGTCTTTTCGTAATGCTGCATCTGGAAAGAATATTCATACACAGTCAAGACTTTCGCATGCCAGACAGTTGCACGCAGCCCGAACAATTTAGCGACAGAGCTAGAAGAATGAGAACGGAGGTGACGTACAAAATTTTAAGGGAGTCACAAAAGGCTTGGAGTAAGATGATGTAAAAAGACAGCTGATAATTGTAAAAAATGTTGTACAAATGTTATTAACTACTGTTGTACTGAAAAATACTTCTGTTTTGTATTATGTTTTGTATTATCAGTTTTATACTTTACTGTCAATGTTTATGTTCAAATGCACATACAACTTACATCACAGGTACAAGGCATTACATAATCTACTGCCAGTTTTCTAATGTACAGTCAATTTTATAATGTACTCCCCGTTTGGTGGTGGACATCAAACTTTTTGAAGGGTAAAAACTTGTACAACTTAGACTCATTCATTATGTACAATTTCGACCAAAGGACACAAGATGTGAAAGGCAAATGCACATACAACTTACATCACAGGTACAAGTCATTACATAATCTACTGCCAGTTTTATAATGTACAGTCAGTTTTATAATGTACTGCCCGTTTGGTGGTGGACATCAAACTTTTTGAAGGGTAAAACTTGTACAACTTAGACTCATTCATTATGTACAATTTCGACCAAAGGACACAAGATGTGAAAGGTACTCAATGCTTAGAAAATATCAAATGCACATACAACTTACATCACAGGTACAAAGGCATTACATAATCTACTGCCAGTTTTATAATATACAGTCAGTTTTATAATGTACTGCCCGTTTGGTGGTGGACATCAAACTTTTTTAAGGGTAAAACTTGTACAACTTAGACTCATTCATTATGTACAATTTCGACCAAAGGACACAAGATGTGAAAGGTACTCAATGCTTAGAAAATATCAAATGCACATACAACTTACATTACAGGTTCTAGGCATTACATAATCTACTGCCAGTTATCTAATGTACAGGCAGTTTTATAATGTACTGCCGTTTGGTGGTGGACATCAAACTTTTTGAAGGGTAAAAACTTGTACAACTTAGACTCATTCATTATGTACAATTTCGACCAAAGGACACAAGATGTGAAAGGTACTCAATGCTTAGAAAATATCAAATGCACATACAACTTACATAACAGGTACAAGGCATTACATAATCTACTTCCAGTTTTACAATGTACAGTCAGTTTTACAATGTACTGCCCGTTTGGTGGTGGACATCAAACTTTTTGAAATGTATTCTACATACAACAGTAGACAACAAAAAGAAACTTACATTTCAAAAGGAAGTGCTAACAAAATACTGGACACTTGAAGAAGTGCTAAACAAAATCATCCACATGAGTGCTAACCCATCACTATATTGGTTCGTTACAAGATGCACGATTATGGGTCGTCAGTTGATTACATCTGCCACACACCCTCTGTCTTTTGGGAAAATACCCGGCACTTTCAATTCGAGTGGTACGAGGTCTACCCGGACGTCGCTTTGTGAGAGGAGGAAGAATCATCGTGTCTGGGTCATATGATTTAGGCTCATCAAACGTAGGTACAGGCTTAACAGGATGACTATACGTCTTACAATAGGCTTCGGTAGTGAAATTGGAATCAAAAAATGAAGAGGCATCGCCACCGTTCATTTTTATACACAGAATCGCATGCTCACATGGTATGCCTTCTACTTGCCACTTGCGACAAGTGCAGGTCCGTAGCGCCAAATCAACTGAATGGGAGGGCATAGACAATACCTCGTATTGAGCTTCACCGGACTGGACGCACGTCCAACTACAAGCCACTTTGTAACGCAGTTGCATTTCTTTATCTACCTTCGGGCATAAGAAAGTAGACCAACTAGATGACTCAACTCGCCTCTCGTTCATCATATTCATGATCTTCATTCGCAGCATATCGAGCATGACTGTTATTGGCATAACTCTCTCGTCTCGGATCCATGAATTGAAGGACTCAGACAAGGAAGAGCAAATTAAACCGTACCTTTTCCCTGGAAAGAAGGCATCTGCCCAATGAACAGGGTCGACTGAGTTCAAAAAAGCTTCAGCTCCAGCCCCACCCATTACACAAATCTCCCCAGTGTATTTGCTAAAGTCCGAGGCAGTAAGTGCACGAGCCGCTTTGAACATCAATGACTGAAAATAATCTGACTTCTTGGCACCATTTCTAACTCGTAAATTCAAGTTGTTCCGCAAATGCCACACGCAGTAGGAGTGGTTGGCCGATGGGAATACATTCCGAACACCATTTAATATACCGTTATGCCTATCAGACATAAAAGTAAGTGATTCACCAATATCTATACACTTCTTCAAGTTCCCAAAAAACCAGAGCCAGTTGTGATCGTTTTCTACATCAACAACAGCATAGGCAAGAATGAAAAAACCTGCGTACAACACAATGATTGAGTATATACATTACTGTTTCTTGTAAATGTAAGCATGTCTCGGGAACTAACTAATGAACAGACAACTATATGGTTTTCTGACAATTACACAATGTACAGGGAACAGTTTCAAGAGAAATAGAATAATTACCGTCGTTTCCATTCTTCGCAACTGCAGCAAGAATACATCCATTATACTTTGTTTTAGCAAACGTACCATCAACAAATATCAGAGGTCTACAATGCTTGTAACCTTCTATGCATGCTCCAAGAGCAATGAAAATTCTTACAAAACGATGCGACTCTTCATCAACTTCCAGATCGATATGACTGTTAGGATTAGATCGTGACAGAGCATCAACATACCAGGAGAGTTTTGCATAGGAATCAGCTTCATCACCAAATCCTATACAAATTGCCGCATTTCGAGCATGATATGAGTAGTAGTAACTCAGTTTAATACCATAATCTTTTTTGAAGGAACTAACAATATCCTTCGTGCTCTTGGTAGGGTTTTCTCTAATGTCTTCTGCAATCAATAAACTAACAGCTTCAGTCGATAGTCGAGGTTTCCGTACACCAGTGATGAAGTCTTCACAGGTGTGAACGGGGTTGTAGGCTTTCAGGATAAACATAGATCTCGACTTAAGAGGAGCAACCGCGTGTATTTTCCACTTTCATTTTGTACTTTTGCAAACACAGGTGACACGATCGCGGTCATTCTTCACAAACACATAATTGTAACCGTGTTTGATTGAGTATCGACTGAGAGCCTGGCGAAATGCAATCACACCGCCAGGAAATTCTTGACCCTCATGGGTGAATACTTCAGGCCAACTCTCAGACCGGAGAGGTTCTCTTCTGACAAGAGCAGTGGAACCATCACCATGGTTAGAAGGCGGGGGTAAGAAGAAATCACTGGGCGACCTACAAAAATACACAAAGTTTAAAACCAGGAACGGAAAAACTAACCTTACATTTAATTGGGAACCAGACATTTTACAACTCCCAGTAAAAAAAGGTATAACACACCAAGTACCGTACCGATTCAACTCTTGTGGAATCATTGAAGTGTATGATCGAGGCACAATTGAAGAATTAGGCATGACAAAAACACATTCCAACCTGCATAAGTTAACGAAATATATAGATATATAGGAAAAGGGAACTGAATAATGTACCGTCAACTATCAAACGACAAGGAAACAGGCGAACGGATCAGGAACTTAAATTTGTACAAAATACTTGACCAATATAATTGAAAATATAAGGAATGAAAATGTACCGATTCATTGCTTCTGTACTCATTGAGGGTGATGATCTTGACAAATTTGAAGCATTCGAAGGGAAGAATTCAAGTTCAAACCTGAATAATTACAGGAATAAGGTGAAGAGGTGAAGGAACATGTACAGAGGTGAAGGACACATGTACAGAAAACTGACCAAGTACAACACACCTTGTATAACTACGTGGGAACTACAACATGTACAACCAACTATAAAGCACAACTGGAATTACATACTGACTAATAAATATACCTATTCATTAAGGGTGGTGATCTTGAAGTACTTGATGGGTAGGGACTGCAGAAATCACGATCTGCTTCACGAATGGAATCTTCATTTGACTGGGACGCCATTTCTTCTCTGCTCATTCTGCATAAGAGACGGTCGGGAACTTTAGAATGTTCTGTAATTTATCAAACCACGAGGGAACTAAATAACGGACAAGGAACGTAATAATGTACACTACAGTTGAACAATAAAAACGAAAGTATAAGGAATGAAAATATACCGATTCATTATGGGTGGTGATCTTGAGATACTTGATGGGTGGAGACTGAAGAATTGACGTTCTGGTTCACGAATGGACTCTTCATTACACTGGGACGACATTTCTTCTCTGTTCATTCTGCACAAGAGAATGTCGGGAACTTTAGAATGTTCCGTAAACTATCCAAAGACGAAGGAATGAAAATATACCGATTCATTAAGGGTGGTGATCTTGAGATACTTGATGGGTGGAGACTGAAGAATTGACGTTCTGGTTCACGAATGGACTCTTCATTTGACTGGGACGACATTTCTTCTCTGTTCATTCTGCATAAGAGAAAGTCGGGAACTTTAGAATGTTCTGTAAACTATCCAACGAAGAGGAAACGGGGTAACGGATAAGGAACGGGAAAATGTACGGTATAGTTGAACAATAAAAACGAAAGTATAAGGAATGAAAATATACCGATTCAAAGTTGACGTGTTAAGATTAGAGATATGCAATCCGACCTGCAAAAGTTAACTAAACGAAAGTACAGACATATTGCAAAACGGGAACTGAACAATGTACGGTAAACTTGGCCACTGTATATAAACATGTACAGAAAACTGACCAAGAACAAACACTATATAACTAAGTAGAAACTACAAAATGTACAATCAACTATAAAACAAAAAGGAAACTGTATACTGACTAGTAAATATACAAATTCATTAAGGGTGGTGTCTTGAAGTACTTGATTGGTGGGCAATGAACTAGTGTTACAGTAAATCATTAGTTTCGAAGGAGTTGTTCAAAGGATCCTAATATTCATCATTTTGGTGACCTCTGTTGGAAGTACATCCATCAACTTGAAATTACTTCATTCAATGCAAGTAGATGAGTTTAAATGTTTTTGTTCTTGTTTAAGGAGTATTCAGGGCATAAACATGAAAGGGACAGTCAAGCAAAACAAATATGAATGAAATGTAGTGTCTAACTGTTTGTCTTTAAAGAGCAGTGGACCAAAAGAAACATTAAATGATAACATTGAAGGCTAAAAGATGAGATTTAAGAACATTAAAATGATAACATTAAATGATACCATTCAAGGCTAGAAGATGAGTTTAAATGCTTTTGTTTTTGTTTTTGTTTTTGTTTTTGTTTTTATTTTTGTTTTTGTTTGGGTCTAAGGAGTATTCATGGCAGAAGATGAGTGAGGCAAAACACTAGAGTTCCCTTCAAGCCAGGAAGATGATGAACATTAAAATCACTAACCTGATGTGGAAGAACAGTAACAGTTGGTCTTTCAAAAGATGATGAGCTTCTGTCTATAAATAGAGCTAGAAACAGTTGATAGATTTTGAGCGGGACAGAAAATTTCAACCCAAAAATTTGGATGAAAAAATGGCGCCATTACAGGAGAGAGAACAGAGGATAGAGAGAGAAAGAAGAAAATAAAGGAGAGATTTGGGCGGGGAGATAAGGGAAGGAAATCAGATTAGAGAGGGAAGGAAATAAAATTGGAGATATTTTCTCCTCATTTAATGCTCCGGATTTGACAATTTCGGCTCATTAATTGCCATGTCAATCGGCCATTAAGGCAGGTAAGGGAGAAGCAGGCAGGGCAAAACGGGAAGGGAATAACCCTTAGAAACAGGAATTGTCAGATGGATCTGACATTTTGGACCTCTCCCGCAATTCGGACATGGGCTGGGGCGGAAGCTAATTTACCGGGCTAATTTTGGTCCTCTCCCTCAAAAATCCTAAATAAAAATGAAGTCTGTACGTTTAGAATCTGAATCAATGCATGTTATTGTATACATGCATGTACCTACTGGGTGCTGGCTGCCGTGTGGGAACAATCAAAAAGTCAGCGTCCATGCTCTGACGCTCACTCCTGTCTCCTCCTAGATTATGTCTACCCAATTCACTACATTATATATCCAGATTGCATTCATTCCATATCTTTTGGAAGATCAGTGATGTAATGAATCAGACTGAATTCATATCATTAAAAACGGCTAATTTTAATTTGACCTCAATTACTGACCAACAAAAGAGAAAAGAAAAAAAAAGGTAGAAAAACAAAGATGGCCCTGGTTCGTATCCAAATCTAGGGGTATAAAGAAAAAAATAGTGGCGGTATTGGTGATGACGAGAGTAAAAAAGAAGAAGAGAGTTTCAATTACCATTTTTATGGTGAACAACGTTATCATGGCCACCGACTGTTTGCCGACAACTTTCTAGCGAGAAAGAGGGAAAGAATAGAGAGCAAACAACTTTTGAAATTGAGAATACTTGACTGTTAATTTTGACTGACGAAAACATATAGCATAATTTTAGGTTGGAACACTGAGCATGTAGGAAGGTTAACTTTCGAGTTGGTTACAAATTGGAAATAAAATTAGAATTAATCCATTAAAAAAACAAACATTTCTTTATCTCAAAAGATCAGGTTGTGTTTGATATCAGGGAAACAATTTCATGGAAATACAAGAGTTTCATGGAAAGTCTTCCAGGGAATTTACTCCGTATAAATAAGAGTTCTTTCGTTTGGTAGTCATTTATTATTTCATGGAATTACGAACTCCGTTATTTGGTTGATGACTAACTTCTACGAATATAATATTCAATTAAGAGTTTTTATTTACTCTTTATGTAGTCTAAATGATATTTTTACTTTTGCAAAAATTACATTTTCATCCTTATGTTGTCTAAATTACATTTTTACCTTTATGTTTTCAAAATTATATTTTTACCCCTATGTTGTAAAATTATGAGTTAATTCCTATATGGCCCCCTACTTTGTGACCAGCTTCTTTTATGGCCCCCTTTTTTTCGTAAATTCAAATATGACCCCCTATTTTCAGGTAAATGTCATTACTGCCCTTCTTAATTCTAAATTTAAAACATTAAAAAAAAAATTATTTCCCCCTCACCTCTCTCTCTCCAACTCACCCATTTCTTCTCCGGCAAGGTGGTCGGCCGGAAAATTTTCCGGCCGGCCACCTTCAAACTTTAAAAAAAAAAAATTTCTCTCTCCTCTCTCTCTCTAAATTTCTTTTTTTTTTTAAATCTCTCCACTCTCTGTTCACGAACAGAGAGCTGTTCGTGAACAGCAACAGTAACTAATTTCCATGGAATTCCTGAAACAACAACAGTGAGAGAACAATTAATCTAATGGTAGTAACTAATCAATTCTTGTAGTGGTACTAATCATTTAATTAATGTAGATTCAACATTTCTCTCTGTATCTCTGGGTAATTGGAAAAAATGGGAAGTAATCAATCATATGTTATTGTATAGTATATAAAAACAGAATAAAGATGAAGTTTTTAAGATCATCTCTGAAACAAGGGATTGACCCAGAATCTAAAAAAAAAACCCTAATTGAGTATAGGAACAAATGATTATTTCAAACAAATCCAACATAATTTTAACCCTATATGAATCAATTGAAAATATATCAAATCTCTAACTTGAATTACCCTATGCATTCTATAAACAAAAACTTAGAGAGAGAGAGAGAGAGAGAGTTATGATTGCCTGGTTTGCTTTTCACTATGATGGGTACTGTTGGATGATGCCTTAGAGAGAGACAGATCCAGAGTTTGAGAAAGAAAGGAGTTTTAGAGAGAGAGAGAGGAGAGATTTAAAAAAAAAATATTTTAGAGAGAGAGAGGAGAGAGATTTTTTTTTTTAGGTTTGAAGGTGGCCGGAAAATTTTCCGGCCAGCCACCTTGCCGGAGAAGAAAGGGGTGAGTTGGAGAGAGAGAGAGAGGGGTGAAGTGGAAATAATTTTTTTTTAAGTTTTAAATTTAGATTAAGAAGGGTAGTAATGACATTTACCTGAAAATAGGGGGCCATATTTGAATTTACGAAAAAAATGGGGCCATAAAGAAAGCTGGTCACAAAGTAGGGGGTCATATAGGAATTAACTCTAAAATTATATAACCTTGTGTCACTTTACTAATTTTAGGGTAAAAATGTCATTTTGATATTATACGAGGATAAAAATGTCATTTGGACAACATAAGGGTAAAATGTCAATTTGGCATTATAAAAGGGTAAGAATGTAATTTTGACTATAAAAATCCAAAATGTCATTTTGACAACTTTGTAAACATGTCATTTGGTAAGAAGGATAAAAATGTCATTTGCCCAATGTATTAGTAAAAATTTATTTTGCTAAAGTTTATGAGTAAAAATGTCATTTTGAACATATATGGAGATAAATATTAAGTTTCAAGTATCCGAATATATTAAAATATTTTGATTTTAATTTTTGACTTTCCACGGAAACTAATTCCGAGGGGGGGGGGAGCAAGGAATTAAAAGTGGATTATTTCATGGAAATAAATTCTCTAGGGAATTAAAGCCATGGAATTACACTTCGTATCAAATGGTGGAAATACCTATTTCCATAGAAATAGGAGATATCAAACACACCCAAAGCTAGATGTTAATATAGGGTCTCAAGTCTCAACATATAATCATTTACTTATAACTAAAATCAAATGGGAATTGCTTAACTAGCTAGGACTGACGAGCAAATTTCGTTTTTGGTCCTCCGGGCCAAGGAGGACACATGGAGGACCAACATAAAGAAGAGCTCATCATCAACCAGTGTCAAGGCTGGTCCTAAGGGACAAGCGAGCAAAGCCTCGCTTCGGTCCCCCAGGGCCAAAAGACCCCCCAGAAAACTATAACAAAATAATAAAGGGGGGCCTAATGTATTTTATTTTTATAAAACAAATTACCAAAATACAGCAAGGAGTCTACGTTAGCTCAATTGATGGATAACATGTTAGAGAGTTTAAACAACCCAACTTCGACTTCATGTCGACGACCGCGATTACTAAACCTCAACATTACCAAATCTCCACCACCACAACCACCATCAAACCAACACTACTACCATAGGTACAAAAAAAAGAAAGAAAAAAATTCTTCAGAGAATCTTTCTAATTTTTTTTTTTCTTCAGAGAATCATTTTCTAATATTGTTTCAAATTAAAATAATTACCGACTCAAACGAGTTCGGAACTCGTTGAACCACTTGATTGGGAGATTGACTAAGGACCAACAAGGCTTTCCCGAACCCGAGCCGATTTCTGAGTAGTTTAATAAGATCGTTCGATTTAGACTGCAAGTTATGACCACAAATTTCATGTTTTAACCTTACATTATGTGCAAGGAAAATGTAGAAAGTTCTGATATACAATTTCTTTTTCTTGTGACATGCTTGTAGGCCACACTTTTAAAACTTGCTTTGGGGTTCCGAAATCTTAGGGTCGGCCATGGCCAGTGTTAGTTCTCAGAAGATACTTTTTAAATCCAAACCACCAAGCAAGTTCGGCCTATAGGCAAAGCGTTTAGATTACTTTTCCAAATTATTACTCGATGAGATCGGAAAGTGGCTTCTCGGAAATATATCATCCAAAATCGCTTTGTTACCTTTTATTCAACTGTTTCTCCTTGTCTTGAATGACTAGATGGAGGGAGTATCTACAAAAATACTTTGACGCTCAAGTTAGTTCAGTGTTCAGGTTAAAAGTTGATGAGAAATTAAAGGTTAAGGATCAAATCCCTTTTCAGGAAAAACTTGTGTTGTTTATATAGGTTTGTATGGCGGTGGTGAATCATCAGCTTAATGAAGGTCATGTGGCATGACCGTTAATCTTTTTTATCACCGTCATGATCGTATCTTGTCGATATGGCACGAGGATATCTAGCGTTATCTAGCATTCCGCGTAATCGACATTTTTTTTAGCATAGCAGAGATCAAGGTGTTGAACTCGCTTCTGCAGACTTCCCGTTTCAGGGCATACGTTGCAGAGATGACTTAGATCCACCTTCTACTGACCTATAGACGTGACGGTTTTTCCTTCGTTTTTATGCCAAGCATTTTCCTCTTTTCGGAATTTCTGATATTATTCTAGTTTTCTCATTTTCACATATCTCATGGACTTTGATCTTTGTCCATGGTGCATGGTAGGATTTTCCTTTCCAATATTCGCCGGACGAGTTTTCACAGCATCTTACTGAATTATAGAAGGAACATATGCTAAGTTGGAGAACCGCGGGAGGGACCTAGATTAACCTAGCTTGTCCTTTCCAGTGGCAGTCTAGCCATGACCGATGCGAAAAAAAAATAAGAAGGGGCATGGGGATGGGTTGACACCATCCATTCTTTGTCAAACAACCTTAACAGTTAACACCATCCATTCTTTGTCAAAAAATAAGATTGTACTAAGCCATGAAATAACTGCTACTAGAAAGGACAAGCTCAACTTAGTCTTAACAGTTAACACCATAGATTCTTTGTCAAACATCTCACGTTGAAATAACAAAAAATCTCTTTCGACTTTCGTTACTTCGAAGATACTTTTTTGGCTCAACAGAATGCCCTAAACCATAACTAATGCTTTAACCGCAAACCATTTAGAAAAATTCAATCTCCATGGTTGAATAGATTAGCAAAATCACAACTAACATTATTGGTTCTTTATACCACAAAACTGATACCCGCCAGTTGGTAATGCAATTTCTGCGTACCTCCATGTAGATGTCCCAGGTTCAATCCACGTCCTACACAATTTCTTGCAATTTTTTATTTGTTTATTTTGGAGCGGAATTCTCTTCAATTCAGGCATCAACTCGCTACGAAGCCCAATCCTTGCGTAGCTCGATACAGAAACCCTTATTCGATTTTAAATTTTAGGGTAGCCGTAACTAACTAATCCTAGTTCCGCTTCCGCCTTAGCCATACTCCACTCTCAAACTAAGTATATTGACCAAATCATTGTTGTCTTCACCAAAGGATTGCTTAAATCACATGATTGAGTTTTGTGCCCTAAGCTTTCACTATGTGATTCCGACGTTGGGCTTGGGGAGGGGGTAAAGATACACGAATCACTCACTTGATTATAACATACATTTTTAATTTGGATTTTGGATTCACGCATACGTTTGCATTTCCTTGTTTTCTTTATTTTGTTACTATTGATATTACCATATATGGTAATTCTAAATAGCATAGGTTGCAATTATTCGGCCTTATTCTTATTTGATTGTAAATATATGTCGTGGTTCATATTCAAGCAACACAGAGAATTCGTTCATTCTCAATAATTTCTTAATTACATAGTTATCACAAATTTAATATTTTATTGATTTGCAATTAAAAGAGAATAGATTAATCAAAATCAGAGAACACAAATCTGTCAATTCAATAATATATCATAAAGAATTAGTACAAAATAACATCTTAAACTTGCATCTCAACAAGAACGACACGAAGAACAATTAATGATTCAGGGGCTCTTTTTTACTCTTCAGCTCCTTGTGCCCATTTAGAAATTCATTAAATTAATATATTTAGTAATCTATCGATGATTTAAGGTTTACGAATAGGTTACAATGATTTACAAGTCATTCACAAATGTTTTGCAGTAGTTTATAAATAGTTTGCTACGGGTTGATTTTATAAATATTTGATTTTCTTAGATAGTATCTAGATGTTTAACCAAACAAAATACAAATATGTGGATAATCAAACAAAACATAACTTGTCAAGGAAATATATAATTTTAAATTTAAAACTAATAATTTATAGTTGAAATAGAATTAGAATTTGGCACACATACATCACACGTACAAATTTGAGGTGGTAACCCAAAATTTCAGAAGTTCCGGAAATGAGACGAGAACCCCCATTGGATTTGCTCCAACAAATACTACAGATGGCAATAGTAGTCGGCCCATAGATATTTTTCAAATTATTATAAACTTTATTAAAAGAAACGTAGAGAACTGAAAATGAGAGTTGTTTAAATTAAAAAAATTGTGTTGTCATCTCAATGAGAAAATTTGACAATGATCCTACGCAGCAAGAATTATTATATATTAAAATGATATTCTCTTATTTTTTCTGGTTCATGCAAATTATGGAATCCCATACCCTCTCCTTCAAATCATTATGGTTCGACAAATATAATTGAGTTTACTCGACAATAGCCCAACATCATTTATCTTAATTTATTCCTTTTCTGATATTAATTTTTATTTTTTAGGTCCACTATGTCCAACAATAATAACTATATAATATAATAATAATAATAATAACAACATAATATATACTATTAATTTGTTACAATAATTTATTTATGTCCATTATGTTATGAGTCATGAAAGTCGGTATTTACAAAAAAAATATTTATTTTAGAACTTACAAATTTGTGAGATTTCATTAATTTGTTATTTAGTCCACTATTCATTGATACAGTGGTTGGAGACTTCCTCTTAAGTATATGAGATTTTGAGATCAAGTCTCGGTAGAAACAGTTTATCATCAAGATTTATTACATGTAATTTAGATAATAGATAAAGTAGAGGTAAGAATAGATGGGTTTTCAAGCTTCTTAGGACAGTCCTAGGAACTTTTAGACTTTTAGGACCCAAGATATCTTGATTGACGTGTAAAGTGTTTATCCAACTTCATGATGTATCAATATCAATGAAATTTACTCTCTTAGACTCCGTTCTAAAAAAAACATATATATTCCATTTGGGAAGTTGATAAATAATTCCAAAACTGGTACACATAGAGATAGACTCTCTAACACAAGAACTATAAATAGGTATGCATAGTTCGTCACGGAGTGTAGTAGAATCAAGGGAGCGGTTAATAACACCCGTTCAAAGTGTTGTAGGCCCATGAATTACTCACAAATTGTGAGAGGTCTCACGTGTAATTCGGGGACCTAGCACTTTGAACAGGTGCTATTAACCCCTCCTAGACTCAATCATGGGACATTATGTGAGATTGTTGTAATTCCACATACTCCTAAATAATACATATGAGTTGAGTTTCTGTGTGAGATTAGACATCCTATTATTGGCTAAGTCACATGAACAAAAGGAGAAGACAATTATTTCTAGTCCATCAATCAAAGTATTTGTAGTACAAATCGCTATCTGTCAAAAACTCCAAAATCATTTAAAGTGTATGGGTCCCAAGCTGAGGGACCACTTGGTTGAGACTTGCAGTTGGCCATTAGTCTGTCTGTCTTGTTCATCTAACGTTTAGCAATGCCAATCCATCATTCTCAACAATAAATAATTCATATTTTATGAATGATATGTACATTTGAGGGATTATTTAAATTGACTTTTACATTTGATTATGTCAAAGTATATTCCAAATATTTTATACAATATAAAAAAAATATACATAACCAAAACATATTCATGGTGTGCTTGGATGAAGATATCACCAATATGTGGATTCATTAGTCATTCTAATTCATGATTTCATGAATTCATGAACCAAAGGATTTTCCTTGGTTTGTTTGGTAACCGGTGAAAATTTTAAAATTCATAGTTATTTGAATTTTTTAAAACGCATCTATAAAATTATTATTTTTAACTATTATAGTATTTTTTTTTTTTTGCGGTAGTCGTTTTTAAGGTCGAAATCTGCTTTACCGAAAAGTGTTTTCACGCAAATCGTTTTTAATTTCAAGAAAATCGTTTTTCCTGAATCTTTTTTTAACTCTTTCACGTGAACTATTTCCCTCGCGAAAACCGTTTTTTTTCACGCATATAGTTTTTCCACGAAAATTGTTTTTTCACGAAAATCGTTTTTTCACGAAAATCATTTTTTTTTTAAATCTGAGAAAAACGATTTTCGTGAAAAGCGTTTTTTAAAAAATCAGGTAGAAAAAGTTTCTAAGAAAACGATTTCAGATAAAAAAAATTTGGAGAAAGAGAGTTTTTCAAGAAAACGATTTTTGAAAAAAAAATATTTTCGTGTAAAAAGAAAATCGAGAAAAAAAAAATTGGAGAAAGAGAGTTTTTAAAGAAATATGTTCTTTCGGTAATTTTAATTTTGAAATTGGATTTAATAATCAAAATCTTAGCAAACCGTGGGGTAGGGTGCGATTTTTGTCCAATACAAATTTTGCACTTAAGAATTTGTAGGGTTAAAGAGTCATGGAATTTTTGGTAGCTAAAGAGACCAAAGAATCTTGATTCCTACTAAATTCTACTTTTAATGGGAATCCTACCAAGGAATCCTGCAACCAAATGCAACATGAAAGGAATTAAAGTAAGTACCACAAATGTCTTAAAAAATTTCATATATCTTACAAATTTTGAGAGATTATTTTTTTTAATTGTCTTTTACATTTGATTATCTTCAATACATTCGAAAACATTCCAGGCAATACAAAAATACAACACGAAAACAAATTGAAAGAAAATATAGATAATCAACGGTACCTTCGTAATTGTATTTTACAATTTAGAAGATGTTTGTACACTTTAAAGAGTATAATGTTAACTAGTACGAGTAAACTTCTAGAATAATTGACCTTTCAGCGGAAAAATTGTGTGAGAACAATTAGAAATTTGAAAGAAAGAGCAAAATTAGAGAGATAAGAGAGATTTTTAAAGAAGAATTATTATAGTAGATAACATATTTCTAATTTTTTAGAAAACAATCACGAAACGTCATTATTTAATGGATGATACATTAGTGATATAAATTAAAGTGTACTCTATTTTTATATTTCTATTTCCTTAGTGTTCGGGAGTCTGAAACGCAAACCTACAAGTTATTTACTTTTTACAGGAGATCTCGACCTTATTTTCTAAAAGTCATTTAGTCTTTGGTCCAAGTTATTTTTCTTTTTTTACGAAAGTTTTTATATGATCTTTATGCTTTATTGTTCAAAGTTACAAAAAATCATCCTTTAACAAAATTCAATATTTTCCTTGCACGATTTTTCTTCGTGTAAAAAATATTTGTATCTTCCAAACTCCCTTCGACTGTGGTAATGATATTGTTTACATTTTTTTTTAGAATTTTTGGGTGTATGGCCCAAAAAATAGGCCCTAATAGGACTTTTAGTCCTCTCTAATCCCATAAAGGGTATAAAAACCAAAATAATATTACAAATAGATATCTGGTCTATTTGGTTCAATCTAGAGAGAAAACACAAATCCCGAGAATAACTATTAAATATTAATACCTAGACTAACCTTTCTTAAATATAAAAACAGTTATAAGATCAAAATCACCAAATATATTTTCCATTTTTATCTCCCTGTTTCTCTCTCCAATCACGTTTTTATATTAAGAAACCGTGATCTTCATTAGCTTTCTATAACCGAAACCTTCTGGTTTTGTCTCTCTCTCTACATCTTAACCGAAACCTTCTGGTTTTTTTTTTTTTCTCTCTCTCTCTCTACATCTTAATCGAAAAATCCTCCATTAAATCAGAAACCTTGTTTCATATTCATTTGAGTTGCTGAAATCATCTTCATCATTGTTAATCAGGTAAAACAAAAATCAATTTAAAAGTTTTCTGATCCTGTTTCAGTTTATTATAGTTGATTCTCTCTCTCTCTCTACATCTTAATCGACTGAAAATCTTCCATTAAAACAGAAAACTTGTTTCATATTCATTGGAGCTTCTGAAAATCATCTTCTTAATTGTTAATCAGGTAAACAAAATTCTTCTTTACTGATTCTGTTTCAAATCGAGTATGTTATTATTGTCTTTCTCTCTCTCTTAAAGTTTCATTAATGTTTTTGATATTGATGAGATAATCCTTCATTACTGATTCCTACAAATCGAGTATACTTATTGTTGCAATCAATCATCATATCAGATAACTTTAGATTTGCAATTTAAGCCTAATGATATTCACACTTTTTCTTCAGATCTGGTTTTCAATCTGTACGGATTTATGAAACGTGCGTTTTTCGTACGGTTCCTCATAACAGAATTAACAGTACATGTACTTTACCATAAATTATCATACTTTACAGTAAACTATGCAAACATCTCCCGTACGAGGTTTTTCAAAATGAGAACATGATATATATGTATTTTCTAACAAATTATATATACTTTATCAGGAATATCATGAAAATTATATTATTGTCCATAAATTATGCGTAATTTATAGAACATTATGTATGTTTTAATCTCAAAACAGTACTCGTTTCATTATTAGAATAACTTCGCTTTATTTATGCAAATCTAGTGTACTTTGAAATAAATTATATATAATTTACATAAACGTTCATGTCATTTATTGTAAAAAATATGCTTTTCTATAAAATTTATATGTATTAATCTCTCTCCATTTGTTATCACAGATGGAGTTTCAAGTAGAATCATCAAATCAAAAAAAGCAAATCACACTGAAATCAGAGGGGTTGGATAAGATATTTACAGATGGAGTTTCAGGCAATATAGAATCAACAAAGGGCATGATTTCAAATTCTTAAAAAATGATTTGAACCGTGTTACTGATGTGTGTCATGTTGAAGATAGCAAATGAAGCGTGCATGTGGGCACCATTGAAATGCGAATCTATGTTCATAACTGATTTTATTTCTTCGGTTACCGCATCTACTATGTACTTCCGGTTCTATTTTTGACAATCTAATGAATAAAATTTTATTATTTTTGATAAATGTATCATTATGTTTCGTAAAGTTTGCATAATTTATTCTAAATTAGTCAAGTATTTTCTTTTGTTTTCCCTTTCTTGGTGGTTGAGCTTGCTCCGACCTGTAATAAATATAAATGTTGCATAAAGCATAAACACTTAGATACAATATATATAACATTATACATAAATTATGCATACTTTATCATAAATTACAAAAAGTAAGATTTTCAAATAAAACCCTAAACCCCAAAAATTACATTACATGTTTAATAAAGTATGCGTACTTTGTTACTGAAATTTGTCTAAATCTCAAACAAAAGTAAGATTTTCAAATAAAAATTAGGTTTTTACCGATTATAAACCATTACCAAAATCAAGATTTTCGAATCAAACCCTAATATTTTTTGTGAGTAATCATTACCAAAACGATGAAATACATTGTTTTCTGATCTATTCAAATTCGATTATTTAGGGTTTCGGTTTTGAAAAGATTTGAATCTGGATTTTGATTCCGAAACGATTGAGAAAAGAGAGAAATGATTGATTCATATACACAGATTCAATAAAAGATGGAGACAAAGGATAGTATTTCATCGTTTCGATTCAAATTCGATGTGCGTACGATTGTTTAGGGTTTCGGTTTTGAAAAGATTTGAATCTGGATTTTGATTCAGAAACGGTTGAGAAAAGAGAGAAAGGATTGATTCGTTGCTTGTTTTAAATCCCATAAATCACGCTGGAAAAAGATGGAAAATACGCTTTAACCCCCGACTTCATTAACACCCGCGTGTTTTGAACGAGGGACATGGACGGTATGTATTTTGTAAAGTATGGATAATTTCGTCCATTAAGCAAAATGACTAAATATCCATGTTTTGAGAAGATTGGATCATAAATCTTTTTAGAAGATTATTTTGGACCTTATACCCACGGACCCTTTTTTTTTTAGGGAATGGATGTAAGGCCCAAAGTTAGGCCCAAAATAAGGGCCCAATCCAAAGTTGGGAAAAAATATAAAGGAGGTCCTCCGTGTCAGATCCAAATTGGGACCAACCAAATACCCTTACTTTTATAACAAATTTACGATTCGTGCCACTCAAAAATTACAAATCATGCCACTCAAAATTTACGAATTTTGCCACTCAAATTGCCCGGGAAACGCGAAAAAATCTGAAAAAATCGGCTGGAAGTGACTGTTGCAGGTGGAGGCGTCCCATCCCCATCATTCTCTCTCTCTCTCTCTCCCACGCCTTTACTCCAGCAAAAAAATCTTCCAAACCGTTCCCTCTCCTCAATTAACTTCAATCAACTCCCAAAAACCCACCATTATCTCTTCCAAAAAACCGTTCCCTCTCTCAAAAACCACCAGCCATTTAAGAAGATTTAAGAACAGAAGCCCTAAAATCACTCTAAAATCAGCCCTCTTTCACCTGATTTCAGTTCAAAAAGGAAACCCTAAAATCCTTTTTATTGAAGAAGGGAGTTGCAAGGAAACCCTAAAACCAACTGTGAAGTTTTTTGAAGAAATCAAAGGGAGGTTTTCTCTGTCTCTGTCTCTCTCACTCTATATCATGAACATAAGTTTTTGTTATTTTCTCTGGTAATTTTTCATTCAAAAAGCCCTAATGTTCTAATTATTTTTTTCTCTCTCTATCTATCTCTATATCATGAACAACTAAGAGATTTCGTTACTGTGTGATATTACATTGTTTTGGACAGATGGTAAAGCCTACTACATCAAAAAAATCAAGTAAGAAAGTATCGATTGATGAACCTCGGTCTAGCAGATCGAAAACTGTTCTTGAAGAACAAGTAAGTCGAAGAATGAGCCCTAGAAAAAAGGTATGTAACTGAAAACTTTAACTATTTTCTGTTTCATAAACTTATTTCCTAGTACATAATAATATTTCCTATACATTGATCTGTTTCATAAAGTTGTGTACTGGTACAACCAAATAGTTCTAGTAAACCAGTTGATTTCTTGTACACTGGATGATTACCATCAATAAGTATTCTGTATGTGAGTGGTTTGTAGTTTTTTTTATAAAGTTGTATAATATACAAAGAGGAATTCGCAGAAAATTTTACTGTGTACTGGTACAACAAAAAAGTTGTAGTAAACCAGTTGATTTCTGGTACAACAAAAAAATTGCAATAAACCAGTTGATTTCTGGTACAACAAAAAAGTTGCAGTAAACCAATTGATTTCTTGTACACTGAATGGTTACCGTAGTTAAGTTTTCTTTATGAAACACAAAGATGTGAGTGGTTTGTAATTTTTACAGGTCTCACAAGATGATAGCTTACCGGTGGTGCCGGAAAATTCAACTATGCACTTAAAATGTTCTGTAAAATGTTTGGCTGGTGAAATCTGTGTCGAGTAAACCAAATGATTTCTTGTACACAGGATGGTCTCTTGTACATTGGATGGTTTCTTGTACACTGAACGGTTTCCTGTGCACTAGATGGTTTCCATCATTTACCTTCTGTATCTTCTTTGACTACTGTACAATGGTATAAAGTAGTAGTAAACAAGTTGATTTCCAGAAAATTCAAGGGTTTCTTATGTGACTGATTTGAATTTTTTTCCAGGTTGTTGAAGAAGAAAGCATAACATGTGAAACAAAAGGAAAAGGAAAGCGAAAAATGACCGAGGATAAAGCAGAAGTAAGCAGAAAGAAAAAGACAACTCTCATAGTCCTTGAAGTTCCCTTCCCCAATGAGCCAAAAAACAGACCTGAGGACTTGGCTTCAAAGTTGAGTAAGGCGTACAAGTATTCACTAAGGAATACATGGACGCAGATTAAGATTACTTATCCAAAGGGGGGTTATGGCCTTACGTGCAAGAAAACGAAAAGCAATTGATGCAAGAATTCATGAACCATGGGTGGACAAGGTATTAGGATTTTTTTTTTAAATTTTTTTCCGTTGTTTTCCATTGTGCATTACTCAGTTTCTAGTAAACTACTAAGTGTTTGGAAAATTGGTAAGCTTCTGGTAAATTTCTGAGTTTCGTGTGCATTAATCTGTTTCCGATAAATCTGACTGTGTACAGCCTGGAAGTTGGAGAAATTTTTAGTTCTCCTTTGCAATATTACAGTCCTGATTGTGGACTCTACGTGATGCTGAAGTTGGAGGAAATTTTCCTCCAAAGCATCCAAGCAAACTACCCAACTAAGTGCTCCCAAAGGGAAGACTATGGAGACCAAGTTAGGAGAAAGTGAGTAGACGTAACCTACCAAATATTGAATGAGTTAGAGGACGGGTGGAGACAGAGGATTGCAGAAGAATCTTAAAAGTTTCATTATCTCGAAATTGGGTCTGACTTTTTGTTTTTTTATGCTCTCTTAAGAACAGATTATTGTGACATTATTATGGTTTGTAACTTAGAACATCTTTTATGATTTATAACTTAGAACATCTTTTACAGAACTGTTCCATGTAAACTGGATAGCCGTTCTGTAAACATAATTGTTCCTAGTTAACAAGATAATTTCCTACGCAAAAATGTAGACTATATAAGTTTGAATGTCAAACATATGAAATTTGGAAGACTGAATTTGAATCTTCTACATTGAAATCATTAAGTCTACTTGAACAAAAAAAAAGATTCGGAAGGCAAGGGAAAAAAAACAAAGTGACAGAACAACATCAATTTTTCTAGAAACATGACGATTTACTAAACACCAACATGTTTACAAGGAAACAAAAAGGAACCTGAACTGAAATAAGCTTACTGTACATAATTAACATTAACGAGTATTGGAAACTGTCTTGTTTCTAGGATATCATTCGGTTTCCTGGAAATTGTTCTGTTTACTAGCCAATTTTGTACTAGAAATTTCTTGTTTCCTGGAAATTGTTCTGTGTACTGGCCATTAGGTTAATGTACTAGACATTTGTGTACAAGAAAATCTTTGTGTACAGGGAATAAAGTTGTGTACATGGAAGATACTAAACACCATTAAAGCTACAGTTTTACTCTATCGAATTCGATCGGAATGAATCCTTTTTGTTTTTCATTTTTTACTGATGAAAGATGAATCCTTCTTCTTGTTTCCAGGAAATTGTTCTGTTTCTTGGAAATTGTTCTGTTTACTAACCATTTTTGTACTGGAAATTTTCTTGTTTCCTGGAAATTGTTTTGTGTACTGTCCATTAGGTTAATGTACTAGACATTTGTATACAGGGAATAAAGTTGTGTACATGGAATATACTAAACACCATTAAAGTTACGGTTTTACTCTATCGAATCCGATCGGAATGAATCCTTCTTGTTTTTTTTTTCTGATGAAAGAATATAATCGATTTATGAAAGAATATAATCGATTTCGGAATGAATCTTTCAAAAAAAATCCCAGTACAAGAATATAATCGATTTCGGAATAATTTACAGAAAATTAGAAAATGTTCCGTACAACATTCTATGCACTCAACATTTGAATATTCCCAGAACAAATATGTGAAGTGAAATAAGCAAAAATAGTCCAATTTTGTAACACATGTTAAGCTCTGTTTCCGAAGACAATGTTCAGAAAATTGATACTACAATCATTTATGTGTAATATACTTGCATTACATTCTTACTGCTCCTACTACAATCAGAAATATTTAGAAAATTTATTTGTGTACAGGAAATAAATTTGTGTACAAGAAACATATTTGTGTACAAGGAAGAAAGTTGTGTACAAGAAACATGTTTGCGGTCTGAGAGATAGAGAGGGAAATTTTACCCAAAATTTATAGAGAGAAATAGAGAGTTTTCTGCTTCATCAATCTTTTAGGGACAGAGAGAGAGAAAGTGTGGGAGAGAGAAGAAGATGATAATCAAAGGAAAAGGCACAAAGAGAGAGTTTTCTGATTTCACCCTAAACCCCTAAACCCTTAAACTCTAAACCCTAAACACCGAAACCCTCTAAACTTTAAACCCTAAATACTGAAACCCAATCACCCATGAGAAGTCAACTGATGAATAATACCTGGCGGGAATTGAAATTTTCACACATAAATTTTGACGCCGGAGAGACAGAGTGGGTGATTTCAGCAAAAAATTTAGAGAGAGATAGAGTTCTGGTTCAAACAATCCTTTAAAGAGAGAGAATGGTAGAGAGAAAAAGATGATAATCAAATAAGAAGGGGTGATTTCAAAAAAAAATTAGAAAGAGAAAGAGTGAGAGAAGAAGCTTTCAGTAAAAATTATAGAGAGTGAGAGAGAGAGGAAGCTTTCAGTAAAAAGTTTAGAGAGAGATAGAGATAAAAAGTTGGTAATCTTTTAGAGAGAGAGGAAAAGAAGATAATGAAAGGAAAAATGTGCCAAATAGAGAAACAAAATCTTTTTAGAGAAGATTTTCAGAAATTGATAATCTTTTAAAGAGATGGAGTGAGGTAGAAGATAATCGATTTTGGAAGATTTGTTTAGAGAGAGGGAGAAGAAGAACAGACAAAGAATCCAAAAATATTGAACATCCTTTGCTATATAAACAGAGAAAAAAATATCTCAAAAAAAACAAAAAAGTGGGACTGAAATCTTCGACCAAAATTTTAATAAAAATGGCGTCAACTAAACCTAGAGAAAGCAAGAGAGGATGAAGATATAAGATCTTCTCCTTATAGAGAGAGAAAGAAGAAAGAAACAGCAAAATGAAAGGCAAGAAAATAGAAAGAGAAATCTAAATGAGAAGATTTCCTTCTGTTGATTGGACCCTAATTAAATGCAAAATTACCATCACTCCTCACCGTACCTTCCAAGGGCAAATGGGGTAGAGAACAAAATTTAAAAGGGAATAGTATGGTGTCCCTGACATAAAGGATTGGAATCTCATTTTGGGTTATGGCTGGAGGGGAAGCTTATTAACCCCCCAAAATTTGAACCTCCTCCTCATTTTTTGTTTTTTTTTTATTATGAAAGCTATATTGTTTACACGATCTTCCAAGATCTTCATTTTGTATAGTGCCACTATTGTTGTTATAATTCGAGCACGTGGAAGAATAATCAACGTAGATTTCTCCAATAACATAGAATGAAACTTATATTAAAATCTTTTGTCGGTTGTGAGCCACGTAGCCGAACTTAAATTGGAGTGGTGGTGTATGGAATAGACGTACACGTGTGTTAAGTAAATAAAGAAAGAAAAGTGAGTTGGCCAAGCTGCCCGAAATTTACGGTCAGAAGTTGTAGTTAGGGGAACAACAAACCTAGGAACTAGAGCTTCTGTATTATTTGAACTCAATATAAAGTGAACGGCGTGTATCGTGGGGTCCAACTTTATATGCTTTAGTTTTAGAGAGAGAGAGAAGGAGGAGTCTTTTGTAGAGAGAGAAAAAGTTTTGTTTTAGAGAGAGAGAGAGAGAGCGACAAAATAGACCCGGCAGTATTGAGGACCTGATGATGTCATTGATGTTCTTGTTTTGTTCATTCCGAGGGTTCGAGAAAAATTACCGGGTAAAATTTAACCCACCCGGGTAAAATTTAACCCACCCGGGTAAAATTTAGTCATTGATATTCTTGTTTTGTTCAAGATTATTTTGTTCAATAAACTAATTTGATAAAACATTGGACGCAATAATCTTGATCGAAGTATACAAAATGTGTCTACATACATTACTGGAGTGGTACGACGCTCTTCTCAAGGCTATAAATCGTTTCATCAAATTTTAGTGGAACTAGTTTATATTAAAATTTATTTCATGTACATAAATAAGATGTATCTATGTCATATAAATGTAATTGGTAGATATAATAATGGAACTATAAATTTGCAACGTCTGGGTTGGTATTTTATCCGTTCAATATTCGTTGTATTGCATTTAAATATTTAGTAATAAGTTGTCTAGCCAGAGCTAGTTATCAACTCTTTAAGTGAGTTTATCACCTAATAATATTAATCTCATAATATACGTTACTCTTATTTTCAAGCATCTAAAATGTCACGTCGACTCATAAGAGAGACAAATTCAACAAAATCTCCTCTTTAAGTTGGATTGTTCATGTACGTCCATATCGGGTTACCCAATTAAATGAAAAGCTAAATGAGCTCTTGGAGTTTTTTGAGGTGAGAGAAGGTCCGAGTGACGTCAGCCCTTCTTCTTCCCTTTCCACTCTCTGCCGCACCATTACTCCTCTCCTAAACCCTAATCACATCTTCTTCACGCCAATCAGCCTAGGGAATCAGCAACTTCTTTACCCCATTAATCACGACAGTGGCTAATCATAACATCCCTGTTGTCTGATTAGTTATCCACCCAATTGTAGTTGATCTTCATTCAAGACTCGCCATTATTACCTGCATGCAACCTTCACCAGTCCTCTAAGGAAGTGGCGGCCGTTGGTGGAACATCAGCTCGAGGTGCCATTCAAAGCAGGTCGGCAGCTACCCCGAGATCCTTCCAATCACGCATAATATTGCATTACAGGTAAATCTTCTCGAAAACCTTTCATCGTCTTTGTCCTCTCTTTACCTTCTCTCCTGTTTTCTTCTCTGATTGGTGAGTCTTTCTTGTCGATTGGTTTTTTTAGCTTTCTCTTTCTTCTCTTTGCGTCTCCTCTCATCCTCCGGGATGTCAATCGTCTTGTCCGACGAGTAGACAGGTAGGTGGTCGGCCCCAACCAATCCACGAACATGCATGCTGTTGTTAGGAGAGACTTCTTCATTTGGACCCTCATGTTCCTTCTCTTATATAACCCCTTTAGAGCTGCTTCACCCCCATCGAACCCAAAATCTTCTCTCTACCTCCAATATCTCAGCCTTCCTTTCTCCTATACCGTACCCACATCCCCTCTCATGGCAACCCATTTCGCTATCTCACCTAGAGGCCATCTCTCCCTTCATTATCAAAAACCTTCGACCAACCATGAACTCCAAGAGACATCCGAAGGTTTTGTAGCTAGGTGGTGCTGTCCGAAAGAAGCATCATTAGCTCAACTCCGACGCATGTTATACCCCCTCACTGTCTTCTTTCGTGATTGCTTCTACTCTTCTGTGGAGGGCCCTATTAACACCTTTCTTATAAAACCTAAGAGCCTTTTTGTTCTTAACACTATCAACGCAGGAAGACCATGGATCTTAAGGGGTAGATTACTAGTTCTTAAGCAAGTTGCACTTCCCCTAGATGAGGCAGTTGACGACCTTTTCTTCGAACCAATGTGGTGCACCCTGTATAAGTTACCTTTAGCTATTCAAAACAAGGAGGATTTAGATGTGATATTCGAAAGAATGGGCAAAATCATCGAGTTAAAACCGAGGAGCTTGGGTTTTATCAATAATAAGGTCATCAAAGTGCACTTCATGTATGATATTAGAACCCCCTACTTGCGGTCATCAATCTCCTCTTTGCTGATAGAGAGTGCAACATTAACATTAGCTACCAGAAGTTCCCGGGAGCTATTTGCCAAAGTTGTAGGATAATTGAGCACCCTCTTAGACATTGTCCTGAGGTAGCTCCAATTCTACACTCTGATGATGATGAAGATTCTAGTTATGAACCAATGGAAGATGTGGAAGAAGATCCCCAGAACCTTTCTAGTCTTAGGATTTCTACCACTGGCAAGAGGGGACGAGCTAGCTCTTCCCACTTGTCCATCAGTTCTTCAGATGATTCCCCCCACTCCCCACCCCTTCGTGCTCGACTGATAGCTGAGGAAGAGGCCAATCACATGCTCGAGGAGTCTAACGTCCTATACCAAAGTCTCAACAGCATCACTGCTCGTGGAGAGGAGGGTGCCCCTAGACCACCAGCCTAGTCTACTTTGTCTTCTTGTTTCTTTGTTTTGTTGTTTTAGTGGTTGTGTTAGTTGTTTTTGTCTTTGTTGGTTCTGGGTCTCTCGGTAGAGAAAGGCACCCTCGGGTGGTTTGTGTGGTGGCGTGATCCCCACCTTTTTTGCTTTCTCTGGCCCAGCCTGTTCCGTAGTCCTGTTGGTTCTTGGAGGTGCCATTATACAGTGGCGGTGCCTCCAGTTTAGTCTAGGTTTGTTTTTTAGTTGTTCTGCAGGCGCCTCTGGTTTGGGGAGGGCCTTGTTTTGCTTTTGTTTGTTAGTTAATTTGGCTTTTCGGTTTTTGTTGGTTATTGCTACTCCTCTTTCCTTCCCTTTCTCTTTGGACCTCGCGTGCACTGACCCTATAAACCTCCAACCCACCTTAGCTTCTATGGACCCTACTCCTACGGACCCTTTCTCTATTCTTTCTTGGAATGTAAGAGGTTGCGGTAATTTTCTCAACAGAAAACACCTCTGGACCATGATCAAGGACCATTCCCCTGACCTTGTTTTTCTTTCTGAAACGAAATGTTTGAATATGAACATAGACAGACTTCTCAACCTTCATAAAAATTACCAGAGGTTCACTGTGGAACCTATCAACAAATGTGGCGGCCTAGCCCTTTTTTGGAACCCTAACATTGATCTTACTGTGCTTCACGCATCCCAGAACATTATCCACGCGGCCTTGAACCTTACTGAGTCCTCGGGGAAAGTTCTGATAACCTGCTTCTATGGTTGCCCGTATAACAAAGATAAACTTAAATCTTGGGATACTCTTCAGATTTGCTCCCCTACATCCCCTACCCCGTGGCTAGTTATCGGAGATCTTAACACCATTATGCATCCGACTGAGAAAAGTGGCCCTCCCAAACCCCTTTCTTCTAAAGCTAAACAAATCTCTTCTATTATCCAAAACCTAGGCCTTCATGACTTAGGCTTCAATGGCTCCCCCTACACCTGGTCCAATCGTCAATTTCATGGCAATCTGATTCAAGAGCGCCTTGACAGATCTCTTGCTAACTTGCATTGGCTCCACTGCTTCCCTCACTCCAAGATCACTCACCTTCAAGGGGTGGGATCGGACCATTTGCCTATTTTACTCTCCACCAACCCTCCTTCTTCGGTGGGCAGAAAACCTTTCAAATTTATCAGAACCTGGATGTCACACCCTGATTGCAAAAACTTTATTCGTGAAAACTGGAGTGAAAACCATTACCTGATTCAACAAAAACTCAATCAGCTAGCCATTAAACTGTCTCAGTGGAATAAGCGGGTCTTTGGTCATGTCGAGCAAAAAATTAAAAGTCTTACATCTCTTATACAGTCAACGTATAACCATGAAACCCTCAATCTCCTGATGTCCCAGCTGGAAGAAGCGTACAATTTCCAAGAGAGTATCTGGAAGGAAAAGTCCAGAGTAGCTCACGTCCAGCTTGGCGACAGAAACACCAAATTCTTCCACGCCAAAGCCATCACCAGAAACCGAAAAAACAACATCACCACCATTAAGAGAGAAGACAACTCGTGGTGTTCTAACACACATGAGATTTACAACATCTTCACCTCCAACCTGCAGAAAATCTCCACCTCCACTCCCCAAGCCGCCCCTAGTGTCAGCAAAACCTTGTTCGCTAAGCAAATCTCAACCTCACAGAATTCTATCCTAGTAGCGGTTCCTAATGATGATGAAATTCGAAAGGCTACTTTTTCCCTTAAACCTGAAGCGGCCCCTGGGCCGGACGGCTACCCCCCTTACTTCTACCAATCCAACTGGGACACTGTGAAAGATGATGTCGTCCAGACGGTGAAAACCTTTTTTCAGTCTTCAGCTCTTCCGCCCTCCACCAACCACACCCACATTTGCCTCCTCCCCAAAACCAAAACCCCTCAATCCACTGCAGACTTCAGGCCCATTAGTCTGCTCAACACCACATATAAAATAATCACCAAAATTTTGGCTAACCGATTGAAATTTACTCTGCTAGACGTCATCTCCCCTTTTCAAGCGGCCTACGTTCCAGGTCGTCAAATCACAGACAACATTATCATCAGCCAGGAAATTGCACACTCCTTCAAAAACAAACGAGGCTCGAAAGGCTTCTTTGGTCTAAAGCTTGATATGTCTAAAGCCTTCGATCGGGTTGAATGGAACTATCTGGAGGACATCATGATAAACCTAGGATATGATAACCACTGGATCAAGCTGATTCACTCCTGTATTTCTTCATCTACTATGGCTGTGCTCATCAATGGTAGACCGGGCCCGTCTTTTAATGTGTCTCGAGGTTTAAGACAAGGAGATCCGCTATCCCCTTTCCTGTTTGCTTTGGCAATGGAAGGCCTTAGCCGGTTACTGGACTCCCCGGAAAGGCCCCATAAATTCATCGGCTTCTCAATCCCCCGCTCCTCCTTCACTATTAACCATCTGTTATTCGCTGATGACTGCATCATCTTTGGACGCAACACCCTTGACAACATCACCAACCTCATCAAAATTCTTACCTTATTTGGTTCGGAATCTGGACAAATCATCAACTACAACAAATCCACTATCTTCTTCTCCAAAAACACCCACCCCAAATTTAAACGCTTGATCACTAAATCATTAAAGGTGCACCAGGCCTCCTCCCTTGACAAATATTTGGGCACAAAGCTTTTCATCGGTGCCAAGAAATACCAAGCCTTTGAGACTCTCATTGATCAGATACAGCATAAGCTCTCGAAGTGGCAAACTAACCTCCTCTCACAAGCTGGCCGCACGGTAGTCATCTCGACTATCACTGCAGCGGTTCCCCGATATCAGATGCAATGCTTCGCCATTCCGAAAGGCGTCAGCAATCGCATAGAGACTATTCAAAGGTCGTTCTGGTGGGGAAAAAAGAAATCCATTCACACCATCAATTGGGATGCTATCTGCACCCCTAGAAAATCCGGAGGTCTTGGCCTTCGGAAGCCTCTCCTTGATAATGAAGCTCTCCTCTGCAAACTAGGGTGGCGACTTCTCAATTGTCCTGATGCTCCTTGGGTCCGACTGCTTAAGACTAAATATTTCCCGAAAACACCCAAACCCTCTCCACCTAAACAAAACCACTCGTGGTTCTGGAAATCGTTGGCCAACCCCCTCAGCAAAACTTTCACTCTCACATTTTGGGATGTCAACAAAGGAACTAATGTTAATATCTGGAATGACTACTGGATACCACACCATAAACCTCCCACTCCTAACCTCAATAACTGCCCCTACACTACGGTGAACCAATTGATCTCGGACAATGCATGGAATGATAATTTGATTCAGAATTTTTTCAATGAGGAAACAGGCAGAGCTATTTTAAGCATTAATCTCCATCCGAAAACGGAGGACACTATGATCTGGACGCTGACCAACTCAGGTAAATTCACGACTAAGTCTATGTACAACTACCTCGTCTATGATAATAGGGACGCAGAAACAATCGACTGGTCATTTATTTGGAACATAAGAACCATCCCTAGAATAAAACTCTTCCTTTGGAAGTGCTGCACTAATAGTCTTCCAGTTAAAGACAAAATCGGAAAATATATCGGAAACAACTACAACTGTGTATTCTGTGAGGAACGAGAAACAATGGCACATGCCCTTCTGCACTGCAATTTGGCCAGAGCAGTCTGGTTCCATTTCCACGTGAGAACTGACGGAATTACTTCGGTGCTGGATTGGATAAAAAGTTGGGCTTCCCTGGAAGATGACTCCATGATGTTGTGCGGAAAAATTATGTGGTTCCTCTGGAAAGCAAGATGTGAAAAGTGCTTTGGTAGAAATGACAGCACGCCTTCACAAGTGATAAGGAAGATTCAAGGCTATGTAACTAGCGTCAAGAGGTTCATACACCAAAACAGTCGGCATCTCAGCAGATTTGGCAACCACCACCCCATTCTTTCCTCAAAATAAATGTCGATGCATCCTTCAAAAAATACACAGAACCGGCAGGAATAGGATGTATTATTCACGACCCGAAGGGAGACTTCGTAATCGCTATGGCAGAAACCATCAGAGGTCAGACGGCAGAAGAATGCGAGAGTATAGCATTACTGAAGGCAGTGCAATGGGCCCAGGAGCTTCCTATAACCCACATCATTGTCGAAAGTGATAATAACAGTCTGATCAACCACATCCACGACAGCAACACGACCATCAACTGGCAATCTCAGCAGCATATGAAACATATCAAAGCTCTCTGCAATAACTTTGAGATGATTCAATTCCACTATAGCCCGAGAAAGACCAATATTTTAGCCGATACGCTAGCCAAGTGGGGGAGAAAACAAGAGGTCAATCGGAAGTGGAACTCGAAGGCTAGCATGAATGATGATTTGAAGTTGTAATTTTTTCTTTCTTTTTCCTGCTTGTCCCCTCAACAAAAAAAAATGTACGTCCATATCGGAAATAATATTATTGTATCTAGTACAATAAATTAAACAACCATATGTATACCATTTTAGCCACAAATTTTAACTCATAAAAATATCTTTTTAAGAAAACCAAGAATCCAATCACTCTCCTTCCACTCATCATCAAAGGTTGCCCCTTTATGCATCCAATCTTTTTTGAACGTCGGTAAACAGACTATGATTGACAGACATCCCAATAATAAAAAGTCCCCGCGAATAACAATATGACCATACTCTTCTCTGATGCAAAGAGAATAAGAGATTGTAGGACTTGCGAGGCATCCAGAACTTTCTTACTCAAAATTTTGGATGTGGAGTACCCCTTTATTTCCCAAACTAATTTAAGGCTCCTTCAACAAAAAAAAAGAGACTAATTTAAGGCTTAAGGCTAATTTCAATTTATTTATAGCTCAATATTTTTTTTCTTATGGGTTGGGGACAGGATGATCTTTAAATGGTAAGAAGTGTAGCTCGGAAATAACATAGGAGTATGCATCTAACCGGGTCAACCCACCCAACTCTGATTACCACATTCTGAGAATCTCATAAGTTCCCTTTTGGAAGAGTTTTTGATTGGCTACTTCATATGGTGTATACTCACTAACTTGATTGGAGGATGGGTTGTGTATGGGGATTGGTGTTTTGAGGAGGGAGCAAAAGTTTGTATGACATCAGATTTTGGAGTTTGAGAAAGAAAAAGTTAAAAAGTGACCGGAAATAATGGGTCGGGTAATGGTAACCGTACGTTTTGGAAACCGAGAGGGCCGGTGAAGTTCTTGGACTGAAGAAGCATGTGCCAGTTAGGTCACTAGTGATGCTGCCAAGTCCTTGTAGTTGGAGCCAGAGATTTTTTTTTTTTTTTTTTTTTACAAGAACCGGGCCTATAGCCCAACATGACAATGGCCTAAAGCCCAACTACATTATTTACACCCTAATAATCTCAAATCAAATAACCAAAGATTCCACCTTCTCTGGGATTCGAACCTGAGACCTCCAGGTCTCTCTGGAGTTTATGTCAACACCTTGGAACCACTTGGGCTACCAACTGTTGACGGAGCCAGAGATTTTGTAATTCAATTACAATGTGTATCCCCCCATAATATACTAAACATGGCCCGCACTTTATTCTATCCTATATCGCCATGAACATTATTTATAGTAGATAATGGTGCATCAACTCTGAACATCCGGGGCCTGCTAAAACTCATCATTCTTGGAATTGGAAAGTCCTCAAAAAGTATTATGATCAAATTGATAACTTTATTACCTGGAAAGTTCACACAGGGAAAAACATTAACATATGGACGGATCACTGAAGTCCGAGTCTCAATCGCCTTGTGCCTAACTCTAATAACTCTAATTCGATCAAAGTCTCTCAACTCATCACCAATGGACGCTGGAATGACGGGATTCTCGGCACTAACTTCGATGAAAGCACGCATAATATCATCAAAACTTTTCCTATCTCACGAAATCTGGCAATTTCTCAGTTAAATCTATGTACCAGAACTTAAGTACCAATAACTATATACACACCCCGCAACAAATTAACTGGAACTTTATTTGGTCACTTCCTACGATCCCGGGATTAAGCTCTTTATCTGGAAAATTTGCACTAAAGCCCTCCTAGTTAGGGAGAGAATAGGTAAATACATAGGTAACATTATTGCTCCCGAATTGCACGGAAACAAAAACGATAGACCACATGCCCTGTTACATTGTCCCTTAGCGCAAAATATTTGGTTCTATTTCAAAGTCATTTCGAAAAACATCACATCTATAAAGGATTGAATTTTATCCTGGCAGGGCCAGAACCAAAATAACTATACTTCTAACGATATTCATTTTGTGACTATATTATGATAGATATGGAAAACTCGGTGTGATCACTGTTTTCAACATACTATAAGTAACACTCGTACTGTTATCAATATGATCTTGGCTTTCCCTAGAACAGGCGGAACTACTTTTAAACCTGAATCCAAGTTATACGGAAAAATGACAAAAATCGAACAATCCATACGTAAAAATTAATGTAGATGCATCATTTATGTAAATTGACACTATCATCGACATCAGTTTAATTGTACACAATGAACAATCAAAATTGATTGCAGCCACAACATCGACATCTCGAGCTAGAAATAGTGAGGAAAGTGAACAACGATTCTCCATGGGCTCACTTGGGCAGAGGAAAACCATCACAGATCAATCATCATAGAAAGCGACAATACAAATCTGATCCAACATCTGAAAAACCCAAGACATAAAATTCAATGGCAATCGAAGATACACATCCAAAGAGTCAGAGAAATCAAGAATAGACTCGACAATGTCAAATTCATCTACGTCAAGAGAACACTCAATATTTAGGCAGACAAACTAGCTAAATGAGCGAGAAATAAGAATAGATCTAAATCATGACAAAATGTACCTTGTTTTTTAGTTTCAATGTATTCTAATGGTACCTTACTTGCTTAATAATAGCCGTGGCCTGTGGGCATAGATCAACTGATATTTAAGACGTCAACAACTGCTAGTCCAGTT
The DNA here is from genome assembly GCF_041429995.1 of Eschscholzia californica. Lineage (NCBI taxonomy): Eukaryota > Viridiplantae > Streptophyta > Magnoliopsida > Ranunculales > Papaveraceae > Eschscholzia > Eschscholzia californica. The sequence goes on from NW_028238472.1 coordinate 8,424,984, forward strand.
GACAATGTATTTACTATAAAATTCTGGATGTATCAAGTTCGATTTACACGGGAGTGAAATTTATAATTTAGTGAACTTGACTTATCAACAAGGGCAAAAATGATGGTCTATAGGCTACTTGTTTTTTTTTGTTGAGGTAGTCGGTAGGCTACTTTATAAGCCAATAGATTCCACAAAAATGAGGAAAGCCACTCTTCCTCATTTTTCCCATTTATAAATCGACTAGAGGTAGATAAACTAAAAATGACGATAAAAATGCATTTTGCTGGTCTTCCATTAAACATAGGAGCTTATGGGTCGGATGCGTCTATAATTTGTATTTTTTTTTGGTTTTCTTCTCGCATGTATAGTTGATATATGTTATTTAATTTTTGTGACCGTAAATATCTTTTTCCGTCTTTCATGAAACTTTAACAAAAATATATTTAAAAACTACGTTGATGATAAAGTATGAAAATGGTACCACATTAGATACGGAGAGGAGATGGTTAGTGGTACTGAATGTATGACTTACCCGTACTTTATTATTTCATACACCTTAAGTGTATTGTAAAATAAAATTTATATGTGACACATATAGATTTTGTTTGTAAGAGGCGTTTGAGTGAGGTATCATCGAGCTATAGTTAACTTTCTCATTGACATGCATAGGTGACTTCTACTATGTTATCTCATGTTTCTACTTCACATATACTAAACAACTATAGTTTGTTTGTTCCAGGGGTGGATCAAAAGTATCATAAGTTTTATAGTTGAATTTCTTGTTGGGAAAGTTTGATTGCGAATCAATCCTCAAAATATTGGCAAGTGAGACATATTTAAATTGCTTTTTTGAAATGGCAAACTTAAATACATTGACTTAGTTTATCTTTTCTCAATAGTCAAATCTCTCAGCAACAATTTTGACAATTTGGATTCCATTAATGGCATTCATTAAATACAATTTAAAATTTGGAATACTACAATACTCCAATACAATCTTTATTGAGATCGACTAGTTGACATAGAGAAATAGGAAATTTAACTTGAAGTTATTTAACCATTTAAGTTTATTTGAACAAAATAATCAAAATTAACCATCATTTGACCATTATAATTATGCGGTAGAAATAATGAAATATTCTTTTCTTTGAATTGTTCAGCGTGTCTCGAACCCCTGACCTCTTAGGTGGAAGACTTACCTCCTACCTAAGGGGCGGAACCAGGATTTCCTGCTAGACAGAGCAAGCCTAAAGTGTCTATAGAGTAAAGTTCTACTTATAATGTGTATGACCTCACAAGATACATCACAAGATAATTTTTTAAGAACATCTTTTCGTATCATGATTTTTACATTTATCTTAATAATCTAACTAAAACAATAGAAGTAATATATTGATTTAGATTTACAAATTAATGTAAGACTGGATAACTCAATTGAGTATCTTCGACAGAGTCTTTATCAATTATTCTACATCTTACAGAAAAAAAAGTCACCCAATTTTATTAATCATTAATCTAAAGTCTTCTTATTATAATTACGCAATGGCACTTGAAGTAGAAAACATTACATAGCCAAAAGTGTGCCCAAGTAAAAACATGATCTTGTGTAGCAATAGGTATCTAGTAAAATGACACTTGAAACCAAAATGAAAATTAAAAAGAGAGAACAGGGCCGACAATGGGATTTGAACCTCTCACTTTCCGTTGGAAACATACCGACTCCCCACTAGAGCTAAAGTAAACTATAGTAAACATGGGTAGCTTGCCTTAAATATGCGGAGGTCATACCGGGTAGCTGCCCAGCGTGGTCGCTACATAGTTCCGCCCCTGCTCTTACCCCACTACCCCACTGCCATATTATATTTAACCTAATGTGTGGGGGTGGGAATATGATCGTTAGGCTCAGTACTCGCTTGGGTCTTTCCAAGTTCGCGGTGGACTGCAAGTACGTGATACCTCTCACAGGCATGTCCGATCCAACCACGGGTACTTAACGGGAAGGAGGTGGTTAAAAGGCCTTGACAAGAGTGCCATCCCCTTTTTACCCGATAGACACAACCGTATGAACGACCGACTCGACCAGTACCTCTGCCCAATAGAAACAACCTTCACTATAGGGTGTTATCCAACAGTCTATATAAGGGGTTCCTAACCATTGCATCATAAAAAAAAAATCAGAGGCCTCTTAACACCTCTTCTAGAATATATTTTTTTGGAAATTGACTACGATAGTTATTACAATAACGTTGATACATCAATAAGATGTGATAAGCATGATACGTTGATAACCGCCTAATTGACACCCTTACATGAACACATCTAAAATCCACTAAATTACGGGCTTAAAGCCCAACTAAACTACAGACGTAAAGCCTAACTAAACTACTGGCCTAAGCCCAACTAAACTACTGGCCTAATGTTCGAGTAAACTACTTTATTTATACCTAATAACCCAAGTTCAATAAACTATGAACTTCAAAAGAAAAAACAGAAGATGTTTTTTCACTTTCGAAAAACAACCATGGATTTCACCTTAATTGAGAATCGAATTTGAGACCTATTCAAGAACTTTTTTAGGCTGCCTATATATACATCGTTAACGCGAACTTTTTACTTTTCGGTTGAACTTTAATTTTCTAATGTTGTATGATTTGAAATTTTTAATTAGTCTAGAATCTTGTAATCAATAATTATCTTAACTTTTTTAGAAATTGACTACGATCTACGATAGTCATTACATTTGGTATTGATACATCAAAGATGCGATAAACTCGATAATCGCCCATTCAAGACTAATAATTGTCTTAAATATATAATAATAATAATAATTATCTTAACATTTTTGATGGAGTTTAATTCTATAAGTATTTTAAAATTAAATTTTTATTTACTATTTTATTATTCGGTTGGTGGTCATCCCAGAACTTGACCTACCTGGTACTGACGGGAATGTCCGGTCAGCCGCTCATAAGCGGGCAACGATCAAAGTAATTTGTAATTTTGGCCTGACCACACCGAACCGAGTAACCGAATGGACCCGAAATTCTAATTCTTGACCAAGACAAACCCTAAAAGTTTAGTCACTACAAACCGACCAGACCAATTCCCACCCCTACTATGTCATTGTCATATGATAGAAAACTTCTATAGAAAGAATATATGAAATCCTGAAAAATTCATTACGAAATTTGAACTACAAGTTCCAAAATACAGTATAAAACTTCAACCATAACCCATAACCCATAACCCATAACCCATAACCCGACCCATTGAAGTAGTAACTTCTAGATGGTCTCCTTCTTCCTAGACAGAGGTGTAAGAAAAACTTCAATTTTATATTACAATTAAAATATTCTCCCAAATCAAACGTCTCGAGATTCAATATTTTTCAACCGTATGATACGTGGTCAAGATAGACACGTGTCATCATGATTACGGTCAGGTCACGCTCATGATGTCACCATATACACACTTGTCTTATTCAATGGCATTATCGTAATTAAAACAAAAATTTCCTGTCCTTTTCTGTCATTATACTTTTTTTGGAATAGTGGGATTCTGGTATTCCACCCAAATTCAGCTAGATAACCTCTCATCTAAACCTAACCCTTTACCACTTTGATTAATCCACCGTCGATGTAAGGCAAATGGTGATAATCAACGGTGAGATTGTCATTGCGGTCATGTTATACGTCAAATAAGGAGTTAATATAGGATTCTTCATTCAGCCAATGGATTCTCTCCATGGAATTCAGAACCAGCCGCGGTTTACACCTCTCTCATTAATTAGAAAAATAGACGTTTTAAATAACGTTCACCCTAAGGTGTTCGTACTCCTTAAAAATAATCTCAGCCGTTAGATATTCCTCGACTTTCGTGTTGTTCGAATAATGTAGTAACTTACTCTTTGCTTTCTCCTTTATAACCACCCCGGTCTCCACTTCAACCTCCCCACTTCTTCCCCAACTCTCTCTCTAAAAAAACAACTTTCTCTCTCTAAAGTTTATAAGTTTCTCTGATTCGGTTAATTTTAGAAACCAATAGAAGAAGAAGGAGAAGGAGAAGAAGAAGCCATGGATGCCACTACTACTACTACCTCAACCTATGTTTGTACAGTAAGAAGACCTTGTTTTATTGAAGGAGATGTGGGTCTTGCATCTCTTGCAGAATTAGAAAATGGGGTTTCTAGAAATCAAAATCAAATTCAGAATCACCCATTTATTCAATCTAAAATTTCTTCTCCTCCTCCATTACCAAAATCTAATTCGTTTTCAAAGAGAAGGGGTAGTTTTAGATCTCTATCGTCTTTTAATTCTTCTTCTGCTTCTCCAAGATCATCATCATCATCAGTGAGATTATATGAATCTAGATGTGAAGATTATCATCTTCCTCATTTTCTTGAGTCTTGCTTTCTCTGCAAGAAGCCATTAAACAACAGAGATATCTTCATGTACAGGTTAGCATCTTCCAAATGACAAAAATACCCTCTTCTTCATTTTTGTTTTTCCAATATATTTTAGGAGAAAATTTTTTGGATCTGAAAAAAGGATTTCTATCAATAAATTTAATTGTAATTACTATAGTTTCTAAAGGGTATTTGTGTAATTTTATTTTGCAGAGGTGATACTCCATTTTGTAGTGAAGAGTGTAGGCAAGAACAAATAGAGATAGATGAATCAAAGGAGAAGAATTGGAACATTTCTTCAATGAAAGCTATAAGAAAGGATCAACAAAAATCTACCCCCAATCAATCAAGAAATTACCAAGTAAGGACTAGCACTGTTGCAGCTGCTTAAATGAAAAATTTATCGAGATAGAGGGGTAAAAATGTCAATTTGACGAACGCTTCGACATCGAAAAATTATTAGAAGTTGAAATAAAACCCAAAAAATAATATAACAAAATTGAGAAAAAGTGAAGATCTATGGCTTTTGTATGTAGTTTTAGGGGCTTTGCCCGGAAGTGAGGCAAAGTGAAGCCCCATTGTTTTATTTTTGTTCTGTTTTGGGGGAAGAGAGAGAAAAAAGTTAAATTTATATGTATGTTTTTGTATTAGTGGAGGGGTATGTTATGTAATTTTGCCTTGTCTTGAGGTGAAAAATGTAAAATCTTCTTGTGAGAAAAAGAGAGAGTGAAAAGAGAGAAAGAAGGAGAAGTTGAGGGGAAATTTTGTTTTGTAATAACTTGTTTTAAATTTTATGTAACTTGGGATGCCAAAAAAGAAAAGTTTGAAATCCTCAAGGCAATGAAGAAGAATAGCTTATATGAAAAATTAACTTTCCTTTTATCATATTTCATCAAAAAAAAAAAAAACTTTCCTTTTATCATTAGACTTGAGTATTCTTACACCTAGTTAACACTTTATGAGCATGAAAATGGTACTAAATCAAATTCATTTTGGGATCTTATTTTGGTAAGTTTGATTGAAAGAGAAAGCTTGAATAATTGTTACAATGTCAAATCAAGACTTTGTTTCAATTCTGGCTGTTTGGTGTAACTACAAAAAAGTTTAAGGGCATTAAGGAGGTTGATACATTTATTTCTTTCTATTTTAATTATAGAAATCTCCAACAAACATCGCAATTTAAAAAGAAAATTTGCATTGGTACACCGATAATTAATTTCTAAATTTTCTTCATAAAAAAGACTTCGGAGTTTTATAAGTGTATGAATATCTATAAGATTGTCTATTTTCGACGTTCGCAAGGTACAAATTCTGACAAATTTGTCAATGGCTTGACCACATAACAACACTTAAAATTTTTTTTTTCGCATACCCACATAATTTGGAGAAAAGATATTCTATACAGTATACGAAGTCATCTAACGCTAACAAATGTTAGAAAATAAATTATATCGTAATCCTTGTGATAAAAACATATATTACTTTTCACGATTCTAACAAATGCTAGAAAACAACTTATACCGTAGTTCTTCTTATAAAAATCATAGCTCTTTTCATGGTCCTCCAAGTAACTAGCTCCTTAATTTTCTTTTTATCTTTTTTTTTGTTTAATTGTTGGTTTTGTTTCCCTTTTCCTTAAGGAATTTTTCTAAATTTCATTTTGTACTTTGGTACTTGCATTTGAGTTTTATGACATTATTATTTATTTATAGATCTGAAGGAGAAAGAAACAAGAAACATAACATATGTGCACATATGCATCTTAGTTTTAAACTAATATAAAGCATAAAAATTTAATCTCAATTTTAAATTAGTTAGATATGAAAAAGTTGTTTGATTTTTTGTCTAAGTTCATTATGTAATTGAATAATTAGATGGGTCCAGTTACTCGATTAGCTCACTGGTTTCTCTTCCTTTTTTAAAGTTTAGATCTGAAATATTATCAAAGAAAACAAAGTTTAGAAAGCAACATAGACAAAACCCACAAATGCCCACTTACCCCACTAGTCTACTTCAATTCTTTTTTCATCACTTCTCTCACCTAGTGTGAAGGCGTGAAAACTAGTATATGTCCAAATGTAAAGAAAGACTAGTAAACAAAATTTTGAATTAATTCCGTACAGGGGCGGAACCAGGATTTAATACTAGAGAGGGCAAACCCAAAGTCTCTATAAAGTAAACTTCTACATATAATACGTATGACCTTACAAGATACAACACAAAATAACTTTTTTAAGAACATCCTTTCATATCATGATTTCAACATTTATCTTAACAATCTAAACAAAACAACAGAAGTAATATTTTGACTTAAATTTACAAATTAACGTAACATTGGATAATCCAATTGAGTACTAAAATATGAACAAAAAAGTCACATAATTTTATTATTCATTAATCTAAGGTCGTAGTGTTATAACTATTCAATGACACTTGAATAGAAAATATTACTTAGCCGAGACTGTATCCGAGCAAAACAAGATTATCCAAGAAAAACAAGATTTTTTTAATAATTGGTCACTTAATTTAGGATCCCTGTTTGAAACCAAAATAAAAATTAAAAAGAAAAGCAATTCAAAATGAAAAATAACCAAAGGGAGCCGGACTTGAACCTGTGCCTGTGGGTTGGAAGCATAAGGCCTTCACCACTAGAGCTAACAGTAAAGCACTGTAAGCAATGGTAGATCTGGTTATATTTGTGGAGACCAGGCCAGGCAGCTGCCCGGCCTGGTCTCCACATAGTTCCGCCCATGATTCCGTATAATGTTATATTTACGACATCAATTACCAACCGTAGCAGAATGTCTTCTTGATGGAGTATTTGATTTCTTCCCAAGCTCTCCGCAAAACTATCACAAATGGACAAACTTTTTCTTCACACCAAAAAAGTGTCATTGTCTAGTTCTGCAACTAGAGAGGGCGGACAATAGAAAATCACATGGTTAGAAAGTCATTACGTGAGCACCAACAACCTAGGTGTCGTGCTTCTATTTCCGGCCTTTGTCCAAAGCCAGCACACCACTAATTTTGGGGGTCCTTGAGTTAATGTTCTTAGTAAAGGAAATATAAATGCAACCTTTTGTAAAGAACAATTATAAGGGCACCACCCACTTTACAAATTAAAGAGATCCAATAGTTAGTTTGGCCGCTGATTTGGAGAAATAAGAAAATTATTCGAGGTGCAAAAACTTAGTTAAAAATTAGTCAACTTTAGTTCAACAATTTATTTCCTAATTGTTATGGAGAAATAATTTCAAGTAAATTTTTTTGACTCTTTTTTTGTTCTCCCAACTCTACCATCATTTTTTCTTCATTCCGACAACCTTTAAAATCTTTTTCGAATGTATTTTTCTTCTCCATCCACCACTATCAACACTATTATTTTGTTGTTTCTTTTATGATTGAGTTCACTTTAACTCTGTCCGGTCTTGATTAAGCCAGAGTCTGGATTGAAGTAAAGAGTTTCTTTTCTCTAAGTATAGAGAGATAAACGATAAGCGGATACCGACTTTCGGATTAACCGAAATAGACAAAAGATAATGGAGTGGAGGCCAGAATAAATTCTCTTTCCTTAAGACATTTTACACCCCTGTAACAGTACCAAACGGTAGAGTGTATGCCTTCGGGATACAACGACTATCTTTTCAAAATTTTAGGATGATACTTCTATATTCTGAAAGCGGGCGAATCTTCGTAAATAATAGGAGCTCTTGGACTGATGCGATTAGATCTTCTAGACGCTTTAAGATTATAAGTTCACTCAAAACTTCTTACTTCTTTTTTCTAGAGATACTAGAATTACTTCCCAATCAGATATCCAGACACACCAGAATACTAATTGTTAGAAGAAAAGAGAAGAAGAGAATGACTTGGATCTTCTAGACGCTTTAGAATTCTAACTTCACTCGAAACTTCTTTCTTCCTTTTTCTAGATAAACTAGAATTCCTTCCCAATCAGATATTTTAGACACACCAGAATACTAATTGTTAGAAGAGAAGAAAAAAAGAGAAGAAAAGAAGAGAATGAATTGATCGAGAATTAGAATGGTTTTGGATTGTTTATATAGGAATTGAATAGGTACATGTGTCTGTGGGGTTGAAGAGACTTACCTCTTCATTTTGGGGACTTAAAACGAAATCTGTATCAGTTATATAGTCGGTTGGATTATAGACCGTCGAATTTTGGTTAAATTATCGGAAAGAACGCACACCCTTAGATGAATCCCGACGCGCGCCCAACAGATCAAGAGAATGACCGTTAGATCAAAGATCTGGGCTCAACCCACTGGCTGCCCGACGAGACGCGACCCGTTGGATCTCGCGGATCCAATGCTCATGGTCACGTCCCAACGTTGTCCCGAAACCTAGGAAGCGCGATCATTAGATCTAGCGTATTCCCGCGGAATGAACGCCAACCATCCGATCTGGATGTGCTTGCTTCGCTCAAATGACCCTCAATCTGACTTCTCTGGTTTGACGCTTTAGTCCCTAATTTGACCGATCTTCGTGCAAACTTCAAATTTGAATTTCTCATTCATCCGGAACTGGATTCGAGTGATTCTTGGCTCTCAATTTAAGAGCTCGACGAGACGAATGCAATGCCACATTCCATTTCTGAGTTTGACGAGTCGGGTGGAGCCAAAATTGGCTCCGATTCTAACATATTCCTCTCCCTCTCTTCCTTTCTCTCTGTCTCTTCTCCTCCCTCTTTCTCTTCACTCCCCTTTTCCGACAAAGAGGACTGGAAACAATTGTGACCGGGTTGGGTTATCCGGTCATCACAACTTTGACAATTCAAAATGGTTTGGACGTGAGATTGTAGAGTAAATCTGACACATTCAATATCAACTATAAAAATGAGAACTAAAAATGATTCAAATTAGATTAAGGATCAAGCTCAAAAACCAAGCTTAAGTACATGTCACGAGAGAGCCCACTTCCTATGTGGGTTCTTCTTAGTTGTTGATCATTGCTTTGAAAATATAAAGGAGAGACCTAGAGTGTTTATTTGATGAAAACATTAATCCTATTACCTAGATCCCAAAGTTAACTTAGATGAAACTTTAAAGATTGATATAGAACATTAAAGAGGATACCTGCGTTTTTAAAAGAGTTAAAAATACAGATAGAGAGAGAGAAAAGAGGAACGGGAGGAGTAGAGAGAAGATGGATAAATGGAGGCGATGGTGGAAGGAGAGGAGAAAAAATTTAATGGTGGTGGCAGGTATTGGTGGTAAGAGATGAAGAAGGAATATCTTATTTCCCTTTAAATTAAATTTATTTTCCCAGATAATCTTCAAAATTTTCCATCTCCCCTTTAAAAAATTTCACTCCGGATAATGTTCTTATTTCCCCAAATCAACGGCCTTAGGCTATTATTTAGCTAAAGAAAGTGATCTAATTCGGATTAATTCTTTGTATACCCTCTTTCATACAGTCTGACGTATTACTCCAAGATTTGACCTAGTACTTTTCTACCCTTCTATATCTTTTGTTACTTCAGTTTAAATCATCTTTTGTTAGGTTTCATTCAAGCAACTTTATGATTGAGCTAGAAGGTATACTTTTCTACCCTTCTATATCTTTTGTTACTTCAGTTTAAATCATCTTTTGTTAGGTTTCATTCAAGCAACTTTATGATTGAGCTAGAAGGTAAAGATTGATGTGAGAATTATGATAGAAAAACATACCCCATTCATCGAAAAGTTGTCTTCAAATTATATTTTGCAACCACATATAGGTTGAAAGTAAAGAATTACTCTCTAATAATTTTATGCTAGCCTACTCTAAATTAAAATTTGGCTTCGCCCTGACAAGTTCTTCAGAACTCAAGCTAATCCAACCGTATATTGTATGAATAAAAATCCCTTTGTCGGTACCACTTCATTTTCCGAAGACTTCATACTATTCTGTTGTCTTCCTCTTTCTTGCAGATCGTTCTTGAAGGAGATGTCCTTCAATCAAGATATCAACAAACTCATTTTTCTGGACATAAAAATTGTAAAGATCTTCAAGTCAGTTTGCTTTAACTAGTGATTGTAGTGTTTCGCCAGAAACCAACTACGAACTGCGAATCATTGCAACGCCTCGCGGCTAACGGCTACCGAATCCTACAACTGGTTAGACAAAAAGTGCAGACTCGAACAAAATATCTAATTAACTAGAGGGAACAAGATAAAAGTGCGTGAATTAGATCCGCCTAAAAGTATCGAAAAGGGCACGGTTAAGAACGGGACCAAGATGGCAAAAGGCATAGCAAAATGTCGTGATAGTTGAACCAAAGAAATTCAAAAGGTCAAAAGATTCAAGAAAGAAAACAAATAGAATTAGAAAAAGCAGTTGACTAAAGGGAAGGGCAATCGCGTTGCCAAGTCCAAGAACAAAGGTGCTCCTCCTTATTTTAAGTGTTTTTATAATGATGGCTCGGGCTATTGGAGGAAAAACCACCCAAAATTCCAGGAGGACAAGAGGAACTTAACTATTATTTCCAGTTCAAGTATTTCATTAATAAAAGCTACTTTCAAAACCACTTCTCAAAAGAAGACCAAGAGGTTTCATCACGCAAGATGATAACTGTGAGTCGCAAAGAAAGAAGAAAGGCTAACTTCCATGATTCTTGTTCTAGAGCCGAGAGAAGAATGCACACTTCCTACCCTCCGTGGTAAACTTTACCAAGACAAGTTGCCTCAATGAATTGATATGCTTTTGCTTTTTGTGGCACCGGTGAATGCTGAATATGGAGGAATACAATGAAATCAGACCAAAATAGGTAGACCAAGCAAGCCTAGCCGATCAAATTGTCAATTGACTTTGTTCAACCCAGTTTGGTTTAACTCGACTTGGTTTGGTTGGTCGGTCAAGTTCAAGCGAACTCAGTTAACCAAATCACGTTTTGGAACTTGACCATGATTTTTTTTTTTGAAAATACATATTGAGGGAACAAAAAGAATACACTAAATTTGGGTGAACCTATTTGTATATAGAATTTTTATTGTTTTTTACATGTTCCAAATCTTCTCTTTAAACTTCTTTCAAGAACTCTCCTCTATTTTCTTCTTTTTTGTTCACTCAGCACTCTCAATTCGTCTCTTTTTAGGGAGTGTTTGGAATTTGGGGTGCCTATAACAAACTAGAGTTTAGGGTTGGTTAAGAATGAGCTCCTATAGTGATTCACAGAGTGCCTAGTGTTTTTTTTGAATTGTTAGTGTGTCTCCAACCATTTATTTTTGAGAATTCGACTACGATAACCGAGAATGAAAGAGGCTTAAAACCCGACAACAATAAGGCCTAAAGCCCGACAACTTATTACATATGATAAATCTTGATGGGAAATGCTTCACCGAGACTCAATCTCACGACCTCATGGGCTTAAGAGGGGTGTCCAACCGTTGCACCAAAGGGCGGTGGACGTCTCCAACCTTTGATATCTAACTCTAAGGTGGAAGGCTAAATCTCTTAATACTCAAACCAAGGGTTGTTGACATGTTTGTGGGTATATAACCTTGAGTGTCTGCAACAGTTTTGTGTGCTGTAAAATTCCCAAATATGATGGGTGCTGCCATGCCCTAGTAGCCTGCCCCCCATGCCCAAACCCAGAAGGCCACTAGAAAAGGTACAACTTTCTTGTTGGCAACTAATCTTCTCCCTCCATTGTAAGCCCAATAAATGACCTTAAAGCCATTTGGTCCCCTCCTCAACCTACCAGTCATTCCACTGCAAATTAAATGAACTCAAGTCTGATTGTGCAAAATAGTCAGTTATCATGTATTTTGCCATTATCCGATTTCAATAAAGATATTTCTTTTACAAGTGACTACTTATTATCTAATGTTCTTCACTTCTATAACATAGATTTTCTAAATAGAGAATGGTGTTTCACTAAAATAAAATTCTACCTCAGTCATTGGCCATGTCGAAGTCATTCGACGCTGTCAGTGATTTTGATGGCGGTGACATGGTGGTCATGTTTGTGGTTTGTCGTGGGGGCGGTGTAAAGATGATTAGCTACAGGTTCTGGAAACAAAATGGGGCCCTAGTCACTTGTTCTCCTAACCCGATTTGCAACTTGGTTTTACGAAAATGGAACCTAATATGCATCCACTTGTTCTCCTTACCTTCTTTGCAACTACTGAGTTTGCAAACCAGGATAACAAACGTGTCCTATAAATATAATTCGCAACTTTCTCTTTGAGTTTTTGAATGTTTTATGTTTAAAATGGTTTACAAATCTTGATGGCAAAAACTAGAGGTGGGAACTTAGAGTTGGTAAAACAACAAGCAAAAGAGCTATAAAGAAGAAAGACATGGACTCCTAATCTCCTACTAAGTAGTAAGTATTAATTCAGTCTTGCCTCCATCAATCACTCAACAAGCACTCTAAAGAAAGTCTATCTGCTTGGCTAAGTCTTATCCTCACTCACTCTTTTTGAAGGAAAACCGTAAATATAATATATTTTAGTTTATATTATTTATTACATTTAAAATGTGATGACTAATTACTTTTATATTACTGATGTATGCAAACTAGATTGTGTTGTATTCATGATTCTTCTTAATCGATCTTATTTTGAAAGGATAAACGCCAGAGTCGGGATCTGACTATCCAGAGGAAACAATGAACATGGAATGAGAAAGACAACTCAGATAAACGTATACCATTTTGAAAATTCACCCCACAAAACATGGGCTCAAGGGGTCTTCAGTGGAGATGAGAAAAGAGATACATCATAGTTAATACCACATTCTGTGATGGAAAACAAGTCAGCGGAAATTTTAGTTCAATTGACTACAACACCTCATGATGTTGACCAAACTGAAGAAATCCAAGAACTAAAAGATAAACTGCAAATTGTTTTGTAGCTATCGTTTACCAGGTCGGACTAAAGGTTTTTGAAGCGTTTATGTTTTTTGCTTTCTGGTAATGATTAGTATAACAACTTCAACCGCAGTCCACATGAAGATTTACATGAACATAGTGATTTTTAATTCATACCTTTTTTTTTTTTTTTGAAAAGTTGATTAAATTTAGAAGGGGGAAAAGAATTTACAAGCAGAAAGGAAGAAATAGGGGGGGGGGGGGGGGGGGGGGGGGTTCTCGGGTACAACTCACCCAAAGATACTCCCCCAATTCGACACAAAATCAGCATAAGAATACATTTTTGCACAGCCTAACTGTCTACTCCACGCAAACAGTACCCCTAGAACATCCTCCCTCTCCACAGCAAAGCTCGCTGTGGAGTCCCTGAAAATCCCCTCGTTTCTTGCTTTCCATATAGACCAACAGATAGCAGAAGGAACTAGGTTCCAAAGGTCCCTCTTCGACTTTTTTACTTGAACCGTCTTCCATTGCTCTATCGCTAGGGGAATAGAGGCCGGAACGCACCAGGCCACATGGACTGATCCAATAAAGAAATTCCAAAGCTTCAAGGCTTCTCTACAATGGATGAGAAGATGGTTGGTGGGTTCCTCTTCTAAGGAGCACCTGCCACACCTATTCACCAGGTGCATACCCTTTTTTTTTTTGAGATTATCAACCGTGGGGAGCTTTCCCAAAGTAGTTGCCCACATCAAGAAGCTGACTCTCGGAGGGATTACGCTACTCCACAATGCTTTGAAGTCAAAAGTAACCTCTGGGGTATCTTCCTGACGTATTAACCGAGCATAGCATTGCTTAACTGATAAATCCTCCTCTTCTTTATTGCTCCACACCCTTGAGTCATCATGCTTAGGAGAAGGCTTCCATTTTTCCAACGCATTCAGCATATCCAAGAAGATGGGTACTTCCCAGTCATTAAGGTTTCGACGAAGGTTAATCTCCCAAGATCCCAAGGAGTAGTTGAAAAAGCTATGAACTGATCCCTCTTTGTTGGCTGCTAAGAAAAAGATGGCTGGGAATCGATCCTTAAGGGAGATTTGAAGGCACCAAACATCATCCCAGAAGCTAATGAGCCTGCCATCTCCCAACTTCCATTTAGTGACCTCTTCGAACTCCTTACCCTTAGCTACTATCCCTTTCCAGACTCCACAGCCATATGGTTCCTTGATCTTGACGTGCTTCCATCCTCCTTGTCTACTGCCATATTTCTCAGCTATGATCCCTCTCCAGAGGGCAGATTTCTCTTGAGCGACCTCCACAACCACTTAGAAAGCAGAGCATCGTTCATAATTCTGAGGTTCTTCAAGCCAAGACCTCCTGCCTCCAGCTCAATACAAATATTTCTCCATGCAAACCCAATGAATCCTTTTCGTGTCCTCCTTATCGTGCCAAAGGAAGTTGCACATCTTGCTGTCAATTGCTTTAAGGATCGAAGTTGGCATGCTAAATAAGGAGATGAAATATAGGGGCGGAGCAGACTAATAATGCTAAATAAGGAGTTTATTGAGTCTGCTAGGATGGATTGGAGGTTAAATCACACTTTCATAGTGTTAATTCCTAAGAAAGATAATGCCTCCTCCTTCTCGGAATTCAGACCCATTAGCCTGGTAAGTGGGTCCTATAAGATCGTGTCTAAGCCCCTTGCCACGAGACTTAAGGTGGTTATGGATAAGTTGATCTCTCCTTTCCAAGGGGCCTTTGTGGCAGGTAGGCAGATCTTGGATGGAATCCTAATTGCCAACGAGCATATTGATTCTAGAAGAAAACAAGGTAAGCAAGGTTTGGTGGTGAAGATAGATCTTGAAAAAGCTTATGATAGGGTGGCTTGGGACTTCCTCTATGATGTTATGGTGAAAATGGGGTTTGGATACAAGTGGAGGTCTTGGCTGTATGGTTGTGTTAGCTCGGCATCTTTCTCAATTCTTCTCAACGGATGCCCTACCAGACCCTTTCAAAGCTCTCGTGGTCTCAGGCAAAGGGATCCTCTTTCCCCTTTGTTGTTCCTATTGGTGGTCGAGACTTTTAGTCATTGTCTTAGAGTTGCTGAGTTCAAAGAGTGGGTGAAAGGTTCCAAGGTGGATATCAATGAGATTGGGGTAAATCACCTCCTGTTTGCTGACGACACGTTATTCTTCCTAGAAGACTCAACAGCTCAAGTGGATAAACTCAAAGATATTCTGATTTGGTTCGAATTAGCGTCTGGTCTCAAAGTGAACTACACTAAATCAGTGGTGTTTCCAGCCATCTCTGTTGTTCCCACTAATGCAAACATAGCGAGTCTCGAATGCAAGCTAGATGCTCTCCCCTCTAGTTACTTGGGAGTCCCTCTCGGCCAGGCTTACAAGAGTAAAACATTATGGTATCCAGTGATTGAGAGGATCAATAGAAAGTTGTCTGCTAGGAAAGCGAATGTATTATCCAGGGGGGGGGGGTAAGTTAACCCTTATAATTCATAACTATATATTCTAAGCTTTTATATTGAAACAATGAAGCTTTCACTAATGGATGGCCTCTTACCCTGCTTCTTACTTTCAAGGCTAACATAATCTGCCTTGTCAAATTTAGACATGTTTTTTCAAAATTTTGTACTTTCCTACTGAAATACCCATTCACTATATTAGAAGAATTATAGTATAATTTGCTAATACTAGGTGTAAACTCTATAAAGAGAAGTATTCAAATGCAATTAACAACCAATTATAAAAAGCTACATTATTCAGACGTTTTACAATGAAATTTTGATGAAAGGTAAAAAATAAAAAAGACTATACATCCTAAGATAAGTGGACCTACTAGAGCAAATGTGCGAGTTACAATGTTATGTATCTCTGAGAATGAAAATGAAATTATGAAAATGTAAGCCTGACAGTAGAGACAAAAAATTAAAAGACTACGTGCAATGGGAACCATATAGTGGCGAGTCCTAAAGAAAATGAGTAGAGTAAGAAGAAAAAAGAATAACAAGTGAACACATAATGCTACCAACAACATACATAATGTAGAATTTACCCGATTGATCCTTAACTACCCATCTGTTCATGTAAACTCCTACTGAGAGTGCAATGACCCCGAAACCGATGACCAATTAGCCTGCAATATCTTGAACAACCGAGGAATCTTTTCCATGTTGATGACCACTTTCGGAACTATGTGTTGGATAATTTGTTTCCATCTGCAATATAAAAAGAATTAAGGATATTCTTATCAGTCTCCTCTATTTCTACTTACAATTTCTACTCTTGAATCAAAATGTAGCATAAATTGATTAAAGATGTTAATCTAGAGTCGTATACTTGTTCTCTTACGATTTGGCGGTGTGCACGGAAGATTAAATATATATATATATATATATATATATATACACCTCACATGTTGCAGTATCTATACATATATATATATATATATATATATATATATACCTCACATGTTGCAGTATCTATACCTAATTATACGCTAATATGCTCTATCTAGTAAAACAATATACAAAAAAGGGAGATGAGTAGAAAAAACAGATGAACCAATTAAATATGAAGTGAAAGATGCCCTAAATCTCGATCTTTTGGAAAGCACTAAACCAAATCCCTACATCGAGAGAGAAAGAGGTTTTGTTTGGAAACCCTAAATCAAAGAGTCTGTGTGAGAGAGAGAGAGACGACTGCGAGCAGTAGATGGAATCAAAGACCAAGGGGTGGTGAGATGAAGCCCAAAGTCGATCTTTTGTGTGCGTGTGCGTGAGAGAGGGAGAGAGACAGAGATAGAGAGAGGAACAAAATAATCTAAACCAGAAAAATAATTCAGACATCATAAATCTCAAATTCTTCTTAATTGATTGAAAAATATTGCTTATTCGAAATTAACCTATATGTATGGCATTGATATTAAATCAGATAAATAAGAACCAAAAACCCTAGTTTTCAAGAACCATGTCTAGTCATCCTAATGTATTGGCAAAAAACAGCATTGGGCCTTCCTTATGCGCCCACCCTCGTGTAACATAAGAGGGGTGCCTTCAGTAGCCTCTATGGTCTAGCAAGGAAGCCCACCGAAAGCCCAACACGCCTCGCAAGCCCAGAAATTCTAAGCAGGCTTACACAAGCCCACGCTCTTGGCATGCCAAGATAAAGTCTGCCATGACGATCCACCCACACTCCAGCTAGTTGTGCGTACACGTGGCCAAGTTGTTAGAGATTGGGTCAGCCCAATCCTAGCATTCTGCTACACGTTGGGGTCATGGTAGAAGCCCGAGTCTTGCGCTACTTTAAAGGAGTGGTGGACTATTTCTACTGGCAACGAACAGGCTAGGGCAACGGGTATCCTAAGGCTACCCTTCTCTCTCAAGAGATCAACGGCCACGGAAGCAGTCTAGTGTGATCCTACTATTGCGGATCCAACAACCCTGCGCCCCCAAGAGCGGTTACTATCCTCTACACCCTATAAATAGAGGAAGCCTCACTCTTGGAAAGGGTTCAGACTCTCACTCGAAAACTACTTACTTATTCTCTACTTAGCACTCCAAAAGTCTACTCCGATCACTTCAATCACTCTATACTAAGCTCCGGCTACAAATCACCTACCCCGACGACCTCTGGTCTAAGCTAGCCTAAGGCAGAGATTCCGGCTAGAAGCTTCCACGAAACCACATCGGAACTTGCTAGAGGCTCCTCGTTTCCCTCATTCTCCGCTAGTCTATCCCTCTGTGAGCAGAAGACTACCCTTCCACAAGCAGAGATCTACTCTTCCGCAAGCAGAATCCTACTCTTCTATAACCAGAAGCCTACTCTGCCGATCAAGTAGTCCAGAAGCTACCACAACTCACCATTCCGTAGAACCGAGCTCCGGCCACTCTACGAGTCGTGCCACCCCGACGCTACGACGATTCTACCATCATTAGTAACTCTATCTTCGGTTTATTCCCTTTATTACATCGAACTAGGTTTACAGGCTACTGGTACCCGTTTCCTACCCTGACGTTGGCCCGACAGTAGCTGTTTCCTTCTCTGACGTTTGCCTACCCGTCTACCCGGCTACCAGAACCGACCTTCTGCCCGTCAACCCGTCTATTTGAAGGCCCGAAGCCTAGTTGCTGGTGCCCACCCGACGATCCTTCTAACCGTGTGACTTTCTACCCGTCCACAGTTTGGCGCCCACCGTGGGGCCTCAGCAACAACTATCAAAGACGACCTTTGTAATGGCAGATGACATGGTAGCCACTCCGATCGATGTTTCAGCACAGATAGCTGCTCTCACAGCCCAAGTACAGGAGAATGCACAAAAGTTCAAAGCTCTAGAAGAAGAGAATTCTCTGGTGAGAGCAGAAAACCAGCTACTTCAAGAGAAGATCACCGAGCTCTCTGTACCAAGATCAACAGGGCTAAGGTTTCGAGCTCCTGTTACTTCGATGCAACCTTTCACTCCAGAGCCAGGAAGTTCTTCCAGCCAACCACCCATGCAGTCGGCTACTGTCAGTGGTTCTACAACACTACCTGCAACTCAAGCTGGCTCTACAACACCCTTCATAATGCCTCTGCCTTCATTCCAGAGCTCTGCTCTGCCCCTACACTCTACTCTGCCCTTACACTCTACTGCTGCTCCTCTTTTCTCCCCTTCAATGTTTACTGTTCCCCCCTCACACACTGTGGCAGGTGGGACAAACCTTAACTCACAAGCTGACATCCTAAACTTGTCTTTTACAGGTACTCCTCTGGAGCAGATCATGGCTAGGAAACTCGCAGAGATGGAGGCAATGATCACCAGAATCCCTGGAGTTCCTGCTCCGCTAAGGAAGAGTCTGCCCCAGAGCTACGCAGACTCACCTTTCGTTGATGCTATTGCCTTGGTAGAAATGCCTAAGAAGTTTTCGTTCCCTAACATGAGGATGTACGATGGAACTTCCGATCCAGACGATCACATCGCATCATATAAGCAGAGGATGTTCACCGCTGCAATACCAAGAGATCTCAGAGAAGCATGCATGTGCAAGAGCTTCGGTTCAAGCCTTGTTGGTCCAGCCTTGCAATGGTACACGAACCTGCCCAACAATTCGATCGCCTCCTTTGCCCAGCTCACAGACACATTTGTAGAGCAGTTTGCCAGTAGCAAAAAGCTAGAAAAGCTATCTGGCGACCTCTACCGAGTCCACCAGAGAAGGGGCGAGCCACTCAGAGACTACGTGGGGAGGTTCAACCGAGAGAAGGTGTCGATTCCCTACTGCAACCAAGAGACTGCCGTTGATGCGTTCAGAAAAGGCTTACTGCCAGAAGGAGAGTTGTACAAGGAGCTTACTAAATTTAACTGCACTACCATGGAGGATGCCCTGGCTCGCGCTTGGGTAGAAATTCGGTGGGAGGAAGACGAAGCCCACCGAAACAAATATTATTCTTATGATGACAGGAACAGGGACCGTCGCTCTAGACGACCAGATCGGAGAACAGATAGCAGACCAGGGGAGCCCTACCCAACTTCCAGACGTGGCCCTCCTAGGGAGAACAGAAGGCCACTTGACCCTCCATCAGGTCGCTCAGCAGAGAAGCCTCAAGGACCCGTTCGTACCAGGATTCCAGAGTACAACCTAAGCATTGAACCAGTCGAACTAGTAGCGGTTATGAAGGGCATGGGCAGTACTGTAAGATGGCCAGGAAAGACAAAGACTCCTAGCGAGAAGAGAGACACAACCAAGTGGTGCGAATTCCACGGAGATCACGGCCACAACACTACAGATTGCATAGCCCTCAGGCTAGAAGCTGCAGAGTTGCTGAAAAGAGGCCACCTTACCGACTTGTTGACAGAGAAAGGGAAGAGTACCCTGGCACAACGAGACACCCAAGTCAAGGAACCAGAGCAGCCGATTCCTACGAAGACGTGTCTAGTAATCTCAGGAGGTTCAGAAGTGAGTGGAGTTAGCCACTCTGCAGCCAAGAGGAGTGCTAGAATTGCAGCCAACCCTCTAGCCCACTCTACAGAAGCTACTCCTCATGCCTACACCAACCAGACAATAAGCTTCATAGACAATGAAGCCACAGGGCTCGTCAACCCTCATCATGACGCTCTTGTTATCTCTCTTAATATTGCAAACGTTCTAGTTAAGCGTATTTTGATAGATAATGGTTCATCCACTAATGTGCTTTTCTTGAATGCTTTGCAAGGTATGGGCTTAGATGAATCTTGCATATGTCAACGCTCTACTGTTCTGGTAGGCTTTAGTGGAGAACAGAAACACACATTGGGAGAAGTCACGCTTCCCGTCTTCGCAGGAGGAGTCAACCTTAGCACTGTGTTCGTCGTACTAGACTGCCCTTCTGCCTACAATATCATACTCGGTAGGCCATGGATCCACAGCATGAGGGCAGTACCATCTACGTTCCACCAAGTGCTCAGGTTCCCAACTCCCTGGGGTGTCCGAGAGATCAGAGGGGAGCAGAGTACCTCAAGGAATTGCTACAAAAACGCAATGAAATCCCCGAAGTCAACCTTATAGCAATTACAGAAGGAGAAACTCAGTAACACCGATCCAGACTGCCCAAGTATGGAAGAGCTAGATGAAGTCCAGATCCACCCAGACTTCCCGGATCATAAAGTACAGATTGGTTCTAAGCTCAATCCTACCCTACGGAGCAAGCTCGTCGAGTTCCTCACAACCCACCACGATTGCTTTGCCTGGTCTCATGCTGACATGACCGGAATCGACCCTGAGGTAATGGTACATAAATTGCAGGTAGACCCTAGCCATCCTCCAGTAAGACAGAAGCGTAGAAAATTCGCTCCAGAACGAAACAGGGTAATAAATGAGGAAGTTCAGAAGCTGATCGAAGCTGGGTCTGTCCGAGAAGTCAACTACCCCGACTGGTTGGCTAACGTAGTCGTGGTAAAGAAGAAAAATGGGAAGTGGAGAGTCTGTATCGACTTCACAGACTTAAACAAAGCTTGTCCCAAGGATTCATTCCCGCTACCTCACATCGACATGCTTGTCGATGCCACTGCAGGCCACCAACTACTCAGCTTTATGGACGCGTTCTCTGGGTACAACCAGATACTGATGCACCCTGCAGACCAGGAAAAGACTGCCTTCATCACAGAAAGAGGCATCTTCTGCTACAAAGTCATGCCGTTCGGGTTGAAGAACGCAGGGGCAACCTACCAGAGACTGGTAAACAAAATGTTTGCAGGCATGCTGGGGGACACCATGGAAGTCTACATCGACGACATGCTAGTCAAGTCTCTGATGGCTGAAGAACATCTCAAACATCTCCAACAGGCTTTCGACGTACTAGAAAGGTACAATATGAAACTTAATCCTACTAAGTGTTCCTTCGGTGTTTCTTCAGGGAAGTTCTTGGGGTACATGGTGACCCACAGAGGAGTAGAAGCCAACCCAGACCAGATCCAGTCTGTGATGAACATCCCTTCTCCCACATGCATCAAAGATGTGCAGAAACTAGCTGGTCGAGTGGCAGCACTCAGCCGTTTTATCTCACGTTCCTCTGAAAAATGCCACCATTTCTTCTCTACCTTACGAAAGGCCAAAGAATTTGCATGGACTCCAGCATGCGAAGAGGCACTCCAGCAACTGAAGGAGTACCTGACCTCTCCACCCTTGCTATCCAAGCCTCAGGAGGGAGAAAAATTGTATGTCTACCTAGCAGTCTCCGAAACAGCAGTAAGTGCAGTGTTAGTACGGGAAGAACAAGGTAAGCAACTACCCGTCTATTACGTTAGCAAGTCCCTGCTTGATGCAGAGACCCGTTATAGCCAGCTAGAAAAGCTTGCACTGGCCTTAGTAATGGCTGCCAGGAAGCTAAGACCATATTTTCAGTGCCACCCGATAGTCGTAGTTACTACATTCCCGTTAAAGAATGTGCTTCACAAACCAGAACTATCTGGTAGACTGACCAAGTGGGCTGTCGAATTAAGCGAGCATGATATTTCCTACCAACCTCGTACTGCGATTAAGTCCCAAGTATTGGCTGACTTTATAGCTGACTTTACACCTAGTACTCTAATTCAAGCCGAGAAGGAGTTACTGTGTCTTGCAGAGCAGAAAAAGCTGAAATGGACCCTGTCGGTTGATGGCTCCAGTAACATGAATGGGGTCGGGCTAGGGCTAGTCCTCCAATCCCCTGAGGGAGACCAAATCCAGCGTGCCGTCAGATGTGAGTTCAAAGCCACAAATAACGAAGCCGAGTACGAATCATTGATCGCCGGGCTAGCTCTCGCCAAAGAAATGGGTGTTCGAAGGCTAGAGATAAAGTCAGACTCCCAACTGATAGTCAACCAAACGCAAGGAGCATACCAGACCAGAGATGCCAGGATGACCGCTTACCTAGCCAAGGTAAAAGGTATGTTAGCTGACTTCGAAGAGGCCAACATAACACAGGTACCCAGGCTGGAGAATGGCCATGCTGATGCCCTAGCCAATCTAGGCTCATCGATCCCAGCCAAGTCAGAGCAGTCAATCCCACTAGTTACCCTCCAGTGGCCAGCCACATGGAAAAATCCTGCCTTGGAGGTAGCAAGTGTAGACTCCAACAACAATTGGATGACACCAATAATAAGTTATTTGACCACCGACGAGCTACCAGAAGACAAGAATGAGGCTCGTAGACTAAGAGCAAAAGCAGCTAGGTTCACCATGCTGGAAGGTCAACTACTTAAAAGATCCTACTCTGGACCCTATCTCAAATGTGTTACTCCAGAGGAAGCCAAATACGTGCTAGCCGAACTTCATGATGGAGAATGTGGCAACCACTCAGGAAGCCGTAGTCTAGCCAGCCGAGTCCTCACAGCCGGCTACTACTGGCCTACCATGCGAGCAGATTCTATAAGTCACGTCAGGAATTGCGACAGTTGCCAGAGGTTTGCCAACTCCTCCCATTTACCTCCAGAAAAACTCAACTCCATACTCTCACCATGGCCATTCATGAAGTGGGGTATGGACATCGTGGGAAAACTACCCACTGCTCCAGGGCAGAAAGTTTACATGCTAGCCGTAACAGACTACTTCACCAAGTGGATCGAGGCTGAGGCATTCCACCAGGTCAGAGACCGCGAGGTAAAGAATTTTATTTGGAAAAATGTTATTTGCAGGTTCGGGGTACCCAAGGAGATCGTTACCGACAACGGTTCCCAGTTTATTAGTTTCGACTTCCAGGACTTCTGCAAGGGATGGGGAATCAAGCTTAGCTTCTCTACCCCACGCTACCCTCAATCTAATGGACAAGCAGAGTCTTCTAATAAGACCATCATGAAAACTATGAAGAAGAGGCTCAAAAAAGCTAAAGGGGCTTGGGCAGACGAGTTGCCAGGGGTTCTCTGGTCATATCGAACTACTGCTAGAACCCCAACTGGCGAAACTCCTTTCTCCCTAGCCTACGGTTCTGAAGCGGTCATACCAGTGGAAGCTGGAGTACCATCAGTACGTTGTCAATGGACTACAGAAGAGTCAAATTGGGATCAACTCAACCACAACCTCGACACGGTCGACGAGCTTCGAGATATGGCAGTAATAAGGAATGCAGCATACCAGCAAAAGGTAGCCCGTCATTACAATCGGAACATCAGGGCTCGTACCTTCAAAGTAGGCGACTGGGTGCTCCGAAAGGTTTTCCAGAATACCAGAGAGGCTGGAGCAGGTAAACTAGCCCCCAACTGGGAAGGCCCTTACCTAATCACCAGGGTGATAGGCCAGGGAGCATACAAGCTCCAAACAAAAGATGGGCTCAACATTAACAACAGTTGGAACGCCACTCACCTAAAGTTGTACCACTTCTAACCCTACCTCTTTACTTTACTTACCGCTTCTAATAAACACTTGTTCTGACTTAAGCATCGGAGAGTCGGTGGCCATGCCACCGACTACCTCTCTCACCCATTTTGTGACAGGATTCTTGACAATAAAATGGGACACACCACATTAGACCTGCTGGTCTACCAGCGTAGACATACACACCTGGTGAAGTTGGTTCAACTCCCAGACTAAGGAGCATAAGGGCAGTTGCAGCTCCAGTAACTCGGTAGCATACAACATGCCCACACCGAACCCCTCAGAGGGGAACAGGGAGTACCACATATTCTTATTTCCTCTGTCCATTATCTATTCTCTCCTCAGAACATTACTGACTTGGGCGTCGGAGGGTCGATGGCAATGCCATCGACCACCCTTTCTTCTTTTCTGTACAGGTTGATTATCCTACGGTAGACATGGGCAAGCTGGAAACAGAACACTCTTCTCCCACCTTGCAGCATCAACAAGGATGACGACCTAAGCCCAGAACAAGCCTAGTCCGACCTGAGGGAGAGTAACACATGCCCTTACCTCCTTTACATAATTTTTCCTTTGTCATCTCAGGACGATGCTAACTCGAGTTTTTGAAGGTCGATGGCGTTGCCATCGACCACCCATCATTCCAGTGTGCAGGCTGGCTATCTAACGGCAGACTTGGACAAGCTGGGGAAGGACGCCCTTCCCCCATCCTACGATGTCGACGAGGATAACAGGACAAGCATGGTCCAACACTTTGCTTAATGGAGAGTAACACATACCTCTACCTCCTCTGGCTACCTTTTTTTTAACATGTAAAAAACTCACTAACTCGAGTTTCCGAAGGTCGATGGCATTTGCCATCGACCACCCCTCTTGCAGCGTGCATGGTCGGCAATCTAATGGCGAATTTGGACAAGCTGGAAAAGGACAACCTTCTCCCATCTTACGACGCCAACGAAAATGACAGCCTAAGTCCAGAGCAAACTAACTCTACACTTAGGCTGGGGGGACAATAGATGGCAAGACAGTGTTCACACGGACAATTCGACACCTCTGCCCAGATGACGCTTCCCCGCCGTTGGCATGCATATCCCTGCCCAGGTCGGAGTAGTACAAAGCAAAATGCAGGGCACAACTTACCCTCTACTCAACAAGACATGCAACATCGATCAACTAGTCCACCAAAGACTAACAAAGTGTGCGCAGCCGACGACTCAGGCTACCCTGATGTGTGTCTCTCCTTACCCCAGCCCTAGGCTGCCCTGGAGCACCACTCTTTGCCCTAAGGCTGCCCCAGAACACCACTGTTTGTCCTACTACATGCTTGTTGCACTTTTTATTGAATTACTGTACTCAATGATTACTAAATTCGCAAGTCATCAATAAAGCATAGTTAAAGCAATTCTAGCATCATTTTTAAAAGTCAAACCCAGAAGTTAGAGTAACAAGGGGAGTCACCCCACAAAAGGTTAGCACGCCCCATGGGCGACAAGGGATACTACAGCCCTCTGAAAGTCTAAGTTTAACACAAACTAACATAGCCCCATGGGCAAGCAAAAGAAAGAAAATCTAACTACCACTCAGTGGAAGAAGCTAGCCCAAGGGTAGCACAACTCAACGGGCACGACTACCCGACGCTCTAGCCCTAGCTTGAGCCTGCTCTGCCTCTTCGATCGCCCTATCCTCCGCCTCCTGTTGGTCCAGAAGCGCAATCGTGCCAGCCGGGTCCCAGTCGGTAAGGTACGTCCCCGCCACGTACTCCCGCATAAGCATGCCCCTTGCATGTATCTGTACCCGCGCCCCGTGATCCTCCACCGCCTCATCGAACTCGTCTGTTTTCACCTTCAACTTGCCTTTGAACTCTTCAGCAAGGCGCCTCTGTTCCTCGACAAGACGAGCCTGCTCCTCGGCAAGACGAGTCTGCTCCTCAGCAAGGCGAGATTTCTCCTCGACGAGAAGATGCTCTGCATGGTATTTCTGCTTCCACTCGTTAATCTGCTCCTCTTGAAGATCTCTAGCATAACCCATGCCAGGCAAAGCCTGCAATGGA
Organism: Eschscholzia californica; assembly: GCF_041429995.1. Lineage (NCBI taxonomy): Eukaryota > Viridiplantae > Streptophyta > Magnoliopsida > Ranunculales > Papaveraceae > Eschscholzia > Eschscholzia californica. The sequence goes on from NW_028238472.1 coordinate 8,451,052, forward strand.
AGCACATAGAAACACAATGTAGATAACAAATCAATACGAGGAATGTTGAACACACCTGAGTAAGAATAAGGTACTCCTACCAAGGATCTTGTCTAGCCCTCGCGGTTGCGGTGACAAGGTTCTACCCTAGCTAACACGCCAACTACAAGCCTAGCATGATTTTACACTGTTGTTACACATTTTCTGCCTAGCGTGATTCTACCCCGCCACTACACATTTTCTGCCATGCATATGTTAAGTTCACCACACTAACAAAGCACGCAGAGAACATAATTTGGCCGAATTCTATGTCTACTACAAGAGTAACGCAAGGCAAACATATGACTACCCTAGTCCACATAGTCATGGTAGGAAATCTCTACCCTAGCTTGCACGGCTACCACAAGCCTAGCGTGGTTCTACCCCGCCATTACACATTTTCTAGCATGCATGTGTCAAGTTCACTATACTAACATGGCAAGCAAGAAACATGATTTGGTGGAATCCTACCCTAGCTTGCACGGCTACCACAAGCCTACCGCGATTCTACCCCGCCGTTACACATTTTCTAACATGCATGTGCCAAGTTCACTATACTGACATGGCAAGCAAGAAACATGATTTGGTGGAACCCTACGCTACCACAAGATCAAAATACGGAAAACATGCTACAAATTGTTGTTGAGGAGATCAAAATATAAGTTTTTCTACCAACATACGAAGAACACGAAGAACGCTGAAGAAAAATTCGAAGATTACCTCAAGATCTTCAAGTTTTTCTCTCTCCTAGCTTTTTCTCCAAACTCCACTCCAAAAATGACTCCAACAAACCACAAGGGTCCAAGACCCCTCATCCCCTTATATATGAGTCGAAAAGTAAGTTAAGCGGACCACGTCGTCCGACACATCTCATTGCTACACGACTCGTCTAGAACCTTCAAAGGCGTCATGGACGAGATGCCACCAATAAGAGCAGAACTTGGCGGACTAATTTTGCGAAGACTCAAGGTCGAATGAACGACACTGGTCGTCACGTGCCGAACCGGCTTACTTGTCGAACCAAACCAACGATCCGGGAACAAAAACTTCAGGTACCCTTCTCCAATATATACTTATCATATATATTATATATATATATATAATAATAATAAAAAAAAAAGAGGCTCGGGACAGGAACCTGCTCGGGACAGGGCAGGAAGCTTCCTGCCCTGCGCGTCCCAGCAGGGCAGGAAGCGCCTGCCCTGCGCGCTCCTGCAGGGCAGGACGCGCCTGCCCTGCGCGCCCCTGCAGGGCAGGACGCGTCTGCCCTGCGCGCACCTGCAGGGCAGGACGCGCCTGCCCGCCTCAGCTCCTCTTCCTTCGGTCAACCCGACCATCTCTCTCCCCTGACTTGCCGCGTCCCGAACGTGGCCAACGCTCTGGCATCCGTCTCTCTACCAATTACAAGCCTCCTTGACTCGCTGCCCACCAGTTACGGTGCCGCTCCATCCGACTCATGTCAAAACGCTCCGGCGTACCACACGGGAAAACGAAACAACGATACAAAGCTTCCGGGCACGATTTCAATAGTTCCAGCTACAACTACTCCCTAAGTCAGCCACTCGCTAACTAAGGGAGTGGGGGACAAACTGTATTGGCAAAAAACAGCATTGGGCCTTCCTTATGCGCCCACCCTCGTGTAACATAAGAGGGGTGCCTTCAGTAGCCTCTATGGTCTAGCAAGGAAGCCCACCGAAAGCCCAACACGCCTCGCAAGCCCAGAAATTCTAAGCAGGCTTACACAAGCCCACGCTCCTGGCATGCCAAGATAAAGTCTGCCATGACGATCCACCCACACTCCAGCTAGTTGTGCGTACACGTGGCCAAGTTGTTAGAGATTGGGTCAGCCCAATCCTAGCATTCTGCTACACGTTGGGGTCATGGTAGAAGCCCGAGTCTTGCGCTACTTTAAAGGAGTGGTGGACTATTTCTACTGGCAACGAACAGGCTAGGGCAACGGGTATCCTAAGGCTACCCTTCTCTCTCAAGAGATCAACGGCCACGGAAGCAGTCTAGTGTGATCCTACTATTGCGGATCCAACAACCCTGCGCCCCCAAGAGCGGTTACTATCCTCTACACCCTATAAATAGAGGAAGCCTCACTCTTGGAAAGGGTTCAGACTCTCACTCGAAAACTACTTACTTATTCTCTACTTAGCACTCCAAAAGTCTACTCCGATCACTTCAATCACTCTATACTAAGCTCCGGCTACAAATCACCTACCCCGACGACCTCTGGTCTAAGCTAGCCTAAGGCAGAGATTCCGGCTAGAAGCTTCCACGAAACCACATCGGAACTTGCTAGAGGCTCCTCGTTTCCCTCATTCTCCGCTAGTCTATCCCTCTGTGAGCAGAAGACTACCCTTCCACAAGCAGAGATCTACTCTTCCGCAAGCAGAATCCTACTCTTCTATAACCAGAAGCCTACTCTGCCGATCAAGTAGTCCAGAAGCTACCACAACTCACCATTCCGTAGAACCGAGCTCCGACCACTCTACGAGTCGTGCCACCCCGACGCTACGACGATTCTACCATCATTAGTAACTCTATCTTCGGTTTATTCCCTTTATTACATCGAACTAGGTTTACAGGCTACTGGTACCCGTTTCCTACCCTGACGTTGGCCCGACAGTAGCTGTTTCCTTCTCTGACGTTTGCCTACCCGTCTACCCGGCTACCAGAACCGACCTTCTGCCCGTCAACCCGTCTATTTGAAGGCCCGAAGCCTAGTTGCTGGTGCCCACCCGACGATCCTTCTAACCGTGTGACTTTCTACCCGTCCACACCTAATACCTTAGATAGACAATTGGAGTTTCATGGTTTTTACAATGAATAGTCTAGTCAACCAAAAACTATAGTTTTTAAGAACCCTAGTTTTCAAGAACCTTCCATTTGAATTAAATCTATATAATGAAACTTTAAGTTTGCAAGAACCCTAGACCCTTCATGAAAACTACGAATACATCATGTTCTTAAACTTTTTAGGAAAAATCAAGTACTGTCTAGATATTTACAACAGATGGGGCAAAGAATTCATACCAGTTCCTAAGAGCAAATCCAATGGGGAGGAGTCCCGGGCCCTTAATTCAAATTAAGGGCCCGGGACACCCCTTCCTCCCCATTGGACTCCAGCCGGTCCCGGGAGGAGGGCGGAGGCAAATAAGGGGCGGCCCCTTATTAGGGGCCGGCCCTTTGCTCCCCAAGGGACCGTTGGGGCTCCCCAACGGTCACATTGGGGAGCAAATCCCACCGTTGGATCACATCCAACGGTGGGTTTATTTTTTTTCTTTTATTTTTTTTTTTTGTAAAAAGAAAATAAAAATAAATAAAATAACTCATTAATTTAAAAACATAAAAAACTTAAATAAAAAAACTTAAACAAAAAAAAAACTTAAACTTAAAAAACTTGAATAAAAAAACTTAAATTTAAAAAACTTGAATAAAAAAACTTAAAGAAACTTCAAATTTAAGGGTCCGGGACCGCTCCCCATTGGAGCTGATTTTGAGGGTCTGTGCCCGGGCCCTTAAATTTGAATGAAAAGGTGAAATAAGGGCCCTGGGACCGCTCCCCATTGGACTTGCTCTAAGAGCAAATCCAATGGGGAGGAGTCCCGGGCCCTTAATTTGAATTAAGGGCCCGGGACACCCCATCCTCCCCATTGGACTCCAACCGGTCCCGGACGGAGGGCTGAGCCAAATAAGGGGCGGTCCCTTATTAGGGGCCGACCCCTAGCTCCCCAAGGGACCGTTGGGGCTCCCCAATGGTCACATTGGGGAGCAAATCCCACCGTTGGATCACATCCAACGGTGATCCAACGGTGGGATTATTTATTTTCTTTTTCTTTTCTTTTTTGTAAAAACAAAATAAATAAAAATAACTCATTAATTTAAAAACTTAAAAAACTTAAAAAAACCTAAACTTAAAAAAACTTGAATAAAAAAACTAAAAAAAACTTCAAATTTAAGGGCCCGGGACCGCTCCCAATTGGAGCTGATTTTGAGGGTCTGAGCCCGGACCCTTAAATTTGAATGAAAAGGTGAATTAAGGGCCCTGGGACCGCTCCCCATTGGACTTGCTCAAATTGAAAACCTCCAACGTAAGGCGCCTTAGTCTTCAATGTGTTCGTAGGTAGAGAGAGAGGTTTGCGGGAGATGAGATGAGAAGATTTTAATGAAGATGAGAGGGAGTGAGTTGGTGAGATGATATTAGGGTCAGCTCGAAACCGGTGTATGGGTGGCGCATCCTTTTAGACGGTTATTCCGGCAGTTCTCTGCCTTTCAGTTTCGGTTGTCTTAAAAATTAAACGGTTTCAAGCAGTGTTTTTTTTTTTTTTTTTTTTTTTTTTTTTTTTTTTTTTTCTGGTTTCATCCCCTCTTTTTGCTCTTTAAGGAGCCTTAATCATTTGAGCTCAATATTCCTTTTATTTCTCTTCTAACTTAAATTTCTCTAGTCGTTTCCTTTATCACTCGGTCTGGTTCCTCAACAGTCTACCTTGTTAAGCAATTTGCAGCCTTAACTGTGAATGATATTCCTCCTCCAATGGTGGATGCTTCCGGTAATACGGGTGAACTTATCGAGATCAATGGTATTCTTAAGTTTATAAGCAACAAGAAACTGGATATTGGACAGGCTATGCTTGGAATTTCTAAAGTGTTACAAAGTCCAAATAAATTTTAATTAACAAGGATCAAACATCTCCTAGAAGATCTGTCAACTCAGAGAGATATATATCAAGGATCCTAAAACAGAGGTCCTTCTAGATATCAAAGATACGAGATAACTCCAAAGGCAAATCTTAAATCTCATAACTACGAATCAGTAGTTTCAATCCAACATGGTGGATCTCAATCGCCTCATCATCACCGGTGATGAGACATGAAAATGTCTCATCTGAATCTCTTAATTTGGGATAGTTAGTCTATTTCGGGCCGTTATTCTGATGAATTGGTTGTTTCTCTAACTCAGGGGGTTTGTAAGGAATTGAACACGAAAAATAGTTAAAAACGAGAGAAATACACACAAAAGGGCAGTTTGGTCATTTTGGAATTCTGGTAATTTGGCCAATATTGATGATCGGGTGAAAAGTATAGCTCGTGGGTGAAAACGAATGTCAAATCAGAGTTCGGAGGAGCAACTAAGCCAAAGTCAAATATTGGGTCAAAGTGAGTTGACTCATGTGGAGCCATAACGTCCAGAAACACGTGGCACACTACAATGAGGAGGATCTGACGACTCAGGTTGGTTCCTGGCTGTATTCAGTCACAAGAGGGTGTACTTTGAGATGTCTAGTGGAAGGCGATCCCATGTGCTCGGGGGCATCGTGGTACCGTGTACTCCAACGCATCTGGAAGATCCAACGGCTGGATATATTCTCGCCCATATGTCTTCATTGGGAACCTACGTTCTACCTCCTTTCACCCAGCCGCAACATACGTTAACCACCCCACTTGCCAGCAATAACCAACCGATTGATTCCCAAGATTTTTGGGGGTTGTTTATCTCTTATCTTCTGATTCTTAAGAAAAAAAACGAGATATAGAAAGAACAGTGAAAACAGAGAAAGGTGGAGATCGACTGAGTAATTTTAGAGAAAGAAAAATGGAAAGAGCTCGGCTGGAGATTGAGATGAGCTTGAGATTTCAACAGAGAGATTTCTTCTTTACTTCATATATAAACAGAGGAGAGATATTGAGAAAGAGATTCGAAGATCATTTTTTTGTGACAGTGAATAAAATCAAAGATGAAATTGGAGAAAGCTGGAGTTTCTTCTAGAGGGAAGGAAATCTGATTATTCCTTTTTTTTGTGTATATTTATGAAGATGATGATTACAAATTGGAAGAGGAGGTCAATAGAATGCCTATTGATAACGGTGGTAGTTATCCAAGTAATAACGTTGGAAGATGGAGTGAGGTGAGTAGTATCACATTGCCTTTTCATTTGGGTGAGAGTTGTGATGTTAGGTTTTGTAAGTTTGTAGGATCAGATGATGAATAATTTTGACATCATCAGAGGGACAAAATTGTGGTAAAGAAGCGGAGAAGAAGAAATGTGTGTCTTTGTATTCTTACAATTGGAAAAAGAGTAGTTGGAGAGAGTTTGAAGTACGTGGAAACTCTGTGTCGGTTCCACATTTATGCACCGAATGTTTTGTTGCTACTTTCTCTGAGAGCCTTTTGCCTGCTAACAATGACAAAGCTCTCTTCTAGCGCATTGTAGTCGATGGATCAAACTTCATTCCGTCCTTTGAGTGGTGATGAAATTGAATGATAAAACTTTCTCAGTGTAATGACTTCCCTATTATCTTGTGTATACTTTAGAGACAGAAACAGGAGACGAGAATGACAGAGAATCTCTTCGACATTTTAACAGACAAAGCCACATAGTTCCTCCAGGGGAGAATTTATTTGTTGATGAAGCGGCTAAAGAGGCTCATTATAATAACACACTTGACGGCTTCTAAGGTCGTTAAAAGACTTGACTGGATGCTATTTGCTCAAGCAAACTCGAGGCAACCAGTAGTAGGAAGGCTTTCTGAAGCTGGAGAACCCCATAGAGTTGAGCCTTGAGCTGTTGGTGGCAACCAGGGATTTACATACCGATTGGTAAGATTCTTTCTCGGACACGAACTAAAGAGTACCAGTAATGATTGGGTCGAGCATTTGATTATAAACCAAAATCAGTTCAAAATAGTGTCATAATCCTCTCTCTGGGTGCAATTGTGATATAATGATATGCATAAAAAAGAAAACAGAAGTCTAGAAATGGTTTCTTACAGTGAAGTTGTTGAATGCTACGGCTTCCTAGTTAGTATTTTTGTCGTATCAGACAATTTGTATCGCTTGCTACGCATTCAGATTTTCATATTGGCTGCATAATCGTGTTAGATCATTTTCAATGTGAGAATTTACTATGTTATCCTTTTAAGTCTCTAAATCTCGATCAATTCTCCTAATTGTCTCTTTGGTTCCATGAGAGTTCCCCCCTCCCCCACCAAAAGTCTATTTGGTTCCTTGTTTGTTTGAAATGGGATTATAGTTTCATCTGGTGAACCTTTAAACTTATTTCATCCAAGTGATTATCACTGAGTATAAGCTGATTTTTAACCTAGTAACCTAGATTTAATGAATTTTGATATGTAACTCTTCTCCCATTCAAATCCTTTTGTTTTCCACTCTCATCATTGGAACTACAGTACCCCAATTAAATTCCTCTTTGTTACAATTTTTTTTGCTAAGTAGATAAGAAACTAGGGTTATCTGTTGCAAGGGTGTCAATGTGTCAGTGGCGGTTCTGGTTCAGATATCTCAATACCCAGAACTAGAACATATTAAAAATTATTGTTCTGATTTCTAGTGGTTCGGGTCCATGATATAAGGATCCATGATCGAAACGTCAATTAAAAATGCAAAGTGTACAAAAAATCTTTAACAAGATTCTTGACAAACTTCTAAAAGAGTGGTCCGAGATTAAAGTCAATTTTTGGCCCACTTTTGTCTTTTAATGAAAATGAATCATTAAATCGAAAATTTTGTCAAAGATTATGTACAAGTAGCATTACCAAAATAAAAATAATTTTAAGATAAGATTTCCGGTGAACCCAAGAGACTTCAATTTTTATGTCAAAAATAAAATCCAAGAGATTTTAATTTTCAAGTTTGCAATAATACGGTTGGTAGATTAAATAATAGATAGGGTTATTTCCCTAATGGCCCTCTACTTTGTGATCAGCTTCCCGCCTGGCCCCCTACTTTACGAAAAATACCCATATGGCTCCCTTCCGTTATAACACCGTCACTCTCTCTCCTCCATCATGTTTTCTCTCTCTGCCAAGTCACGCCACATCATCTGTTACGCCACCTCATCATCTTCCCCGGCATGGTCGCCGACCGGCCAAATTTCCGGCCGGCGACCTTCAAAGTTTTTTCTCTCTTTAAAATTTTTTTTTTTTTATTCTCTCCTCCCTCTCTCTCTAAACTCCCCTTCGCCGGAGTTTAGAGAGAAAGAAAAAAAAAATTTGAAGATCGCCGGCCGGAAATTTGACCGGTCGGCGACCCATGCCGGAGAAGATGATGAGGTGGCTTAAAAGGTGATGTGGCGTGACTTGGCAGAGAGAGAAAACATGATGGAGGAGAGAGAGAGTGACGGTGTTATAACGGAAGGGGGCCATATGGGTATTTTTCGTAAAGTAGGGGGCCAGGCGGGGAAGCTGGTCACAAAGTAGGGGGCCATTAGGGAAATAACCCTAATAAATACTCCCCCACCCACCCACCCACATCCACTCACTCTATAGTCGATATATAGAGCCTCCTCCTTGTTCACTTCCTCTTATTCCTTTACAATTTTTTGACATGAGAGAAAAAGAGGAAGAGGAAAGACAGAGAGGAATGGATAGAGAGAGGAGAGAGATCATGTTATCAAATCTCTCTATCTCTTCCTCTTTGTCTACTTTTTTTTTTTGTTTCTCCAAACTTTTCTTGAGATTATGAAGTTTTCTGTCACAAATTTCCGTATCTGGGGCCATTCCATGATGAAATTGTGGTGAGAATTTTGAATCTTACAATTTCAACATTGAATGACCGAGGTAAGGAAATTGGTGAGGAATGCTACGATAAATACAATAGAACCATACCCACTTAATAAGTATATTGCTGAGCTAGTGGTGTTATACAAATATGATACTAACAAGTATGTGAAGTTTTAGTTGTTCGATTAGATCTAAATATGAATTGTGATTTAGAGTTTGATGTTTTAAAGTTACTTGTTTTTGGCATTCTGTTTTAGATCTTCATTAATGTTGCATTGTGGTGTTTCAGAGGGTGATGATATGAAGAAGAAGAAGAAGAAAAATGGGTGATTTGGGAACTTATAATTGTAAGTTGGGCTCATTTTCAGACCCTCTATTAATCTCAAACACAGTAAATCAGTAAGAAACCATTTCTTTGTTCTCTAAATCACAAGAAAACTAAAATCACATCATCTTTAACCCCTAATTTTGCTTAACGAAAAAAACCCCCTAATTTCACCACAAAAATAAAAAGATAATAACTACATTCGCCCCCATTTCGCCGCTACACAGTGAGGTCGTTGGATGTGAATTAGGTTTAGAGCTGGGAAATGATTTAGGGTTTGAGACTTTTATACTTGAAAGTGATTTCACAACGGCCGTTGGATTTCTCAATGATTATAATCTTAATACCCCGTGGCAATTGACTTACCTGATTGAGAACATTCGTGGACGGTTGAGATCTTTACGTGTGGAAGTGATTCACACACCCAGAATAGGAGGCTCATAATCTTGCGCATGCCGCTTTAGTCCTCCTAGACTGATCTGTTTAGATTCAGTCCTTTCAGTTAACTTTTAATATCAGTTGGTCTTTGTATTACTATTTTACATGTAACTTGAACAACTTATATGTTTATTTATGAAAGTTTATTTGTGATAAAAAAAAAATAACTACAATTTTTATATTTAAAAAGGGCCACCAAATTTGATAAGGGCCCCATTTAACAAATGATAAGTAAAAAAGGCCACCAAATTTGATGATCTTTAAAATGAATAGTGGGCCCAAAAGTTTGTTTGACTTATGAAACAAAAATGCTTTATAAATATTTAAATCATGAAATTCCACTATCCTTTTCTTTCTTCAAGCCAAAGTGCCAAATCGGACTGCTTATTCAATTTCTAGAAACAAAGTCTATTGTTTTTTGTTACAAGTTGTTCTATTGTTTTTTGTTTTCTGTTTCAGTTAAAAAAGTTAAACTCTTAAGATAATGGTGATCTGAGAGATTCATGTGGTCGCCTTGAAACCCTTTTCAAACATAATTGATAATGAGTCATATGACATAGACGGACCAGACTTATTTTTTGAACTGAAAGTGTTGCGTCTTTTACCAAATGAGATCAAAGGATCAATTGAAGCGCTAGATTTTTTAAAGATATGAAAGGTTGTTACCCGAACACACGGGTTTCTTATAGAACTATGTTAACGATACTAGTTACTGTTGCTTCTGCAGAAATAAGTTTTTTTAAGTTGAAGTTGATTAAGTCTTATATTCAATCTACTATGTCGCAAGAAAGGTTAAACGAGTAAGTTATATTATCTATTGAGAAGGATATGACTGACAGTCTTAATTATTCGACGATTATTAGTGGCTTTGCATCAAAAAATTTAAGAACAAAATTTCAGTGATGGTAATTATAAAAAGAAAAACTATTTTGTTATATAAATATGATGAAAATATTTTGCGGTACTTACGGTTTTCATGTAATACATTTATACGTTTTACAATTTGATAGAAGGGGCCACAATTTCAGACCTTGCTTCGGACCACCGAAAAGTCAGGGCCGACCCTGGGCTTATGACTCTATGTCCAGATACTTTAAAATTCACAAATATTCCACCCCATTCTTTTTTTAAAGTCTTCCGCCACATTGTTAAGTTGCACATGTCAATCACCTAACACAAAAAATGGGTCATGTTCTTAATCAATTTGAAAGTAAACCCTAAGATAAAATTGAGTCTAAATCGATGAGAACCGTTGGGGATTAGGGCATAAAAGAACCCTCCCTCCCTCTTCAACTCCTCTTTCTTTTATTCAGAAACTAGTAGAAAGGCCTCTATCTCTCATCTTTTGAAGTTGTTGTTGGATCATTGATTCAGTCTCTTGCAAGGATTGATCTTCTACTAACTAAACTAGGGCAAGTCTTATGTTTTCATCTCCAGACTCCCTGTGAAAACCCTAATTCGTTTTAAGACTGTTTCGAAGAGATGGTGTTCTTTAATTCAAAAAGATCAAAATTTTATTGATTCACACCTTCTTAACCGTTCTAAGACGAGTTTTCGTCGTCTATTGATTGTCAATCCTGTACCTAGGCCGCCAAAGATAAATCAGAAAAAGTATGATGAGCATGATGAAATGTACCATTGGGACAGTGGGCATGATAAGGAGTCCTACATTACAGCTGACATGATATTGTTTCAAGACGACAAAGAAACTGCTACAAATGTTGTTGTGGTTGACACAGTAAAGGAGGCGGATTCAACCTTTTACGATTGTGTTTCGAATCCTGTAAACGGTTTAATATGTCTCGTTGAGTCACATTACAAGTATGTTGTTCGTATATGCAATATCAGTACTGGAGAATTGTCACCGAGGTTTGAATCATCATTGTTATGCGAAGAAAAAGATTGTTGGAGGATGAAGAAATATTGCGGCGTTGAGCCCAACTACCAATTAGGTTTTGATCCTTCCACTAGTGAACACAAATTAGTTTGTGTGTGGGATGTTCTTTGTAGAGATCTTCAAAGAAAATGTTTGATTTGTGAGGTATTGACAGCAGGGCGTAAAGGTATTAATGGTGATAATAGATGGAGGAGGATCGAAGAGGTCCCAGATATACCTTATGGCATAGCGGAGGAATCCGTTCATGTGAATGGTGTTATTTATTGGAGTAGTTTTCTTCTTCATAATGGCTTTTGGGATGGTAAATATCGTCCTGTATGCATAGTGGCATTTGATGTCGGAAAGGAGAAGTTTAGGACAATCACAGTCTCCGATTTCATCCTTGATCAACCTAGAGATGTTTTAGGAACTGAATACAACCCCATCTATGGTGCATCATATTTTACTTCTCGTAATGAGCTTGTTTATTTATTAGAAGTGAGTGGGTGTTTAGCTATGTTGGTTAGAATAAACAATTGTATGTTCAAGATGTATATATATATATATATGAAAATGATGATTACAAGCTGGAAGAGGAGATCAATCTAACGCCTATTGGTTGTGATGGTAGTTTTCTAAGTAATAGCGCTGGAAGATGGAGTGAGACGAGTAGTATCACATTGCCATTTCATTTGGGTGAGAGTTGTGGTGTTAGGTTTTGTACGTTTGTAGGGTCAGATGACGAGATAATATTAACTTCATCTGAAGGACGGGATTGTGAAGAAGAAGTGAGGAAGACGAAATGTGTGTCTTTTTATTCTTATAATTGGAAGAAGTGTTGTTGGAAAGAGTTTGAAGTAAATGGCATCTCCACATCGGTTCCACATTTATGCACCAGTAGTTTTGTTACTATTTTCTCGGAGAGCCTTATGCCAGTTAACAATGACAAATATCTCTTTTAACACATCATTGCAGCGGATGTATTGATGGGCCTAGAAAGTTTCCTAAATAGGTCAACACCCGCAAGTATACGGGCGTCAAGTAATAGTTCCGGTAAGACCGGTTCGTTCCTCAGAGACTAAGTCAATCTATTCTGACTCCTATAACTAATTTGGATTTACTTCGGTGTAAGATGTTGTGGTGGAAAAAATAATAAATAATTCCAAAATAACGGGAAAATAAAGTGTAAAGAGAAGTTTTATATAGAGAAAGTCTAGGGTTTCGGAATCCACCTAAATATGCGTAAATTATTGCCTAATTAGTGACAACTCGATCTTCTATAACTCAAGGACAGACAAATCTATCATCCTCGGAAAATACAACTTTCTTAGAACAAAATATAATGTTTTGATTTCAAAAATAAATATTCAAGTGATAATCTAACTATTAACTATCAAATCCTAAGCATGAGACATTAAAGACACTTAGGGTGTGTTTGATAGACCATTTTCCCTGAGAAAAGAGAATTTTTTTCACTAAAATATAATTTTACCGGTGTTTGAGTGACAAAACTGGGAAAGTGAAATCTTTTGTCACGTGACTACTTTTTCCCGAATTTCCTCAAAAGCAGAGAAACTATTGACCCACCTTATAAGAGAGAAAAACTTTCTTCAAAGAAAAGTTTGTCGTTGTTTCCCTCATAAACGTCCCATCTTCTGCCACTTACCTCTCTCTCATTACTACTTTCTCTCTCTAGTCCTGGGTTTCATACTTTAATTCTTCATCTGACTCCTAACACACTTCCCAAAAAAGCCTTCATTTTATTTCAATGCATATACCTCACTTCCCACTCCAAAATTCCAAATTTCTCTTTTCACAAAAGTTGCAAAGAGAGACAGAGCGGGGTTTTTATGGTCTTCATAATCTTTAATTAAATTTTTTTAGGGTTATTTTCCAAATGGGCCCCAACTTTGTGACCAGCTTCCTGCCTAACCCCCTAGATTAGCAAAAATACCCATATGACCCCCTTTTTAAGATTCCGTTATAACACCGTTAACCAGTCAACATTTCTCTCTCCTCCATCTCATAGCCTCTCTCTGCCACCTCATCTTCTAGCCAACTCATCATCTTCTCCGGCAAGAGTCGCCGGCCGGCCAATTTCCGGCCGGCGACTTCAAACCTAAAAAAAAAAAAAAAAAAAAATTAATTCTCTCTTCCTCTCTCTCTCTTTAATCTAGGGGCTAGGCAGGAAGCTGGTCACAAAGTTGGGGGTCATTTGGAAAATACCCCTTTTTTTTATTCATACCAATACTGAGTGAAGATGCTGAAAGATAACCTCAAAACGTTTATTGAAGTAGTATTCTCTCTCTAGATTCTAAGAGTGTTTAATTTTGTAATAAATCTCCATTGCCCAAAAATACCCATGGTTCTTCAATCACCATCTAACAGTAATGTCCATGTAGAGATTTCAATGATCTATCATCCAAACTTTAATGGCAGAAAGTTAGTATCTCATAACTTTAAATTCTACCCAACTACAATCAATTATCACCCCCATAGATGTACAAAGGATTTTGTGTGCAACAAAAAACACTGGTTCATACCTTTTGTAGGGTTTTCAAGATTTAACAACAAAGACTATCCGATTTTACCTGGCAAAGTTACTTGAATACAACCTGATTTTTACCCTAATGACCATGATGAACAGTATTGAATTTGATAAACATACTGGAATTTATTTTTTGTATTAATTTTATTAGTTTGTTTTTCTCCTAATATTTGTTTTTTGTGTATTAATTTTATTGTTTTTTATCAACTTGTGTTTGCTTTGCTTCTCTCTCTCTATCTAAATGAAAACTTTTTGATCCATGAAGCAAACAATACAAAATTGAGAAAATAGAAAATTAGAATTTTTTTTCTCTTTACAAATCAAACATCAGAAAATGCAAAAGTGTCTATAAGGTAAATGTTTCTCTGTGAAAAATTTACTCCGAGCAAATTTTTCTCTATTTTTTTTTCCTTTCCCCTAGTTGCTATCAAACACAACCTTAGTCTAAACATGAATCATCAAAACATAAGTATAGTTAATGAAAGACATATCATGAATTTAAATAAGAAAAATCAATTTATCATTTAAAAGTACTTCGAAGATTTTAGGTATGAGTTGAAAAAGTCAGACATTTACGCGATACTAAGGTTTCATCCTAATCCTAGATTATATAAATTAGCTACTCATCACTAAAGAGATTATAATCATGGTGGGATAAATAAGAATTAATTAAATAAGAGAGGGAGAAAGAATCGGCAAAGAAACAACCTTTTTTCTCGCAATTTTCCCTCTGTGCAGCCAAACAAACCCTTAGGGAAGTGTATTTTCCTTCTGGTTTTGCTGAATTCTGCCAAACGCGCCCTCAGGGAAAACGATTTTCTCGTCTTCCCGACAAATGCTTCTCTGTGGGAAAATTATTTTCCTCACCTGGTTTTTCTCTCTCTCTACTGTTTAATCCTTCTTTCTCACTCTAACCTTTTTCTTTCTCTCTCTTTAACAATACTATAACTCTCTCTTTCTCTCTCTAACAGAAACAAGAAAGAAAGAAGAAGAAAAAGATGGTTTCAATGGATTTTATAAATAATTCAATCTCTTTCTCTCTCTACAAAACAGTAACCTCTCTCTCTCTCTTAACTCTTTCTATCTATCCTTTTCTCTCTCACAAAGAGAAGGATTAGAAGAAGAAGAAGAAGAAGAAACAGAAACTTTAAACTTACTTTCTCTCTCTAACTCGGTCTTATTCTTTAATGGAGAGCTGCCCAAAACCGAGATGATTTTAATCTCTCTTCCTGTCTTCTCTTATACCCGAGACGAACCACTCGATCTCTCTATAGAAGCCGAGAAGATATCTCCATCTAAGAATTTCCTAAAGCAATCCATCTCCCATCATCTTTCTCTCTCTACTATCGGTTTCTTCTTTTCCACACTTTCCTTCTCTGTTCGTCTTTCCTTTCTTTCTCTTTGTCTCATTTCTGTTTTTCATAATCACAACTTTCTTTTCTTTCCTTCTCTCTCTCTCTCTCTACGAATATTTCTTACTGTAAAAATTGTTCTCAATTTAAATGGGGTAAGTGACGAGTGAGGAGAAGAAGGAAATCGCCCAAAATATGGGAGCCAATCAGCCTAGTCTTTGCTGTCAAGAGAGGACAATCTGCTGTCTCACGGTCAGATGGAGAATGCACGACCCACCCCATCAGATGAGATCATACGCGCTGAAAGGATACAAACCGTTAAATCTTCAAAGGTTGCGGGCGGTTGCATGGTAAACTCTTGCGCTGGGTTCCACTGGATCCGTACCTTGGACATACAGAAATGAACCCTCCACTGGCCGAGGTTATCCCGGGAAAGATGCAAGCCGTTCATCTACTTCCTTATTTCGCGCTACGTGTCACTGACAGCTCATGTTGACATTTGGTCAACCGATTTCCCTTAAACTTTGGCTTGCTCTACGTTATTCATCCGGACTACGATTCCACTTCCGCTTTCGCCGATGGATTCGTATTGGACTCTACTTTCATATGAGCACTAATATTGGCCAGAATACCCTTGTCATTAAAATGACCAAAATGCTCCTCAATTATGTCTTTATCACGATGTTTTCGCATCAAAATCTGTAAATGAGACCTGAGAAAGAAAATCAAATAATTCATCAGAGTAACCGCTCAAGTTGGACTAAATAACCCGAGTTAAGAGATTCAGATGAGACATTTTCATGTCTCATCATGTATCAAACTTCATTCTGAGATCTTTTGCAGCGAAGGGTAATGTGAACTGACCAGACCTAAAATTCTATAGGTTATTGCGAAATTGACAATTTAGATCAAAATTATCAACGGGATCAGTGGCGAGGCCAGAAAATTTTATGAGTGGGGGCACTTTTTTTGTTATAGTTAGTGAAAGAATTCCATAATATACGATCATGCTAGAATAAAAAAACAAATTTTCAACAAAATTTTATATATAGTTTAGATATTCCAGAGTAATTTTGATGTAAAACAAGTAATCTCTAATTTTCACATCAATATGGTTTGGGGATCTTTCCCCACTCCATTCACAAAAAATATTAAAATAAAATACAAAGGAAGTGATGAAGAGATAATGGTGAAGATTAAGAAAATGATGGTGGAGATGATGAAGAGCAAGTGGTCGTAATGGAAAAAAAATGAAGATAAACTTTTCTTTCTAATAAAATGTTTACTATAACAAACGTGTAAAAAAACAATCTTTAAGTCCAAAATACAAGTCACTGAAAAATCAGACAGAATCAAAATTAAGGGAGTTATTTAGAGTATTCATCATCTCTACGAAGTCGTTTTATTAAGTTGGTCACTTTGAGGAGGTCAAAATTGAATTAGTTCAATTAATAATTACCAATTTTAGACCAAACATGCACTTTATAAAGTATTTTCAATAAGCATCATTATAAACCATACAATACTTTCAACTAAAGTAAATAGTAGACATTCTACGAAAAAAGTGTAAGTAGTGAAAATTCTAGAAAAAAATGTGTTGTGTGGGTGGATCGATCCCAAGAACTCCATAATGTAATCCAAGCATTTCACCACTTGAGCTAGAGAAGAATTTTGTTTAAAATGTGGAACTATAGATACATAATATAGTACCAAGTGTAATTGAACACATACGAGTCACATTAGGGTCGTGGGGGCACGCGCCCCCACGGGCCCCTATGTGGGCTCGCCCCTGAACGGGATGGTTTTCAAATGCATTACAAAATGTTTTAAAGCAAATGTTTGTATTTTCTGGACACCTTGTTTTTCTTTCGAATATCTGAAATGGATTCGAATAAGGTTCGGAAATTGCACTATCCATTGATGGCAAAATTACAGTTTGTTGGAAAGTAAATGTGACACTAACGGATCTTGGAAGGAAACTAGGGTTATTTGTAGCAGGGCTGGGAAAACTGTCTGCGAGCTTGTGACCCAAAGTAGACTGCTTGGGCCACGGAAGAGTCACAGAAGGGTCATGGGCACAATAAGCTCGAACTAGGCTTACCTTGGCCCGTGAAGTCGGATTCCAATAGTCAGGAGTGACACAGATGATTCCAACAGCAAAATACTCTCCAAAATAAACACAATCTTACCTTGTAAAAGTCTACTAACATCTTCATGTTTTACTACTTGAAGCGCGTATACTTGCAGGTATAGACCTTTTAGGGTAACCTTTTAGGCTCATCAACCGTCTATCAACAGCTGGGCAAAACAACCTATAAAAGGGCACCAACTCTCCTTGAACAAAGTACAAACTCCACTGTTCATTCAACACTCAATCTTTTAACTACAAGGGCAATCTGACTGTCTTGAGCGTTGGAGAGGTTTCCGACCTCCTTGCAGGTTTTTCCTCGAGATTGATCTTAGCGGGAATCAACAAAGCAAAGAGAAACTCCGAAGCTTAGCGGGGATCAACAAAGCAAATTCACTCATCAAAACTTAATCCAACATCAAGTCTTCTTTATTCTGACTGATACTAGATTGACAAATTTTGACAACAACAAAGAGAAACTCCGAAGCTTATATTTTGACATAAAATTAATTGATTTGTTTTTGTGACACTTAAATACCCCCAAGAGGACACTCTAAATTTAGATTGTTCCCTTAAGGATCTCTAAAATAAATCTTGCCGCATTACTTTAGCGATTCATGTTGAGTCTTGCATTTGAAGACGATTTTTAAAAAGAAACTTCAAAAATTCTTATGCGACACTTTAAATTTTAGATTTTGAGTGTTGCATTGTAGATGCTCTTCCAGTATTTATATGATCTTTATTTTGAGATGCTCTTAGAGTAACTATAGGATCTTTATTTTGCTACCTAAGACAAAAGAAATTGGACATCAACTACTTGACTCAAATGACCAATAAGTTTTTGATCTTATGTGATGCATTTAAGATGCTCTTAGTCCATAAAATCTTAATTTTCTAAATATACCAAAACAAGTGAAATCCTAGCAAACTTGCAAGAATCTACCATATTGTTTTTTTAGTTATTTGGTATAAAACATTTTCCAAATTTTTCTTTTCCAAATTTTTTGGCTTCTCTATATCCTTTAAACTTCTAATTATCTTCATTTCCTTCATTTTTTTGATGATGGACTTCGTTTCCTTCATTTGGGTTATATATTTATTTAGTGTTGTTTTGCCTTTATAAGTTGGGTGTTACGGTTTGCATGTTAAAAGTTCATTTCGTGGTTTTAACCAACAAAAAGATCATCTCATCAAGCAAAAAAACCAACAAAAAGATCTTCAACAAAAAAGAAGAAGTCAAGTCTATTTGTTTCTAAGAAAATATATTCTATCTTCAACAAAAAAAACTATATTTTTATCTTTTTAATTATATTTTGGTGGTCAAGTCAAGTCTATTATAAACTACGAAGTCATTCAGGTCTGTCTTCTTTAATGACATAATAAACATACACGTTCACATTTATTAGTTAACAAATCGTACATATCCATGTATAATATGAAAGATTATATATAATTCTCATGTTTGTGAGATAAAACCATTTATGCATCAATCTATTACTTGGAAACCTAGAAAGAGACAAGGAAGTTAACGAGAGATAAAGTAGTAATAGTCATTTTCATAGTAAATTGAGGGTATAACTCGTATCCGCTAGACATAGACAATTCTATAATCTCAATACTTGATCGAAGATAAGTTTGAAAGGTATTCTCATCCCTTAAAAATAAAGTTTCGCAGGTGTCCGAAGAAGAATATATTCTACAAAGATAACTCTTCCGAAAATGGGAAGCTGGGAACCATCTATGTAATAATGGGGGAAAATGTCCTTTTTAGAATATATCTTCTCCTTCAACGATTAAAATTATACCTCCTAAAATTATGTTTCACAAATTAATTAAGATTATATTTCTATTTATCTTCTTCTTCGATAGCTCCCGAACTTATCTCAAAGGGTAAATCATACTTCTCAAGCTTATATTCAATTTCTGTTCTATGACTAAGATTATGCCCCTAAACTTATAAGAGCTGTCTGGATAGGCCGACATAACTTATACATTTGATAGAGCTGTAGTGGTTATACCCTGGTTGAGTTACAAAACTACAAGTCAACGGGTGAGAATGGAAAGTGGGACAATTGGGGAACTTAACCCAAATTAGAAAAAATGGTAAAACAACTAAAAAATGGTATTTTAGCAAATAAAGTCAAACAAGGTGGCCATTTAAGTCACTTCAAATTTCGCCCTAGCCTAGCGTGTTCTCCAAAATGAACGTGGCATTAAACCACGATATTCTCTCTCTCTCTCTAAAGCCCTACCCAGTACCGACTATGTCCACAGGACCATTAAAAAAACTTTAATTTGATCGCAATTAAACTTCCCGAACCTCTGAGATATTATTTTCACTTTCTCTCTCTAAAAACCCACAAAATTAGACGAAGAAGATATGCAGACATTACATTTACTTTCTCTCTCTAATCTCTGATCATTTTTGTATCTTCTTATTATTGTTTGATCAGACGAAGAACAAGTCTGATTCAAACAAAACACCATGTTAGAAGATCAGGTGGCATTCTTGTTGCAGAAATATCTTGGCAATTATGTCTTAGGTCTTAATAGAGAAGCACTGAAAATCAGTGTTTGGCAAGGTTCGATTATCTCTTCTTCTTCCAAATTTCTATTAGGTTTCTTGTTTCCGAAGAAATTGCTTAATTTGATTACTTCTTATTGATTTTTGTGGAATCGGACTAGTTAAAATCAATTTTTAGGTTTTACAGTGTACTGAAATTTGGTTGAATGTTAGTTGAGCATTTGCAATGTAGATAAGTAGGTAATTTGTAGAAACTCAAAGATAAAATTGGACCAATTTTGGATTAGTTTCAATACTTTTAGTTTAATTAGGTTGAGTTAAAGAAGAATTTAGAAATTTAGCATTAGTGTGAGTATCTGGCTATTGACTAGATTAGTATTAGTATTGAATAAGTTTTGAATTACTTCTCTGTGATCAGGTATTGGGATGTGGAAAATTATTTGAAAATCAAGTGTATGAACTCAAGTTACTGAATTTGAAAGCATTATGTTATATTGAACTTTGGAATTGGTGTGATATATTTGGTTAAAATTTAAGGGGCACATTTGATTGTATATATAAAATCTAGTGAAATATTGTCTTGCTTAAACCATATGGAGCTGCTTAGATGTGAGAATCAGCAAATAATCAGAATTTCACTCGTTCCACTATTCATACTTCAGTTGTAGTGAAATGCAAATTAACTAGGGAAAAATATGTTATTCTTGTTTGAGTTTGTGAATTCCTCAATTGACTCTGTTAAATAGTTCCGACTTTCTAATTTAGATTGGATCAGTACAATGTATATGAATTTCTGTAATAATTGGTAGATGGTATTTTGAAAGGTCATGAATTGCTACTTTAGTACTATCTATTCCAAGTAATCCAGTTTCATATCAAACTTTGAGCACCCTTACATGTATGTCATTGATATTGACATATTGTTTTTGTTAAGAACTTCATAATATAGATATTAGGCTCAGGACGCGGTATTTCTGTGGTCTTACGGCAGGACATCACTTACCTATCTATAGACGACTTTGCATTTCTCTCATTCTTATATTAAATGCATAAACTACAGGTGATGTAGAGCTCACAAATATGCAATTGAAGCCAGAGGCTCTAAATGCGTTAAAACTACCTGTTAAAGTTAAGGCAGGGTTTCTTGGATCAGTAAAAATTAAGGTATGTAACTCTAACTTAAGATTTTCATGATCTTAACCTCAAACTTCGTAACCCGAGAAAATGATGCCTGTGTCCCTCACTGCTATAGTGCAATCTAATTCAATATTGTCAAAAATCAGGTTCCATGGAGCAGGCTGGGGCAAGAGCCAGTTCTGGTCTATCTCGATCGTATTTTCTTATTAGTTGAACCTGCAACTACTGTTGAAGGATTTACTGAGGATGCTGTCCAGGAAGCTAAAAAGAGTAGAGTACGGGTAAGAGAGTACTGCATTAATTTGACTTACATCGGTAATAACCTAATAATAGTATACTTATCTTGTATACTCGATCCCTTGATTCACTGTTATAGACTAATTGTTTATTTGCATAATAGGATATGGAAATGAAGCTCTTGGAGACTCAACAACAACTGAAACTTGAGATGGTATGCTATTATACGATCATTTGGCTTCTTTGGTTTTGCTGAATTCATCTTGTATAGGATGGTTCTTGTAAGACATATAAATAGTGCAGTAATTCAGATTTTTTTTGAATTAGAGATAATATTTTATTTATGTGAAAAAAGTATACATGGGTAATACATCAAAACTATTCCAAGAAATGCTAAAAGAGTGAACTATAGCGAAAGTAGCTTCAAGTTTGAAGTAAATTGTCTAAGAAAATATCAAAAAGTGCAATAGAAAATAGCATACCAAAGAGGCAAACCTCTAGCGTACGAATGCTCACATGGTAGCATACCTATACGCTTACAACATAGAGGACCAATCCACATTCCAAGTAAGACAGTTCCAATGTTACGTAAAACTTTTCTGTGAATCTTTTAAACTTATGAAACTAAATGTCGTTTAATATAATTGAAACTGCTATAACAAAATATAAATACCAACTTATCTTGGTTGCTAAATACTTATAATAGGGGCATCCTCTATGGACCACCCGGCTAAATCAAGATTAATAAATAATGGTACCTCTAATAAAATTCATATATCGAGCGAAAAAATGGTTACACCACTGTGATGGTGTATCTCACGATAGTGACGAATGATGATTTAACTAGTCCCCAGTTAAAAATGTTACCTTTTCTTTGTATAGACATCCTTATTAGTTTTTATTCTACATTGTTTGCTACAGAACACATCATGGCTTGGATCGTTGATCAACACAATAATTGGAAACTTGAAGCTCTCTATTACCAATATCCACATTAGATACGAGGATCTCGAAAGGTAAAAGACTTTTAAGTATGTAGTTGCTGTAATCTTTTGCCGAATTAGAAGTCTAACATCTCTTTTTTTGGTAGCAATCCTGGTCATCCTTTTGCAGCTGGTTTAACCCTAGCGAAACTTGCGGCCGTGACGGTGGACAATGATGGGAGGGAAACTTTTGCAACTGGAGGGGCACTACAACGTATTAATAAGGTACCTACTTTTTCTATATCTTGTTCTTGTCTTTTTAGGAATTAATTTGGTAAACTTTGTTCAACTATCTAAATCATGGGTGATGAGGGGAATAGTTGGATAAGAAAGTGGTATTTCTAATACAAGAGAAATGGAAAATTATAAGCCTCTTTGAGTGTGGATATTACAATAAAAGTCAATTTTCTTAGTTAATGTATGGGCCACCGCTTCGGGAAAGAGAGAGAAAGAGGACAATGGCGGTCTGCTGGAGACGACCCTCTATGGTGTGAAGGGAAGAATGTGTTGAAAAAATAAGCCACTCCTTATAGGTGATCAGTTTACCTAAAGTTTTTCTCTAATGCAGAAAATTAGGATCTTGGATGCAATGGTGATTAAATAGAACATAACCACGAAGTAAATAAAAAATAATGACATGGAAGATTTATAGAGGTTCGGAGCAAGTCCTACGTCCTACTTCAGACGCCCCAAGCTAATCCACTATGAACTCGAAGTTACAACATACCCGAGTTACCGTACACAAAAGTCTAGTGCAATCCCTGGTTACCAATTATCTCACTACAACTCTCATCCTCACATTTACAAAGCTCTCTGTTGATCTCAAACTCTCTTTTACTCTTTCACTTATACAAAGGAGACTTGAGAATGGATAATCAATTTGATGAATGAGGGAAGCTATTTATAGCACTCCATCATCCGGATGAGAAAGAGAGAATTAAATTGGTCGCCCAATTTCCTTCCATCCATTTAATGCCAAGCTGCATTTTCTTCCTTAGACCAGGAAGGATGGCCATACTAGCTTCCTTCAAAGTAACGTGGCAGTAGCCTTTTAGACTTTTATCCAAACATTAACTCACATTTGACCCCACCATATAACAGAATGCCCCGCAACCAAAACAGTATTCCCGAAGTGACGACATAATGTATGCTGGGTAAGTCATTGGCATTAACGGTTATGTAGAGCTGGTTGTAGGCAATGTCTGCTTCCTGTTGTATAATGCTTTATACAGGTTTTTCCAACTAGAATCTAAAAAGAGTTTTGTCAACAAACCCTTAGCTAGAGTGGTTACCAAGTTGGTCCATCCTGTAGGTCTCGGGGTCGAAAAATAAAAACCTAAAAATAATTTTATTTGGGTAATAATGAATTTTTCCTTTTGCAGTCTGTGGAGCTCGAAAGGCTCGCGTTTTATCTGGATTCTGATATCAGCCCGTGGAAAATTGAGAAACCCTGGGTTGATTTGTCTCCTGCAGAGTGGAGTCAGGTATACATGCTTTCTCATAATTCCGTTGCTAGATGATGCTTACATACATAATGACAATATTAAACTTCATTGGGATTCAGGTGTTTGAAGTTAGCAATAACTCTTCACAACCAACTAATGCTCTGAAGGAGCATTGCTATATCCTGCAACCAGTGACAGGGAACGCTAAGTACTCAAAACCAAGGCAAGATGAATTTAATAATCCAGGCCAAGCTCTACAGAAAGCAGAAGTTTACTTGGATGATGTTACACTTTGTTTATCGAAGGTCTGACTTTCTATCTTTTGCTGTTGAGTTTGTAAAATGGTGAATTCTAATAAGTTGTTGGTTTGTGAGTTCAGGATGGATACAGAGATATTTTAAAACTGGTTGAGAATTTTTCTGCCTTTGATCAACGTCTGAAATATGCTCATCATCGTCCACTTGTCCCTGTAAAATCAAATCCTAGAGCTTGGTGGAAGTATGCTTGCAAAGCTGTGTCTGATCAGCTGAAAAAGGCCAGGTAAGGAAAGTCTATGTTAATTCGGTTAGTGAGTCTTGGTAGCTGGAGAAAAAGGCCTGTTTAATTTTTATCTTTGGTGCTAGTGTCACTATGACTGTCTAATGATCAGAATCATTTTCCGTTGAAGTTTCCACTCGAACTATCTTAGAACAATTGTCTGACGTATAACTATTCGTATGTTGCCAAACTTCATTTAACTTGTCACACATGAAATTGCAATATAGACTCTTGAGAAGTTTTCAGCACTCCTGTCACTTTAGATCAGGGTTAACGAGATTATCAATGACTTCGCTTGTTTGTAGTCTATAGATAATTTTTCTAAGAAAAAGCATAATGTTATTTTTTTGAACAGATAGGGCATAATTTTGTTTTTTGAACAAAAAGGCATAATGTTATTAGACGGGTAGCAAAGCAGTATATATGTATTTATTATTATTATCATTATTTTTCTTATTATCATTATTGTTATTAACACTATTGTTATTATCGTTATTGTTATTATGATAAAGATTTATTCAAAGTTTTCAAAAAAGAAATTGTTGTTATTATCATCATTATTATTGTGTTATACTAAAAGGATTCCATTAGGCAAATAAGAGAGGCTAGCCTACTCTTGTCATCTTAGGATAGCCCCACGGCCACATGCGTCACTATACTGTACTTTGTCTCTAGACATTTAAAACTAATCATATCTAGGCGTTTTTGTATTTTCATGTTGTTATGTATGTTACTATTAGTGATGAGGAAGAAAACATCACATGTGGACCCTATGACCATCTCAGCCGGCTACAACCGAGAATCAATATTTATTGTGTTATCGTTGTTGCCATGTTTAACTTTATTGCTTTGATTGGGGGTTATAAACCCCAGAGAGGAGTGTTATAGGTCTCCCAGAGATAAATCTTCGAAGCCACAGATTTCTGTAATTTTGGATATAATATATTTTTGGCAGTAAATTTAGGAGTTAGAAAGTTGAAGGAAACCCCAATTGAAGCTTTAGGTTACGTGTTTACATCAACTAGTCAATTAAGGTGTTCCTTGATGTCTCTCACACCTTATATACATGTACAATATAACCCACGCATATATCAGCCACCTTACTTCCTCACCTGATGTCAGCGTCTTGCAGTACCAGACTTTTTACATTGAGTGTGTTTTCCAAGATGCTGTGAGATCAGATAGGCAAGTAAGTTGTACAGATTTTGGAGGGATGTGTTTCATTGCATGTTTTACGCTGTTGGATTGAACAAGTTCTATTTTCTATGAGATTGGCTTTCCATTTTTGGCTTTTATGTATTACCTTTAATTTTAATGAAGTAATGACTACATCCCCTGACATTTGTATGAAAGCATTTATTTCATTGCATATATTTTATTTTTCGTTGTGGTTGTCCTTTGTTGCAGTGGTAAACTAACATGGGAACAAGTCTTGAGGTATACAAGCTTGCGTAAGAGATACATATCTCTTTATGCTTCTTTGCTGAAAGCTGATGTCAGTCGGATGGTAGTTGATGATAATGAAGAAATTGTGAAACTAGATCGCGAGCTTGACATTGATCTCATTCTTCAGTGGAGGTATTTAGTTTATATAATGTCTGTGAGAATAGTCCCACATGGGAGAAGGGGTAACTAGCAACCACAAATATATTTTTTTCGAATAATTTGAAAAGAAAAAGGATTACAAAGCCCCAACTGGCATTAGGAAAAGAAAATTACAAAAGGGCAATGAAAGAATCCCAGAATTCCACCATGCTAACAAAAGAAAAAACACTAGCCTAATAGAATTTTCTACTCCAATGGTAAATGAGCCATTTAGCCGAGAAGAAGATGCGCTCTTTTGATAATGTTTTGTTGTTGAAGATGGTTTCGTTTCTACCCTTCCAAATAGCCCATATAGTAGCAAAAGGAATCATATCTAGGATGATCTTCTTATGTTTGCTTCCCTTCATCCCTTTCCAAGCTAGAATCACTTCAGAGGTTGAGTTGGGTAACACCCAAGCGATACCCAAACTATGAATGAAACTATTCCAAATACTGTGAGAGAACGATCATCCAATGAACAAGTGATTTACAGATTCTTCATCTTTTCCACAGAGAGGGCATTTGTTAGGGGCAATTAGACCTCTTTTCCTTAAGAAATCAGTAGTGCGGATCTTCTCTTGGCAAGCAGCCCAAAAGAAAATGTTGATCCTGTAAGGGATTGAGTTTCTCCAAATGGCAGAGAAAATAGGAGGATGGTGCTCGTCTTCCTGATTGAGAAGGATATAGGCAGATCTGACTGATAGTTCTGGGAATCTAGAAGAAATCCAAACCCTGCAATCATCCTGGTCTGACAGAGTAATTTGATTGAGGTCATCCATTAGTTCATTAACATCCCGCAACTCCCAGTCGTAGAGAGTTCACCTCACTTCCAAATTCCATGAATTGGAGGATCTGTCGAAGAAGTTTGAAACAATACCCTCTTTGTTAGTGGATATTCTGAAAAGCAGCGGGAAAACTTCTTTGAGGGGTCTCTCTTGAAGCCAAATGTCCGACCAGAAGCTAATATTATTACCATTGCCAATCTTAAGCTTGGTGAGAGCTTTAAATCTATGCTATCTATTACAGATACCTTTCAAAACCGAGACACCATAGCTGCCTTTAGGTTGCCTAGTGATCCACCCATGCTCTGTTTCTCCATATTTATCCCTAATAATCTATCTCCAGAGATTCTCCTTTTCTCGGCAAAATCTCCAAAGCCATTTGGAGAGAAGAGCATCGTTCATATACCTCAACCTCTTTATATTCAGACCCCCTTGAAAAGTCGCAACAATGAATATAATGTCTAGGTCCTCTCCACTCATTGCCAATTGGTTTTGAGTTAGGCTAACCACGCCACACGTGAGGGGGCGTGTGAGATTAGTCCCACATGGGAGAAGGGGTAACTAGCAACCACAAATATAATGTATAGGTCCTCTCCACTCATTGCCAATTGGTTTTGAGTTGGATGATCACAAACTTGACAATGTCTTGCCATAAATTCAGTCTTCGACAGAAACTTTATTAGGTTAAATTGGGTGTTCCTCATTTTCCATAGGGTCGGTTTATCTGTTACGACATTGTAGAAGACATCTCTAGTTCGACATGCTCGTCTGGAAATACTGAAGTTCTTGATTTCTATTAATTGCATTGGGCTCCAAAGAGAGGCTTATGCAGTTCGTCAGGCAGTCTACCCCTCTTCCTTCTTTACAGGAAGTTGCATTGATCAAAATTTTAGTGTTGCGGTCCTAATAGTTGTCGTGTTGTCGTTTGACATTTCAAATCTGAAACAAGACAACTCTGAGGAGCTACAACCTCCTAGAAGGTGAAAGGGTAATCAAATCTTAGTTGGGCATGTGCTCCGGCACTCCTGGCTTCTAAGTTCTAGATTCCAGCCAAAATTGATTATATTTGATTTAGTTCATCTTTCCAGTCAAATTTAGTTTTTTTAAATGAGAAGGTCAAATATTACAATGAGCCACTAGGCGAAGGCCAAAGAGTAGTTTGTAATGATTGAAGATACTTTCATCATTCAATAATGAACGTTTATGCTCTGTTAATCTGTTTTGGAGTTGGGTAATTTCTATATCATCAATGAATTTGTACCAATTGATTTTTTTGTAAATACCAGGACTACACGAGTGCAAAAGACAGTCGTACATCATATATCAATTGGCTTGGATTCACCCTAAAGGCCATAGAAACGATCTTAAAAACCATTATTTATACCTTAATAACTCACAATCAATAAATGATTGATTTCCACCTCCACATGTTTCGATCCTGTGACCTCTTGGTTTTCGAAGTGGTTGCACAACCAAGTGAGCTAGTAGTTGTTTGGCATACCTATTTCTTAAGAAGACAAATTAAAGCTTGTTAGTTTCTCTAACCATGGGCGTACTCCCTCTCTTAATTCCTCTAAAGCTGTGCAAACATTGTTCACTCCTCTAATTCCAAATTTTCGTTGAACAATGTACATGTTTATTCGTTTGTAGGCTTTCCGGGAGGTAACTTTCATGATAGAAAATTATTCCACGTTGATTCTATAGGTCCTCATGAGTCATGAGTGACTCAGAATTTGAAGAAAAACTTCCAAATCTATGAGGAATCCTCCTGAAACAGTACATATCCTACAGTTTGTCAGTTTTTTTTGTACATGGGAAGCTCTTTGCCATTCGTTGTATGTAGCCTGGATGCGTAGCTTCATTAGGCATGCCTCCCATGTGAAGAAGACTACCTTTACGTACCAATTTCTGTGGTTGTTTATACCCCAAGTATTAACATGCTTCTGGAAGTTCATATGTTCACATCGACTTAATCTGGGTATAATTGTGAGCGATTTTCTATCATTACAATGGTTAAAGTATATAGATCTATTATCCCAACACCACACAAGTCGTTTAGTCTACATTCTTTCTTATATTATTAGTTGCAATTGTGTTAAATATATTACACACAGCTGTACCGTTCGTTTCTTTCTTTCAATATATATTCATTCAAACTTCCAAAAATAAAATAAAAATATATTACACATAGAACATAAAGTGAATGCTGTTTGTCCAAAAGGATTGTTTAAAATTTTAAATGGTAGTCATCTTTGTCTTTAAGTTAGTACAGGTGACAGAGGGTTTTTCCTTTTATCGTATTCCATAATTGGGAAGAAAAATTACTAAGGAGTTTTAAAGATTAATGCATCGTCTGGATGTTATATTTGGTCGTTTGATGGCACTGGTGACTTTTTAGAGTAGTTATTGAAGTAAAATTGGTTTTTGGATCAAAAGGGAAAGCAAATATATAAGTAATACCTATTTTAGTTTTGCATGTTGATACAACAGAATGCTACATTATACTGTATACGTTACTCATTGACAAGTATTTCATTTTGGTGCTTGTTATGCAGGATGTTAGCTCACAAATTTGTAGAACAGTCAACAGATCTCTCCTTGAAAAAACAGAAAACAAGTAGCTCATGGTGGTCGCTGGGATGGTTGATTATTTACCTCTATACTGTATCTATTCATGTTTTTTTAGTAGTTTATTGTGGACTCTTTAGTAATTACAAGTTACAACAACACTACATTCAGGTCTACATCCTCAGCTAAGGATGAAAATGAGCCTTGGCATTTTGGTGATGAAGACTGGGAACGGCTAAATAAAATTATAGGTTACAAGGAAAGTGACGCGGGTCAGATACTGACAACTCAAGCTAAAGGTAACCAGTTGCTTACCTCACTGGAAGTTCACATGAGACACAATGCTTCAAGGCTTGTAGCTGAAGCTCAAACTTGCCTTGCTGAGTTATCATGTGAAAGCCTGGATTGCTCTGTACAGCTATATTCGGAGACAAAAGTTTTTGATCTCAAGTTGGGATCATATAGATTATCATCACCGAATGGCCTTCTTGCTGAGGTTTGAACTCTTAACTGTGCTTATATCTTCGGAGTTGCTAAGTTAAACATTCCTTTGCCAAAAACCTAGTTCCTTGCACAGCTCTCCCTCACATTGTAAACTTTTCTAATGTTAATGCAGAGTGCGGCCATGAATGATTCCTTAGTTGGTGTCTTTTCCTTGAAACCCTTTGGTACAGAAGTGGACTGGAGTCTGGTAGCAAAAGCTTCTCCATGTTATGTGACTGTATGTTATCTTGCCTTTTACTTTTTTTATCTTCACTTTGCATAGTTTTGTGGGCGTTCATCGATTAACTGTTTTCGTCTCCAGTATTTGAAAGACTCAATCGACCAAATTATGAAGTTCTTTGAAAATAGTGCTGCTGTTAGCCAGACCATATCAATGGAAACTGCAGCTGCCGTGCAGGTAGTTTAACTAGTGTATGAACTTTTCTTTGTTCAAGTGAACTCTTATTTTATTCTCATTAACATGTGGTCTTTATTATTTGTCTAGATGACGATTGATGGTGTCAAGCGCAGTGCCCAGCAACAAGTGACAAGAGCGTTAAAGGATAGATCCAGGTTTGCTTTATCGCTAAAGATTCCACTGAGAAGTTTATAGATCGGATTTAAACTTTGCAACCCTGGCAAGGGCATTACTAACGTTTTCACTTTATCTATACAAATGTTTGTTATATACTTAACAAAGGAACAAATGATCTTTGTTTGAATGACTTCCACTTAATGTTTGTTCATGGGATTGCGTAGCATGAAATGATAAAATATGCGTGATACGAATACCTTATATGGTTGACTGATGCTACTCTGTTTACTTTTAGGTTTTTCTTGGACTTGGATATTGCGGCTCCCAAGATTGCAATTCCTACGAAATTCTCTCCAGACAACTCCCACGCAACTAGACTTCTCCTTGACTTGGGAAATTTTAAGCTTCGCACACAGGTTATCCCTCAACTTTCATGCCCTAGTTGTACGATCATGCTTAGAATGTTCAGTCTCTATATAAATTTTTTATGTATCTGCAGGATGACGGTGAAGTAGAATCACAAGAGGAAATGGATATGTATTTGCAGTTCAATTTGGGCTTAAGTGATGTATCTGCTTTTTTGGTGGATGGCGACTATCATTGGAGTCAAAATCTCACTGACATGTCTGTTGCTCCTAATCAATCAAGTTATATTAGCTTTTTGCCTGTCATTGAGAAATGTGGGTTAGTTGTGAATCTTCAGCAGGTAAAGACTACCTAGAGTTACTTTAGGTATTTGTTTATGGACTGATCTTGGCACACTTTAATTGTCGTTCTTGTGTTACCATTTACAGATACGCTCAGAGAATCCTTCCTATCCCTCAACAAGAGTCGCTGTGCGCCTGCCTTCCTTGGGATTCCATTTCTCTCCAGCTCGTTACCATCGATTAATGCAAGTTGTAAAGATCTTTCAGAATGAGGAAAGTGAAAACTCAGATTACCTGCCTCCTTGGACTGAAGCTGATTTTGAAGGATGGTTGTCTGTTCTTGCTTGGAAGGTTTAAAAATAAATAAATAGAAATTATCTTTTTCTTTTTTGCATTTGTTTTCGTCATAGACAAAAGCTATAAGTATTATTTTCTTGACGTTCATTTGTTATGCTGTAGGGTGTAGGAAATAGAGAAGCTGTATGGCAACGTCGATACTGCTGTTTAGTTGGTTCATTTCTTTATGTTTTGGAGAGTCCGCAGTCCAAAAATTACAAACACTATGTCAGGTAATATCCCAATTTTCTTGTTCGTCTTTGACAATGGAAGCATCCAATAAAAATAATTAGTTGGAAAGGTTTTGAGAAATGAAAGATAAGTAGGACGAGAATCCGAGAACGAGATCAGGAAATCATTCATTTGTTATGACATATGTCGTCCAGAGTTATGTAATTTTTTGATGCTTTATTGCTTGCACGTGTTATTGACTTTAGCGAGGTTGACTTCATTGAAAATTTCACGATACTCTATAGGATTGATTCTTCACTTATTTAATGTATTTCATTTTGTTTCGACTTTTAGTTTTTCTTAGCCATAACAATTAACAAGTAACAATCAATATTTGAAGTAACAAACATGGTTACTTGTTCTTGACAGGCCCCCACTAGGTTTCTGGAAACACTAAAGAACTAAACATAACTTCAAATTTGCTATTTGAAGTGTTAGCCAGAAATCCAAATTGAATATGTTCCACTTCAGTATTTGAAAATCAGAAAATAAAAAAATTAGTTATTCTATTAAGACAATGGGATTTGGAGACTTGGTGAGAGGGAAATTCTTTGTAAAATTTGAGTTTTAATAACTTCCAGTAATCTCATTTTTATGCCATCAGCCTATGTGCCTTTCTTGATTAGTTAGTGTATGTCTCTTGCTCCAGTTTACGAGGAAAACAACTATACGAGGTTCCAGCAGAGTTAGCTGGGGATGTGGAGCATATTTTGGCTATCTGTGATAGTGGGCAATCCAACATTAAGGTCAGATTTGTGTTGTCATTCTTTACCAATTTATTTCATCTAGTTTACTCTGAGATCGGTTCTCTCAACTTCTGTTATTATTTTTAGGTTCTCGAAGATGCGAGTGCACTAATTTTGCGATTCGAATCCGAAGATTCAAGGAAAATTTGGCAGAGGCGCTGTCAAGGAGCGATTTATCGCTCATCGGTATATGAGCTTACTGTGTCAAAACTTTCAGCATGTCAACTTCACGTATAGTATGATCACCATATGTTTGTAGAGGACACCAATCTCCTCTGTAACTTCTTTATGCAGGCATCTGCTCCTATTGCTGCTCTGGGTGATACTTCTTCGGATTCGGGAGATACGGAAGCTGAATTCGATAACAATGACATTGATTTGGTGGAGACAGAGAGTGTCTTTTTTACTGGTGCTCTTGATGAGTTAAAGATCTCTTTTAGTTATAATCAAGTAAGAAATAAATGAAGTTCATGCATTTTGTGTTTGGATCTTGTAAAGTTGTAGTATCACGATCATACTGTATTGCTTACAAAACGATACTCAAGGTTTCTGTTATTTTTTTTCTAATTTTAATTTTTCCATTTTCTAGAATGACCTTCCTTTCAAGCCGATGCTTTTGGCTGAAGAAAGTCGTTTATTTGAGTTCCGTGCCATAGGGGGTCAGGTATCTTTTATATTTTACTTGCACACATACTGTAATGCTGATTTGGAGTTTTTGTTTTTGTTATTTTTATATTTGAATGAATTCTTTGAAGGATGAAACTGTGGATTTAGAGTTCTGTGAACTGTGTCTCCATGAGGTTTGATCTTATGCACATTTACAGGTGGAAGTATCCATTAGAGGAAAGGCCATGTTAATTGGAACTGTATTGAAAACCCTGGAAGTCGAAGATTTAGTCTTGTACGAGGGATTGACTCAGCCTCGTTATCTGGCAAGGTCTTTCATCAAGCAAACAGATACTAGTGATGCATCTGAATTGTTTTATGATCTTGGATCCCGAAGATATAGCAGCAGTGACCTAACTCAAAATGAAGGAGAAGATAATTTTTTCGAAGCATCAGAGAATCTAGGCGAACCCACCGACAGTCCTGCACAAATGCTAGAAAATAAGCCATTTGCAAATGACAAGCTTGTAACTAAACCTCCCAGCTTTAGTCGTATTGATGGTATTCTTCCTGATTATGAGCGTCAAACTAGAATTGAGGGCATGATCACTGATTCATTGGATAGTTTTGTCAAAGCTCAAATTGTTATACATGACCCGAACTCTTCGCTCTATAATAACGTTGATAACGAGGTTGCTGCTTCTTCCCTTTGCGTGAAATTCGTCCACTATTTTGTTTTAATTTCTACTGAGTAGTTTTATTCTTGCTTGTAGGTGGTGGTGACTTTGGCAACATTGTCATTTTTCTGCTACAGACCAACGATTGTTGCGATTCTGAAATTTGTGACCGCCATTAACGTTTCTGATGAAAGTTCACATGCTTCAAGTGACAAGTCTTCAGCCGAACGAAAAGATAGTTCATGGGAAGATACGACTGACGATCAAAACTTGTCAGCAGTTCAAGAGCCTGCTGTGAAAGGGTTGCTTGGAAAGGGAAAATCCAGAGTTATTTTCTATTTATCATTGAATATGGCTCGTGCAGAAATCTTATTGATGAAAGAAAATGGAATGAAGCTTGCTACTCTATCACAGAATAATTTTCTTACGGATATCAAGGTTAGTTGGGACTGTCTTTTGCTTTGGATCTCTGTCTTTGTTGCTTTTTCTAATGTTAATTAAATTTGTTTTGCGTTGTGAAGGTTTTCCCGTCTACTTTTAGCATAAAGGCTGCGTTAGGAAATCTGAAAATTAGTGATGACAGTCTCCCTAGTAGCCATTCATATTTCTGGGTCTGTGATATGAGAAATCCCGGTGGCAGTTCATTTGTTGAGGTATATTTATTTTCTGATTTTGCATTCCGTGTACTCAGATTTTCTTTTACATGCAAAACCAAATTTCCATCTGATGTTCAAAATTGTTGGACTAGCCTGATCCAGATTGTGTCGCGTGGGCCTGTTTGCTCGTCCCAGTTGGCTACATAAGTATTCCCGTTCTTCCACTAATAAATTTACTAATGAAAATTTTGGATTAATAAAAAAACATGCTGTAAGTAAGAGTTTGCTCGCCTAAGACAAGCATTTGTCAGTTATATTTGTTCATTTAATCAATTCTTACTCGATGGTTCTCTATTTAATGGAATCTGTGGTTGAGCACATATTTTGACAAGTGCCTGTAAAGGTACATATATGAATATATCTTGAATAGTATGGCAAAACTACATAGTTACGCATCATATCACAGATATTTTGTATTCTGCCCCTCGCCAACATAGCTCAAATATTTTATACATTTTGTAGTTCTAGTTTTTGCGCCAAGGTTTCTTTGGAAAATCGTGTAGGCTGTAGTCTTATCTGAATGAAACACTCAAGGCTCTCGCTGGATTTAAAGATACACATTTGCTCAACATTATTAGCAACAGTGGAGTTTTTTCAGTTTTATCTTTGTTCAATAATTCTTTTGAATCCTGTTTATTTGTTAGTTATTTACAAAAGATAGTAAATGTCTGTTGAACCTTCCACCAACTTGTTTATATCAGAATGCCTGGAAGTTAACTCTCACTAAGTCTTTGAACCAAGTGGTCCAAAGATACAGACATACAGTTGTGTACTTGTATTACAATAATGCGCCATATTGCCATATAAGGACTTCTAGCACATAAAATGATGAAAATAATAGCATTCTTCTATTTGTTATTAAAGTAATTCTTTTTTTGGTCAAGCAGCTTGAGATATTCAGAATATTCTCGTCTCTGTTAGTCTTTTCTTCGGACTAGGTTAAACTTGGAAAAGAAATCTAGTCGGTTCAGTAAAGAAATTTGAAATGGGGCTTGATTTTGAAGCCCATTATTTAGGTTTGGTCACTGAGAAAGTCAAATCGCTGACACTATCAAACAGCATAAACTATTATCACTTACGGTGAAAGCCTTTGCTGCTTCTTTTTGGCATCAAATATGAATCTAACACAGTTCTCTAGATTGATGGGTAAATTGTCTTTATTACTTATTGATTTAAATAAATGAATAAATATTTACCCGCATGCAGCTGCTGTTCACGTCGTTCAGTGTTGGTGACGAAGACTATGAAGGTTATGATTTTAGCCTTTTCGGGCAGCTATCTGAAGTGAGAATTGTCTACCTGAACCGCTTTATCCAGGAGGTAAAAGATATTTCTAGCTGGACCAATTGTTTTTTCAAATTCATATCTGTATTCTCATTAGCTGTTCTTACTAGGACCCATTTGCAGGTTATAAATGTTATTTGTTCATTTATTATTTGCAGATTGCGAGTTATTTCATGGGTCTTGTTCCCAACGACTCCAAGGATGTTGTAAAAGTAAAAGATCAAGTAACGAATGCGGAGAAGTGGTTCACTACAAGTGAAATTGAAGGATCACCTGCTTTAAAGTTGGACCTTTCGCTTAACAAGCCCATTATAGTGATGCCCAAGAGAACAGACAGCCTTGAGTAAGTCTACTCCGTCCTCTTTATAATCCATTACAAGGATACCTAGAAAGTAGCATTAGTTTGATATATTTCACTGTTCTTAACAGATAATGGTAGTACTTTAATTTCTTAATTGCAGCTATTTGGAGCTTGATGTGGTTCAAATAACTGTACAGAATAAGTTTCAATGGCTTCAGGGAGACAAAAACGAAATGGGTGCTGTCCATTTGGAGACACTAACTGTCCAGGTAAAATATATATAATCAGGAAATTGGGCGGAGGCACAATTTCCTGTAGGTTTTGGTAACAAGATGTGCATAGTTTTTTGTAGGCTTGGGCTCCCTATGCATATTCCCGCAAACTATGGGCAAGTTTTAAACAATATGTGTGAGCTTCTGCAAACTTTACATATGCAAATCTCTGTAAACCTTACGTAGGGAGCTGAAGCCTCAAAAAGTTCATTGATCCTTTTTTCCCCACAAAAAATTGGCTTAAGCGGTTTTGCCAATTTTCGTTTATATGATTGCTGAGATCCTTGTACTTTAATGCCGGCATATTTTCACTAAAATGACCAAAAATCTCCATTTCAGACTCCACGTCAAGAGTTCTTTCTTAGTATTGCCATTTTATTTGTTTCCAACAAGTGACAAAGCGAACGGAAATTTTCAATGAACAATTTGTTTTCCCAGCTTTAGAGATTATTTCGGTACACTTTGGTTCCGGAAGAGCGCATATATGTCAATGCGACATATGGAAAGAGTATCCGTGTCGAACTGCCAAGATGACCAAAGATGTCATGTGTGGCATCCATGTCCTTGACATTGCAAGTGATGATGCTCTTGGTTCCGGAAAAACTAATATATGTCAATGCGACATATGGAAATAGCGTCAGTGTCGAACTGGGAGGGATGACCAAAGATGTCATGTGAGGCACCCATGTCCTTGACATTGCAAATGATGATACTGACGTATCCCATGACACCATGTGGCTCTGCCAATTTAAAGGGGTGAAAAATCCCACAGACATGAGTATGAAGTCCTCTTTTATCCAACAAGTAATGAGCTTTTAACCCCAAATTCTTGAGAAGGGATGCCTGAGATTAGGTATCCAACACAAATATAACACACCTTATTGTGAGAGATTGCCCCACGAGTTGCAAATAGACACTTCAGTTGAATATCATCCAACAACTTGAGGTTTAGGAGGTTTTCTTTGTCAAAGGACAACCCTAAATTGCCTTCCTCCGACTTGGTCTCTGGAATTTATCTTTTAGAAAGTTGAAGAGCAATAAAAGAGGCCACAAAAAGCATGTTACCCAAGGATTGCAATAGGTTGTTGCTGGAAAATCATTTATTTTACCTAGTAACACAACTATTAGTATAATGTTAACCTCATAAAAAATGGTTTTATATCAACTATTTTAATAAGGTGAAGTAATTTATTCCATTTTTGAGGTCAAAATATGCCAATTTTTTGAAGTTACGTGTTCATCGGTTTTATTTACTTATGTCCACTGAATAATCATAAACTGCTGCTCTCTTTTCGGGGAATGCTATGTACTTGATCATTTTATTTTTCCTGCTAAAGAATATGAAAACTATATAGCTTCCAACTCCAAATACTTGATATACTTTTTTTTGTGAAGACTATTTTATCATGAGTGAAGGTGTACGATGATACATACGCTGTAAAGTAAACAATGCCGGATGCCCTTGCATACATGGATGTGTTATTCACTTCTGCAAAATGGTGCAGGTTCAAGACATCAACCTGACTGTTGGTACTGCTACGGGACGAGGTGAAAGTATAATTCATGATGTTGTGGGGCTTTCTGTTGTTATTAAGAGGTCACTTCGTGACTTGTTGCATCAAATTCCAACCACAGAGGCTGCTATAAAGGTAATTCTGTACATTTTCTACCTAAAGGAAGTGTGATGAGTTTCTTACTTGTTCTCGGCCAAGATCTCCATTGAGCACACAAAATTTATAGTAATTACATTCATATGTGTATTCCTTCTTCATTGCTTTTCTGCATCTCTCGCTTTCCAGATAGGAGAGCTAAAAGCGGCCTTATCTAACAAGGAGTACCAGATAATATCAGAATGTGCATTGTCTAATTTGTCAGAGACTCCAAAACCTGTTCCGCCATTGAACCAACAGAACCAAAATATTGAGGCTCCTTCAGATATTACAATGGAACTCTCAGTTCCTTTGCCGTCCGGCGTTGAGGTTGAAAGTCAAGATAGCGAGGTGTGGGTTGCTATGAAAGTTTCAGTTACCATTGATTTGGTGGAACTGAGTTTGCATTCAGGGGAAACACGAGATGCTGCATTGGCTACTGTTCAGGTTTTGATTCTAACCTAGGGACTTCTTTTCTGTTTTATGATTTTCCGGAAAAATTACACTCGACTAACAAAAACCAGGTTAGAACATGACATCCGGCGAGCATTCATTTCTATAGAAGGAGACCAAGTAGAAACTTTTAAGAATTAAACTCATGAGCAGAAATTGCAAGGCTTTTGACTGCAGTTAGGACGGCAAGTTGAAACTTTCAAGAATTAGATTCATCAGTAGAAATTATAAGGCCGTTGACTGAATTTAAGGAGGCCAAGTAGAAACTTGTAGGAACTAATCTAATCAGTAGTAATTTAAAGGCCATTGACTAGATTGATGCGTTGCATGCTAAACACTTGTGATTATGGAAAATTGAGATACCATAATGATACAAGGCCCGATCTGCTTCAAAACTAAGGCACTCATTTGACCTGATGCCGGAACTATAATGTCAAGATAACAATCAAATAATAATAACAAAGATAAAAATAACTCATTTGTAGATAAGTTTATCCGTAAAATACTATGAAATTCCTTTTGGGCTCTTTATATGAATAACTCCTCCGCAACATGTATAACCCCTTACTACAACACTGAAGAACTTCTCCCCCTAATTATTATTGATATAGCGCCGACCATCCCATTCAGTAGGAAGTGCCCCTAATACTTTATTACTATTACTTTTGTTACTTCTAATAGCAAGTAGAGAAATAAGCACATTTGTAATATTATTAATTATAGAGTTTCGGTCAAAGAAGAGCCTCGCCGACTAACTAGAATAATTGTAATTACGAACTGATATAGTTTTGGCCACTCGTAGAGACGCTCTTACCCTATAAAAGGACCCCTTGTATACATTTTATCGTCAAGTTGTAGCAATAGTCACTCATCAGCCAATGGAGAGCTTGAGGCCTTTGGACAACATATAGATGTCTTCTCTTTAAAGTATAAGTATAAGAACATCGTAACTTGCCTAAGATTGTATGGTAATATTAAGTATGGTTGTAAAACAGTCACACTGTTCAGTATGGACAAAGAAGTGGAAACGCTAAAACAGTGAAGTGAAGACTATACTTTAACATTATGAGGAGTAGGAAATGACTTCCAAGCCATATCCAGTGTTGCAAACAATGCCTCCTAGGGTCTTAGATTTGAGTAAAGTCCTTAAATGATTCTATATCGTCCTATTTTTCCTCTTAGCCCAAAAGTAAATAAAAGTAAGTATCATCATGTTGATTTACCAAATTCTGTCCTCCTATTTGAGAATTGACCTGTTCTGTGTGTCCTGATTCGCCTATAAGATCGCATGTGGAATAACCGGATGGAACCTCATAGATTTTTAATTCTTCTTTAAATTTGTGCCCTAACAACGAGGACAAAATAACTAAATAAGATACTAAAATAATCTGGAAGAGCCCATCCAAAAAGCACCACAGTTTCAGTATATCTTCCTAAACGTATTAGAACTCAGAATAGCCACTTCAAGACCAAATGTCCAAACATGAGGTTTTCTGTTTTAACAATATTTTCAGAAGATGATTGAATAGGTTAAGAAGGAAAAATAATCAAAAGAAAAGAATGTAAACCAAGTGCGGTGGCAACATATCGCCCAAGTACCCGGGCTATATCAACTAAAATCCTGCCTACCAACAATATTAACAAAATAACAGTGATATTAAAGAAACCAACCTTCAACATGATCCCTCTCTGCATGTCTCACCTTATTACAAAGGAAAAGTGTCCTGTTTAATCAACCAACTCGTTTAGGACAATCGTTTCAGACTGTTGCATACTTTGTTCCATATCCAACGCAAGCTACAAAGTAGTTGACCCTTTAAATGTCCCTCTTCCACTGAATTATGTTCACATGATATTTTTTAGGACTGTTCACTGCTTAAGATCTTGGGAGGGGATGCCCACGTTAAAATACTATTTTTTTGAAACATGATTTTGAGGATGTCATGAAGTTAGTAATAATACACTTTTGTTATGGTTCCAAGGAAGAACAAACACTCTAGCTTCACCCAAATCCATCCCCTTGCATTATAAAGGGTAGAATTCTCTTGGCGCCCTGGAAGTTTGTTCGTCAAACAGAAACTAGAATACTCTATTTCCTATTACATTCACGCTGATTGACAAATAAAGTTGCTCAGTAAGCCTGCTATAAAAACCCCTACAGTCTCGGTGTTTGGGTTTGTAAATTGAAGAGTGACATGTTTTCGATGATCCGTGTGATATTTGATAATGAAATAGCAGCATGTTCAATTGGAAAATCTGAAGGGACTGAATTTTATTTGGTTAGAACTTAGAATCCTGAATAGCGACTCTTCCTTAGGTGTGTATTTCCAACAGGCCATGGGCTTATGGTTCATTTTGGCACGTTAATGGGACTCCCGTCCACGGAAGGCAATTAGTTGCCCAAATGTCCAAAATGGTAAAGAAGTCCTTTTTGGCCTTCTACCTGAACTAATTTAGAGTGTATTCCATTTATTTTGAAATAACGCTTTCAAGCTCATGCACTTCTTCGGCTTCCTCTCATTGAGATTGAACAAACCTAAACGGCTAAACCATGGATTCCCTTACCCCCACTAACTGAACAACCCTAGTTTCTCTCTCTAGAAGTTTGATAACCTAGTTTGTCTTTCTACTTTTCTTTAATCTCATAGTTTTCGAAGTTCATTACATTAGGAAATCTAATCGGTCAATCCATGTATTGCTTAAATAAATTGTTTCTGGTGTTTTCCGGTGAATTATTACGTAATTGAATTATTACCTAATCGGATTAAAAAAGTTTGAAGTTTAGATGCGAAAATTCATAACAGATTATGAATGCTCCATAGATTCTATAATCTATATAGCTTTATTAGATTACATAACGCTTCATAACTCTCTGTGAAGTTTCATAACGCAGTCTAAAGTTTCATATTACAAACATAAATATCAAATTTCAACTAAAACATGAATGAAAACAGAAACCTGTGTAAAGCTTCAAAATAAGATTTTGTTAATTTGCTAACTATAAGAACAAGCATTTCAGGCACTGTATGAAGTTTCCCAAAACTATTTAAAGCTTCATATATATGTTAGAATAAATTTTGTTAATTTGCTTACTATAACATATATATATATATATATATATATATATATATATATAAATTATATATATATATATATATATATATATATATATATATATATATATATATATATATATATATATGAAGCTTGTAACTCTGTATGAAACTCGTAAATCTTTATGAAGCTTCATAAATCCGTCCAAGGACCTTCACAAATATGATGGAAGCTCCAGAAATATGTACGGAGCTTCAAAAGTTTGTATGAAGCTTCATGAATTTGTAATTGATGTTTCATAAATCTGTATAAAGCATTCATACACTGTGATGATCACGAACACCTTCATAGCCAACGATTTTATCAGTATATGGATAAATTTTAGATTTTATGAAAGAAGATGATGAAAATGAAGGTTTAGTGATCTTGATCAAACACATATCAAAATTCTAGAGAGAGATCGTAGGTCTTGATTCAAATAGATTGATGGAAGATGGAACGTCTATTTTTAATGGATGGTTTGGTTCAGAAATATAGGATTCAAGAAAGAGATTAAACTCCAAATTTAAAAATGATAAAGATTAATCAGATCCAACAAATGAAGAAAAAATGTAGTTGATAGTTTTACAGAGAACTTTTCGGTTGTTCCTAATGCTGATTTTGTGGTGGAAGGAAAGTTTGGTATTTGTAGAACTATTCTGGACCTCCACCTAATTAGCCAAATCAATTGAAGTTGTTTCTTCATGAATTATTTGAAGTCCTCCAAAATATGGACCTTAGGCTCATTAAGTGACATGAGTGGATTAATCACCCATTATGATGTTAGTAATGGACTTTAACCCTTCAATTCTATTTCTAACTACTAAGTTGGATCTTATCTTCTTAGTAATCCGTCGGTACTCCTGACATGTTATAGATCTTTTAAACTGTAACATCCGAGTAAGTCGGATGTTTTTTTGTTCTTTCTCCACTTTCGAATAGATCATAACACGTCTGATTTCTCTCACCTATCCCTTATTGCAGGCTAGTGGTGCATGGCTTCTTTTTAAGTCCAATACAATTGGAGAAGGCTTTCTATCAGCAACACTCAAAGATTTCACTGTCGTTGACGATCGAGAAGGAACTAAACAGGAATTTCGGCTGGCAATAGGGAAACCCGGGAATCTTGAATATGGTCCTCTTTTCTCTACATCTCTCGATGATAACGAGCACAATGCTAGTATCGGTAAAAGTGTTCTGAGTAACACCAATGTAAATCCGATTCCAACAATGCTTATTGTCGATGCCAAGTTTTATCTATCATCAACTTCCATCTCCTTATGTGTCCAAAGGCCTCAGTTGCTTGTTGCACTTGATTTCTTACTGGCTGTTGTGGAGTTTTTTGTTCCAACTGTTGGCAGTATGCTGTCAAACACTGAAGATGATAACCCTCCTCATATTGCCAATGCAATAATTCTAGACCAGCCAATTTATAATCAGCCTTCTGCAGAATTCTCACTTTCACCTCAGACACCTCTGATTGCTGATGATGAAAGATTTGATCATTTTATTTATGATGGAAAAGGCGGGACCTTACATTTACGGGACAGATGGGGATCTAATCTTCGTAGTCCTAGCACTGAAGCTATTATTTATGTTGGAAGTGGGAAGACATTGCAATTTAAAAATGTTGTCATAAAGGTATTATTCTGGTAACCTACTATATAATCATCTGTTATGCAAGAGCTAATACCATGTTCAATCATGTACTTTCGTACACAGAACGGGCATTATTTGGATTCTTCTATTTTGCTGGGAACCAACAGTAGCTATTCAGCTTTTAAAGAAGATCAAGTGTTCTTGGAGAGAGAAAATGAAGATTCTCTCAACTCTTCGGAGGAAAGTCTAGAGAACGCACCTACTCAAAACAGTGTACCTGATAAACCCACTGAAATAGTTTTTGAACTGCAGGTATAATATACTATTTCCAGTTGGTTTACAATATCTTCGTTGCTAGGTCTTTTACTCTTACATTCTTTTATGGATACACCTTCACGTAGTCCAGATGTTATGTTGCACAGTGGAACTTCTTATATACTATGTAGATCTAGTACTCTGTATATGGCATTTACTGAGATCTTCAGCCTTACATATCTATAGGATTAAATGGTTAAATAGTTAAGTTATTAAGTATTAACTATAGCAGTTTTGTACCTAACTGGTTAAAATGTGTAAGATTTCATTTTCTGGGAGATGGAGTGTTCGAGTGCAAGTATATTTATGTAATATAATGTGTACCGTAGAAAAGAATCAAATATATATTTATCGTGAAAAGAGTTATATACTTTCTACGATCACAAATTAGAAAAGAGGTATGCGACACACCACATAAAGAACCTGGTAGTGTGCCGAGCCATCTGCTTTCCTTGCAATCATTGCAGTTATGTAGTGCTTAAAAATTATGCGAGTCCTAGGTGTTTTATACTTTTACTTTTGGTCTTTGTATCATCTTGTCCTTCCATTTGATAATTACGCAACTACACATATAGAATATAGATAGCAACTAGGGTTGGGTTATGGTGTTTCTTTCCGCGGATACTGAATATAGTGCTTCAGGTAAGAATTATTGTTACTACGAGATCTCAATATTATTTGCAACCAGTGTTACATGATAAGAGTGTGCACGGTGGTTTATTGACGATTTATCTCTGGCCTTTTAGCTGATCAATTGAAAGTTTTTCTATTCTAAAAGAAAAGGTATGTTCATAGCACGTCTATACTTCAACTTTGATTATCGTTTTTCTTTCAGGCTATTGGTCCGGAACTTAATTTTTATAATACATCAAAAGATGTTGAGGAATCATCTACACTTTCCAACAAACTTTTGCATGCCCAGCTGGATGCCTTTTGCAGGTCATTTTCTGATAAGTTTGCTATTCACAGGCAAACTTCTGATAATGTTGCTATTTTTTGTGATTAATAGGATTGTATATTAATATATGATTAAGTTTGAAATCAGTGCAATTAGCTGACAGCTGTAGAGAATGGGGTTGAACAAAATCACGTTGACGCTTTCTTTTAACACTCATCTAAAGTCTAACAATCCGTTCCTAATTAAAGTTAATGATTGCAAGACAAGACATCAGGAGTACAGGACTATATTAGTACGAGTTCGATTCTACTTGCTGTAATTCATATCTCGAACTTACATGCTTTATTCTACCGCCTTACTTTCTTTCTCCTGCCCATGGAATGCAACATTTAGCAATAGGAATAAATCCTAATGGCTTAATGCGTAACATTAAGAGTTTTGGATTGTTAAAGCTTTTACCTTCCCATTCTTTAACCACCAAAATAAAAGAAACGGCAGAACAAAAACAAACCAGACTCGTGAGAAAAAGAGATTGTGAGAAAAAGAGATGTGACGTAGTTGTAGATTTTAAATATCCGTGACTTTGGCTCGAAAGAATCTGAAAAATAAGGTCTAGAAAGTTTGCAACTGTTCAAGGTAGAAAATGTAACACTTAAGCAACTCCAATCCATTGTTTCTATTAGATTTCTACATATTTCTTTCTGTTTTAAGCAAAGAACAATTTGGAGATTACACTATATATGATTTGCTAGAAAATTAGCTAAATACGGAAAGTACTGACATTTTAAGGCGTTTACAATGGTGACAGGCTTGTTATCAAGGGTGACACTCTTGAAATGAGTGCAAATACACTT
The DNA here is from genome assembly GCF_041429995.1 of Eschscholzia californica. Taxonomy (NCBI): domain Eukaryota; kingdom Viridiplantae; phylum Streptophyta; class Magnoliopsida; order Ranunculales; family Papaveraceae; genus Eschscholzia; species Eschscholzia californica. The sequence goes on from NW_028238472.1 coordinate 8,495,695, forward strand.
GGATTAACTATGGAGAGCAACGGGGTCAGGATCTTGGAACCTTTTGATACCTCTATTGAGTTCTCGAGTGCCTCTGGGAAAACAAATATACATGTAGCTGTTACAGATATATTTATGAATTTCTCCTTTAGCATCTTGAGGTTATTCTTAGCAGTCGAGGAAGACATTCTGACGTTTCTGAGGATGACATCGAAGAAAGTAACACTAGTCTGCTCTGAATTCGACAAAGTTGGAACTTTAACAGGTGTGTTAGTTAAAACACTCAATTTCCATTTTGGGTACGCACACTCAAATTGCCCAGTGTGATGAAGTTTAAGTTAATCAAAAGTAAAGTTGGATGATTAATAAAATATTGCTCTGTGCAGATTCTCACAGTGACCGAAGATATGCCTTCTGGAGGCCACGTGCACCACCTGGTTTTGCTGTTCTGGGAGACTACTTGACCCCGACGTCAGTAAAAGTTCTACAAAAAGTCCGTTATGTCTTTACAAATACTTATTAAACTTTTTGTTTCTTTTGCTGTTGTGCAATGTAGGGATAAGCCACCGACAAAAAGAGTCCTCGCTGTAAATCCCAACTTTGTGAAAGTGAAGAGGCCTGTATCGTTTAAGTTAGTCTGGTCATCTGCAAAAGCTGAGGCCTTTTCCGATTCTCAAGGGGCTAATGGCAGCAATGAAAGTTCAGCAGCAATAAATACTGACAATAGAGAAGACAACAATTGTTCCATTTGGTTTCCTGTAGCACCTCCCGGTTATGTTGCAATGGGCTGTGTAGTTTCTTCTGGAGTATTGGAGCCACCGCTTTCTTCTGCTTTGTGCATATTGGCTTCGCTAGTTTCTCCTTGTGACCTCAGGGATTGTGTTACAATCAGCTTTACTGAACCGTATGTGTGGCTTTATGATATTCTGTTTCTAAATCTCTTTTCAGTAGTATAAGTGGGTCAAAATTGCAACATCTAACTCGATACAGAAATCTAAAACTGCATAACACCAACCTATGTCTTAAACCTGTATGGAGTTTCCTCTCTAGGTTGGTGGGTATTATGTAGAACGTCCTGTTCAAGTGGTTCTATCTGGTCCTCTGTTATGGCATTTCTGTTTTTTTTTTCATAAAAGTCATCCAATTAAAGTTGAGCAATATCAGATTTTGTTTCGGAAGTCCTGATGTTTTAATCCCTCATCTTTCTTGCATGCAAAATGTATCTCAAGATATTTATGTTTTCATGTGATTGAACTATGCTTTCTTTTTTCTATGCAGAGACAAATCAACCCTAGCATTTTGGCGGGTTGATAACTCTATAGGAACTTTCTTGCCTGCAGATTCTGTCAACATGAATTTAATAGGTCGGGCATATGAACTGCGTCATGTAATATTCCAATACATGGATGGGTCTTCGAAAGCATCTAGGGGCACAGAAATCCGAGATATTACTCATGGTCCTGGTGATACTCTCCAATCAGAAAGATCTGTGGCTTTTAATTCTGGGCGCAGGTTTGAAGCTGTTGCTAGTTTTAAATTAGTTTGGTGGAATAAGGGGTCAAGCTCCAGGAAGAAAATATCAGTATGGCGTCCATCAGTCCCTTCAGGAATGGTTTATCTTGGAGATATTGCAGTTCAAGGGCAAGTGATACACTTAATCGGTTTTCGAATTGTAATAGTTCTCCACAATCCTCCCTAACTTTCATTTTGTGTATGGAACAGGTACGAGCCTCCCAATACATGTCTCGTTCTGCGTGATACTGTAGATGAGCTTGCCAAAGTCCCTCTAGACTTTCAGCTTGTTGGACAAATCAAGAAACAAAGGGGAACTGAAAGTATATCTTTTTGGTTGCCTTTAGCTCCTCCAGGATTTGTGTCCTTGGGATGTATTGCTTGTAAGGGCACCCCAAAGAAGGATGACTTCAGCTTGTTGAGATGCATACGTAGTGATATGGTGACTGGGGATCAATTTTCAGAAGAAAGTATTTGGGATACATCTGATGTTAGAATATCAACAGAACCATTTAGCTTATGGACAGTTGGTAATGAGGTTGGTACATTTCTTGTTCGCAGTGGTTTCAGAAAGCCTCCTAAAAGATATGCTCTGAGGCTTGCAGATTCAAATATCACTAGTGGTTCAGATGATACTGTAGTTGACGCAGAAATTCAAACGTTCTCTGCAGCAGTTTTTGATGATTATGGGGGTTTGGTGAGGATTTCGGATTTCCCTTCATGTTGATTTTTTCTAACATTTCTAAATATAATCTAATTTTGCAAAACCTTATTTTTTTCAAGTCTCCCTGATATCCATGGGAAATTCATAATGCATACAAAAACATATTAGCTGGAGAGGCATGATAGGATGATAACAGAACATTTTCCCAAGCTCTCCATTTATTCCTTTTTACTATTCAGAAATAAATGATAGATTGAATAGTTTACTTTTAAACTAGGAAATATCTTAGGTGAGGCGTACCAAAAAGGTAAGGGTATAAGGAGCCCCCTTCATAGGGTTTGCCTGAGCTCTATGTTGACTAATGAAACTTGCTTGCTAAATCTATAAGTAGCCTTTTTTTATTCTACTACGTTTAATGTTTAGAGAGCACAATATGTTCCTAGCACTTTTAACATTTAGTATCTCCAATATTTTACTAGTTTTGATGATTAGAAATTCCGACCTTTCTTGGTTGCTAACTGCTAACAGTATATCAAAAATTAATAGCAGCACACCCTCTTATTGTAGCCATCAGACCAATACACTGTTTAGTTTTGACCATGTCGGTCATTGTTTTTAATCCATTTCTAATTAGTTACCACCGCATATATACTACTCATATGTAGCTTCCACTTTTGCTAGTTTCTTTACCCACTCGTCTTCTCAAACTTTGCAGATGGTTCCATTGTTTAATGTCTCATTGGGAGGTATTGGATTTAGTTTACATGGAAGACCTGGAAACTTGAATTCAACTATGAGCTTCTCCTTGGCAGCCAGATCATATAACGACAAGTACGATTCGTGGGAGCCTCTTGTGGAGTCAATGGATGGTTTTGTGAGGTGATTTTATTTAAAATAAGTTCTGTACAACTCATTAAAGTTTTATGCTCAATTTTTTTTATTGATCTGAATTAATTGTGGTTCCAGATGATAGTTTTGTTTTTCTTTGGTTATTTGAGTTCAGTTTATGTCCCAAACTCATTTACAGGTACCAGTATGACCAGAACTCACCAGGTGCTGCTTCTCAATTACGTCTGACCTCCACGAGAGAACTCAATTTGATTATCTCTGTCTCCAACATTAACATGATTTTGCAAGCATATGCAAGCTGGAATAATCTTATTGATTCCCATTCATCCTACAAAAAAGTAGGTCCTACAGAATTCTTATTCACTTGTTGATGTATTCAGTGGCTTAGATTTTTGGACCTTGGTGGCAGATTTAGTTTATACTATTTAAGTTTGTGGTGTACTTGCTAACATGAAATGCTTTCCAGTATATTCGACAGGACACAGTTACACCTAACCATGAGGCAAAATCTATTATTGGGTTTCATCACAAGAGAAATTACTACATCGTCCCACAAAACAAACTTGGTCAGGACATATTTATACGTGCTACACAAATGAGAGGACTACATAATATCATAAGAATGCCATCTGGAGATGTGAAGCCTGTCAGGGTTCCTGTGTCGAAAGATATGTTGGACTCTCACCTTAAAGGCAAACTGGGGCGGAAGTTTAGGGCGATGGCGACTATCATCATTGTGGATGGACAGGTTTATATAAATTATTTAGATGGAAATAGAATTGCCCTTTTATTTTACCTTTAGAAAGTACTTCATCATATATCTTATTCCTTGACATGGTAGTGATTCACATGGAAACAAAAAAAAAGTTGCATTATATAAGCCATACATGCTTTCATGTCAGTTTGCATAATAATTTAGGGGTTCGACAGGGCATGTTATCAGTTTTTACAGCCATAAAAAAATGCAGGAAGGCTTTCCTTTTATAATAATACTAAAGTCTGAACTTGTGTCCTCTGACAAGTCCATAATTCATAAAAGGGGAAAGAGATGGGAATTAGTTGATTCTAGTTACTGTTTGCGAATTCAATTTCCAGTGTAAAAGAATAAATACACAGAGAGAATAAAAAGAAAGTGAACTTCATAAAGGTGAAGCACCCCATCCACACCCTTTTGTAGTCTACTCTTATTCGCGGACATTTGCACATGCCGCCATTTTGTTTTACTTTTGGAACCTTGTACGACCTCATAAGCAACTGACCCTATTTAAGATTTTTGCAAAAGCATGGGGAAACCCTCCCTCTTCTCCTTGTTTATAAAAGGGAACCTTCAGTCTATAACAAATTAACAGTTACAAATTTTGCATGCCGAATGATTAAATTACATGTAATATAGTTATATATTCTCTATGCTCATGTAGAGTTTCATATTGCACTCAATAGATAAGGAAGGTCATGATAATTCTTAACTTCTCAATATTCACCACTGAAAGATATGTCCAGTTTATTTGATGACGAAGCTGTATATTTTTACTTTGCAGTTCCCTGCTATTGAAGGGTTAACCAGTCGCCAGTACACAGTGGCTATCGGCCTTGTTCCAAACGAATGCCTCCCAAGTGGCTCGCTTCTGAAAGAACAAAGTGCACGTACATCTGGTGTCAGCTCAGATTGTTCTTTACTTTCCGGACTTGAATTGGTGGTCTGGAACGAAACATTCTTCTTCAAAGTCGATTCCCCGGTACGTAGACAGCTAAGCTTTACATGGTCAGGATATATACTCTGGTGCTGTTTAGTAGTATAAAGATCGCAATTCCATGATAACAGATCATAAGAGTTAGTACCAGCATTCACTCTATCTCCGTCCATTTTCCTTTGGCACCTCTTCTTGCAATGATTATTTCATATTATTTTTTCGAAATTTAATAAGATAAAGCAGTATGAGGATAATAGACCAAGGTGAGAGGTAGTTGATTTGGGTAGATTAGAAAGATAAAACTTGTCCAACAAGAGGAGAAAAGTAGAGAATGCCAAATTTGGGTGTGTTTTTCTGGGGATTGTGAACACGGGGGCATTTTTTGTCATTAAGACGCAAGAGAGTAATGACTGGTAATGATCGTGGTAAAGTTTGACTGAGAATATTGTGTTGTCTTCCAAGCTCCACTTCTTTTTGTCTATTTCCTTGCATGATGTATTTGTGCTTTCTATATTTGCTAGTATTGTTATCCTGTTGCATACTTATTATTTCAACACCCTTAACATCTTAAATTTGAAGGTATTTAAATAGTTCAGGTTAGTACATGTTAATTGTCTAGCGCTAATATCTAAAACATTTTTTTTCGTATGGAGTTCTAACAACTCTTTCATTTAAGTGGCTTTTCATTATATTTGTTTTTTTTCTGTAAACAATAAGATTCAAACTCTGGGCTCCACAATGAAGATGATACATGTTTCCACCAAGGCACATGAAGTGAGCTTATATTCGAATTTAACTTCGTGCAGGATTACTACACGGTGGAAATGATAGTGACTGACATTGGACAAGGTATTGTATATTCTTACTTGTACTTTTAATTATTTTCACTTATAAGTAATGATAATTCATAAGATCAAAATGAAGATATGAAGTAAATGATCCAGAAGCCATTACTAGTTCCCTACTAGAAAGCAATACAGCAAAAAAGATAAATTGTAAATTTGCAACCATAATAGTTTTTTGTAAGTTAAACATACTTAGATGGTCCCCTTTTTTAGGGATTGCTCAGCCCGTTGGTGGGATTTACAGTGACAAAGCTTCTAGATACCGCTAGTCTAGCTAGTTAGTTACTTCTTTAGGACTTCTTTTTCCAAAACCCGTGTATTCTCAATATCTAGTAAGTGCTTATTTCCTTCGTTTGCTAATTATAATATGTAGAATATACTAGTAGCACTCCCATCAATGGCCTAACCCACTTGGTGGAGGTTCATCTCAAACCTTAAGATATTTGAAACATCACTCTTCTTTAACTGGTCCTACTTAGACGCAACAGCTCTGCCTGAAGTGGTGTTTCCTTCAATTTGCATAAGAATGTTGAGGGAATAAACTAATGGCTTAGAGTAGCAACCTAAATGTCTCCTCTCTTGTACAATAATACTGAAAGGGCAGACTTGTCTCTCTTCCTCCTTAGACTAGGGAACTGAAGAGGCAGAAGAGCTATTGTAGGCAGTCCACTTGATCTATTGGTGGTATTACTATCTACACTCTGCCGTACGTCGCTACTCATACTTCATTTATAAGCATAAGAGCAATTGATGGTATGTTGTGTGTCTAGTGTCTTCCTCCGTAGGATTACGTGTGAAGAGGAGCATCACAGAACATTGTGTGGGGGACATATAGGCGACATGTGAGGGTCATTTGGGAATTTATAAAACCCTCGAGTACCCATATAATCACCAAACTTACATACACACATTGGGGTACCAAACTTTGGCCGTGTTCTCCACGTTTCAAAATAACAATGAAGGGAGGGGGCAGGTTCAGAATTTGTTATGCAGGGTGAATTACCAAATAAAACTCAAGTTGGTTGAAGGTTTTGGACCATTTGGTGTTAAACTCTATCTTCAATTATTCAAGTGTAATCATTTTATGTAGTGCTACAAGATTATATCATTGTTGTATGAGGCCCCACGAATCTTGATTGTGCTATAACCATATCCTCCTTCTAATACTATCTCTGTGATTAGCACTAAATAATCCATTTCTATATAATTCCCTGAAACGATATTTCTCTTGATTAAATAATTCTTCTATTTCTTAGGGGAACCTGTTGGATTCTATTCAGCTCCTCTCAATAAGATAAGGAACACTCTTAATGAAAGTTTGGATTCTTATGGTTCTATCGATGAATTGAATTGGATTGAACTGTCTTCAACCAGGCCCACGGTTAATGCTTCTACATTTCATAATTTCAAATTTTACTTTCATTTATATAGTATCATTGATTGTATTGTACCCTGAGTAGCTTTAAATTGATTGTGCAGAATGTCCCCTCCGAAGATGATTCTAAGCAGGTAACTGGGAAAATTAGATGTGCCTTTCTCATTTCACCCATGTCGGAAGAAAATGGTCCACAAACCATGAGTAACGACAAAAAAGGTGGACTAATTCAGATAAGTCCTACCAAGGAAGGGCCTTGGACAACTGTGAAGCTAAATTATTCTGCACCTGCTGCTTGTTGGCGGTTGGGAAATGACGTTGTTGCCAGTGAAGTAAGTGTTAAAGACGGCAACAGGCTCGTAAATATAAGGTCTCTGGTTTCTGTTAGTAATAATTCAGAGTTCATTCTTGATGTGTCCCTTGCCCTCAAAGATTCTGATGAGATTTCAAAGTCAATAGATGGAAGGCAAGAAGATAAACAAGTTGACAGTGATGGATATGAAACTGACGAGTTCTATGAAACAGAAAAGTACAATCCTCCCACCGGTTGGGTTGGTTATTCTACAAAACAAATGGCTGCTCCCTTGAAAGGTGTAGATTCCCATCAGGTGAGTTTGATGTTTTTTTTGTCTTTCATGTTAAACTGTCAAAAGTAGGATACATCATTTTTCTAATTTTGTTTTTTTTTTCATATTTGTCAATTATCACTTGCAAAGTAGTATTATAATATGCCTTGGGCACAATAGGGTTGAGCTATCAAAGACAGGCTAGGTTCTTTTATGTATTTTCACTCAACATTGACCCTTACGTTTTTTACACCAGACTGTTCTTTCTTTGTATTATGATTTTGTTGTACTTTTCATGTTATTGTGATAAGTTACTGATTTATTTAGCACATTTCCAAGTTCACAATGTTTTTGAGATTATCCAACACGATTTTCTGGGGTGAGGATTGTTGGGAAAAATAACCTAATTAACTTGTTCAGGAATATGAAGATAAACGATGCGAAAGTAAAAGTAGAGACACAAAGATTATTTAACGTGGCAAAAAACCCCTCCAAACTAGAAGGTAAAAAACCACGGGTCCAGAAATCCACTATAATTAAATAATGGGTTACACAACTCTTCAAGATGTGTAGAAACACTCTTGGACAACTCTTCACCAAACCTATGGTGGATAAACTGAACAAAGAAACAAAGAAATCAAATCTCTTACTCCTTAGGAATTGGAACAAATCCTAGATTACTAAAGGTTGAAGAAGATAACCACAAACTAAATTGCTTCACAAGATTAATAATCTTCTTTTCTTCAAACCAATATTCTGCTCTTTCAATCTCTTGAAAGAACCACTTCAGAAATCTCTCTTTCTCTGACTTCTCTTTGTTCTGGAAGTTGTTGTGTATAATCTCTTCCCTTTCATTCCCTTTTATAATGATAAATAGGGAGGTTTACCAAAAGAAATAGGAATTCCTTTTTAGGCTTGAAAAAATAGAAACTTCTATTTTTTCCCCAAACAAGGAATAAGGGAAATCCTATTCCAACTAGGAGTCCTTTAATTATAAGGAGGGACCCCAACAAACTCCCCCTCCCGACTTATGAAGAGGGACCTACCACCCCCAAACCTGCAACACTGCTACATAGCTCATGTTTGCCTTTGGGTAATGATTTTGTCATCATATCTGAACCATTGTCTTCAGTATGGATTTTCTCGATCTTCAACACCTTTTCTTCAAGAACATCTTGGATCCACTGGTATCTCACATTTATATGCTTGGACTTGGAATGGAAACTAGAATTCTTACTGAGGTGGATGGCACTCTGACTGTCGCAATGAATAACATAATTATCTTGTTTCATACCAAGTTCTTCTAACAGTCTCTTCATCCATAACATCTCCTTGCAACATTCTGTAATGGCAATATATTCTGCCTCTGTAGTAGATAAAGCTACACACTTTTGTAATTTAGATTGCCATGACACTGCTCCCCCTGAAAGTGTAAATAAGTAGCCTGATGTGGACCTTTTAGAGTCTACATCTCCTGCCATGTCTGCATCTGTGTAACCGACTAATACTGGCTTATCATTACCAAAACATATACGAGCTTTAGACGTACCTCTAAGATACTTCAGAATCCACTTCACTGCTAACCAATGCTCTTTGCCTGGATTAGCAAGAAATCTGCTTACTACTCCAACTGCAAATGCAATGTCCGGTCTTGTACACACCATTGCATACATCAAACTTCCTACAGCTGAAGCATAAGGAATTTTCTCCATTTCTTCTTTCTCACTTCTAGTTGATGGACACTGATCACGAGTCAACTTGAAGTGACTGGCTAATGGACAACTCACTGGTTTTGTCTTGTCCATATTGAACCTTTCTAGAACCTTCTCAATGTATCTTTCTTGTGATAGCCAAAGTTTTCCAGCTTTCCTATCACGAGAGATATGCATGCCAAGAATTTGTTTTGCTGGACCCAAGTCTTTCATATCGAAATACTTGTTTAGTTCCTTCTTTAACCTGCTAATTTTATTAGCATCCTGACCAACAATCAACATATCATCAACATAAAGTAGAAGTATAATCAAATCTCCATCAGGAAATTTATGAACGAAAACACAATGATCTGAAGCCGTCCTGTGATACCCTTGATCCTTCATGAATGATTCAAACTTTTTGTACCACTGTCTTGGTGCTTGTTTCAGCCCATATAAACTCTTCTCTAACTTACAAACCAAGTGTTCCTTACCTTTAACTTCAAACCCAGTTGGTTGTTCCATATACACATCTTCCTCCAAGTCACCATGAAGGAAAGCGGTCTTGACATCTAGTTGTTCAATTTCTAGGTTCATACTTGCAGCCAATCCCAATACTAACCGTATCGAGGACATCTTCACCACCGGAGAGAAAATCTCATCAAAATCAATACCCTTCTTCTGCCCAAATCCTTTCACCACTAGGCGTGCCTTATACCGTGGTTGTGAATTTCTTTCTTCGGTTTTGATTTTGAAAACCCACTTATTTTTAAGAATTTTCTTATTCTTAGGTTTTTCAACCAGCTTAAAGGTGTTGTTCTTATGCAATGATTCAATCTCATCTTGCATAGCTTTCAACCACTCCTTCTTGTGTTCATCATGTAGGGCTTCTTCATAACACTGTGGTTCTCCACTATCTGTAACCATCACATACTCGTGTGGAGGATACTTGGTAGATGGTGCTCTATCTCTAGTCGATCTTCTCAATTCAGCTGGTGGTTCATGTTGAACTTCCATTCCTTGCTCAACATCATCACCCATAGGAACATCTTCATGAGCTTCATCTTCATGATTTTGTTCTTCACCTGCATTATCATGCATAACCTTAGAAGAGATATGTGGATCTAGATCAATGAGATCATTACTATGATTCTCATGCTTCTCAACTTTTCCGAAGTCTTCAATAGTTTGATTTTCAAGAAAGACCACATCTCTACTTCTAATAATCTTCTTATCGACTGGATCCCATAACCTGTATCCGAATTTCTCATCTGCATACCCTAAAAAAATGCATTGCTTGGCTTTATCATCAAGCTTTGCTCTTTGATCTTTAGGTATATGCACAAAAGCCCTGCAACCAAACACCCTTAGGTGTCCATAACTGACTTCTTTCCCAGCCCACACTCTCTCAGCTACATCTCCATCTAATGGTGCTGAAGGTGATAAATTAATCAGATAACATGCAGTACGCATTGCTTCACCCCAGAAGCTTTTAGGCAACTTAGCTTCTGAGAGCATACATCTGATCCTCTCCACAATAGTGCGATTCATGCGTTCTGCTACACCATTTTGTTGTGGAGTTTTGGGAACTGTCTGTTCATGTCGAATACCATGGGTTTTGCAATACTCTTCAAACGACCCGATGTATTCTCCTCCATTGTCAGTGCGAATGCACTTCAATGATTTTCCTGTCTCCCGTTCTACCATGTTGTGGAAATTCTTGAAAACTGCAAGTACCTGATCTTTGGTCTTTATGGCATATGCCCAAACTTTCCTGGAAGCATCATCTATAAAAGTAACAAAATACAAAGCACCACCAAGTGTTTTGACCTTTAAAGGTCCACAAACGTCAGAATAAACAAGCTCTAAAACACTGGATTTTCTTTCAGATACATTCCTTTGAAAGGAAACTCTGTGTTGCTTTCCTACTAAACAATGAGAGCAAGTGTTTAAATTTATACCTTTTACGTTCGGTAAGTCTTGTCGTTTAGCAAGGATTTGAAGTCCTTTCTCGCTCATGTGCCCGAGTCTTCTATGCCAAAGATCAGTGGAAGAATCTTTTTCAACTGCATTCAATTCTCCTTTACACAGTTTTACTTGAGTTCTGTATAAAGTACAACACTTCTTCCCTCTTGCTATCACCATTGACCCTTTTGTGAGCTTCCACTTTCCATCACCAAAGTGACTGTGGTACCCTTCATCATCTAATACTCCAGTAGAGATTAGGTTATATCGAAGATCTGGTATATGCCTCACATTCTTAAGAATCAATGTACTCCCTGTGCTCGTCTCGATTTTCACTTCTCCAATTCCTACGATTTTTGAGAAACCTAGGTTTCCCATCCTGACTTTGCCAAGGTCACCAGTTCTGTAAGATCTAAAGAAATCCTTACATGGAGTAGCATGATACGAAGCACCTGAGTCAACCAACCATGTTGTTTCTAGTTCTGACTCAGTCATACTTAAGCAAGTCTCTTCACAACCTGAGAGTAAGATAATGTCATCACCTGAGGCAACTGCCGCAACATTATCTTGTTTTTCATCATCCTTTTTATTTTCCTTCTTTGTTTTCTTGCAATCACTCTTGTAATGACCCATTTTTCCACAACCAAAACATCTAACTTCTTTCTTTGGTTTTGATCTCCCCCTTGACTTATCACGGTTATGAGGTTTTCTACTTTTACCTCTCCCCCGTCTTTCTGTAACAAGTGCCTCTGAATGAGACTCGTCTGACGATGATTTCCTTCTTGTTTCTTCATTCAACAAACTACCTGTTACGTGATTCATACGCATTATGCCATCAGGAGCAGAATTGCTAAGAGACACCACCAATGTCTCCGAACTATCTGGTAAAGAATTTAGAAGGAGTAAGGCCTGCAACTCATCATCCAAAACTAACTTCATTGCAGAAAGCTGGTTTACTAGACTTTTCATCTCATTCAAGTGTTGAGCAATTGAGGTTCCTTCTTTATATTGTAATTTTCCTAGCTTTCTGAACAAGTAAGCCTTTTTGGCAGCTGTCTTCTGATCATACAATTCTTCTAATTTCCTCCATAGACTATAAGCGGAAGTCTCCGTCGATACATGATGAAAAACACTGGGTTCCACCCATTGTCGAATAAATCCAACAACCTTACGATCTAATACCTTCCAGTCTTCATCATCTATCTTCATCGGTTTTGTACCGTGATTTTCAATGGGTGCAGCTAGGTCTTTGCAGTATAACAAATCTTCCATTTTTGCTTTCCACATCAAATAGTTTTCTCCATCTAAACTAATCATGCGATTAGTATTCACTTCCATATTTCTGAACAATAAATCTAACCTTAGCTCTGATACCACTTGTTGGGAAAAATAACCTAATTAACTTGTTCAGGAATATGAAGATAAACGATGCGAAAGTAAAAGTAGAGACACAAAGATTATTTAACGTGGCAAAAAACCCCTCCAAACTAGAAGGTAAAAAACCACGGGTCCAGAAATCCACTATAATTAAATAATGGGTTACACAACTCTTCAAGATGTGTAGAAACACTCTTGGACAACTCTTCACCAAACCTATGGTGGATAAACTGAACAAAGAAACAAAGAAATCAAATCTCTTACTCCTTAGGAATTGGAACAAATCCTAGATTACTAAAGGTTGAAGAAGATAACCACAAACTAAATTGCTTCACAAGATTAATAATCTTCTTTTCTTCAAACCAATATTCTGCTCTTTCAATCTCTTGAAAGAACCACTTCAGAAATCTCTCTTTCTCTGACTTCTCTTTGTTCTGGAAGTTGTTGTGTATAATCTCTTCCCTTTCATTCCCTTTTATAATGATAAATAGGGAGGTTTACCAAAAGAAATAGGAATTCCTTTTTAGGCTTGAAAAAATAGAAACTTCTATTTTTTCCCCAAACAAGGAATAAGGGAAATCCTATTCCAACTAGGAGTCCTTTAATTATAAGGAGGGACCCCAACAAGGATGTTATAAAATGAAGGTACCTAATTTTATTGAGGTTCATGTCTCCTCCAAGCTGGTTTTTTTCCGAGCTTATCAAATAGAAATGGAATTAGACTCAAGTCATGGTTATATTCGAATACTGGTAATATGTAACTTTTGTTTTGTCATGCAGGAAATTTCTGATGTTGAACTTCCCCTAGGATGGAAGTGGATTGACAATTGGCATGTTGATAATGCTTCGATAAGTACTTCTGACGGATGGGTTTATGCTCCTGATCTTGAACGTTTGCAATGGCCCGAGTCGTATAGTCAGTTGAAATATGTCAATTATGCAAGACAAAGGAGATGGATTAGGAAGAGGAAAAGAATCTCAGGTGGTGTAGCGCAGAAAATATCTGTGGGCCTGTTAAATCCAGGAGATACCATTCCCCTTCCTCTAGCAGGGCTAACACAACTTGGACGGACATACATCTTACAATTAAGGCCGTCCAATGGAGATGAGCGGAACGAATATTCTTGGAGTTCAGTTGTCGATAGGCATCATGTTGATTCAGAGAAAACATCCGAAATTTGTGTATCTAATCTCTCCGAGTCTGAGGAACTCTTGCATTGTACCCACAACTGTAGCGAAAGCTCTTCAAGTAGCAGAAATAACAAGGACTTGTGGTTTTGTTTGAGCATAAAAGCCACAGAGATTGGAAAGGACATTCGTTTAGATCCTATTCAGGATTGGAATCTTGTTGTTAAGCCACCGTTGTCAATCAGTAATTTTCTTCCTCTGTCAGCTAATTTTTCTGTTCACGAGATGCAAGAAAATGGTCAGACTAATGCTTGCTCCGAAGGAGTATTTTCTCCAAGTGAAACTGTTGGGATTTATAACGCTGATCTGAGAAAGCCAATCTATTTTTCACTGCGTCAAGAAGGATGGCTACCAATAACTGTAAGATGTTGAGCATATTTGTTCGGTTTTCTATTTTCTGCTACAAGACTTGCTTCTCTTGGTACCATTCCGTTGCTAGTAACCTACTCTTTATTTTTCAGGAATCTGTTCTTCTATCACATCCAAGTTTAGACCCATCTAAAACATTTAATATGAGAAGTTCATTTTCTGAAAGGTACAACCCAAGATATGTGATTCATTTTTGTTGATCATTTCTTGTTATTTGCTTTCGAACTTGTCACCTTTGAAGGTATATATAATATGAGATGGAAGGCCACTTCTCTTGTTGCAATCTGATGATCCAAAATCTGAATTACTGTTATTATTTTTTGTACAGGATAGTTCAGGTTATTCTTGAACAGAACCACGACAAAGAACAAAAGATGGTTTCTAGGATCATTAGACTCTATGCTCCTTACTGGATTGCAAGTGCAAGATGTCCACCACTTACATATAGACTTGTAGCTACAGCAGGAAAGAAAAAAGGAACTTTCCCTTTCCCGTATCATTCAAAGCAGAACGGTGAAATGATCGTTGAAGAGATAAGCGAACGAGAAATATTCGACGGTTATACCATCGATTCCGCATTGAACTTCAAACTTATGGGCCTCTCGGTGTCTATTAGTCAATCTGGCAAGAAACAGTTTGGGCTTGTTAAAGATCTTTCTGCTCTTGGTGATATGGTACTTCTACTCTAATCCAGTCTTGAGCTCATTATACTTACATTCAATAAGCACCTTCTCTAACAGTTCTTTTTTTGTTCTTAGGATGGGACTGTTGAAGTCTATGCTAATGACGATGATGGCAATTGTATCCACCTTTTCGTTTCCTCTAAACCATGTCCTTATCAGTCTGTGCCTACGAAGGTAGTCCCAGCGCTATTAAAAATTGTCCAACTCAGCTTATTATATAGTTGTCAAGATTCAAGCTAGCCATTTACTGACTGTTTCAGATTTTTTTTTTAGGTAATTTCTGTTCGGCCTTTTATGACATTCACGAACAGAATCGGTCAAGACATTTTCATTAAATTAAGCAGTGAAGATTTCCCAAAGATTCTACATGCTTCTGACTCGAGAGTTTCGTTTGTATATCGGAAAACTGAAGAACCACGTAGACTCCAGGTAATTTGTCCTCTAAAAATTAACTTTTGGTGCCAAATTAATCCCTTCCATTTCTAATAGGTATTTCTTGTTAGTTCTTGTCTCCTATAAGTAAATTTTCTGAGGTGTGGAAGAAGAGACCTCATGTTCAACATTATTAGGATACCAGCAATCTTATGCAATGTGTGGCTTGATTCATGCAGCTACGGTTGCTATATACACCTGCTGCAGTCCTATTTTGCATTGAACACAGTATGGTTGGGTATAGCTTTCCAGTCTTCCGTCCTCCCCATTATTCTCTCTCCTCTCCTAGTTTCCCTGTCCTATTCTCTTCGTAGACACCTTAAATAACATGACAAGACTCATATTATGTTACAACCTTGGTTCATGCCTCTGGAAACTATTACATCATTATCTATAGGAAATTAAGCCAAAGACCAAATTTTGTGTTGGTCTTGGTTAAAAAGACATGTCTATCGTTTCTAGACATGGGCTCTTTCTGGAGTATTTTTCAGGCTTGGGGCTATGCAAACTTGTGCAAACCTACGCGAAATATGTACGAATTTGTGCAAACCTTACTCGCGCAAACCTGTGCAAACATTTAGGAACCTGTGCACACCTTGCTATGGAGCTGAAGCCATAAAGAATTGGTCGATCTTTTTTTACAAAAGAAATTAGGCCTAGAGTTGACCAACTTTTGCCTTTTGTACGGACATAGCTCTTAGTCTTGCAATTTGTAACTTTGATATCAAAAATCATAATAGCCCGAGCCTTAATGTCTGGAATTCATACCAGGACATGCTTTTACCCCTTCATATCTTATATAGAGTTTGATGAAACCATTGTTCGATATCTGTATGCAGCGAGTTCAAAAAACTTGAATGACCGAAATATTTTCACTTCGGAGCAACTGACAAGAAATTTCAATTCATGTATATTTTTCTCTTGTATGTGATATCCACTGAAACAATGAAATAGTTTGGGGAGCATATGTTTCCAAATATCAAAAAACATTAAAATAAAAGAATAAGAAAAGCTCAACTGTTCGTCGATCGTTTCAGTTTCCATCTAGTTTTGTGAGAAATGCAGCACAATAAAAAAGGAATCGTCCGCAAATTATCAAACTCTAAACATGGCCTGTAGGTTTGTATTCCCATTTTGTAACAAATAGGCGTACTAATTAAATATTTCTTCCTCTATGATAGGTCCGACTGGAAGATACAGAGTGGTGTTTTCCTATTGAAATTGCAAAAGAAGATACCATCTCTATGGTTTTGAGGACTCCTAATGGTGATAGGAGATTTCTGACAACAGAAATTAGGGGCTATGAGGAAGGTTCACGTTTCATAGTTGTATTTCGTCTGGGATCTACAAATGGTCCAATAATGTATGTAGTTAAATTCAGCTTAGTAGCATTGTCATGAACTGCCTCTTGCATGTATACTTTGATTTGTGTGTTCTACATATTTATATATTTCAATTCTTTTATGTTTGTTCATTTGTAACATGAATTAACAATATCGATTTCCACTGATACTATTTATGGTTTGATTAGTCTTTTGATGTTTTCTGAAGATTGTCTATCCAATTTGAATGGTAAAAAACATTCACTCAAATGTTATGTTGTTGTTAGATTGTCATATAATCATTTCAGGAACTCCTCTAAAATGGTACCATGTTACGTGCATTTAGTAGGCGATAAACAACTATTGCTAACTTAAAGTTGTTTTGATTCACAGAGTTGAGAATAGAACAAACGACCAGGTCATCAGAATTCGCCAGTCTGGGTTTAATGATGATTCCTGGATTCGTATAAATGCTCTTTCGACTACAAATTTCTCTTGGGAGGATCCATATGGAGAAAAACTTATTGATGCTGAAATCTGTGGTGGAAGTGTTGCTCTGGTTCAGAAATTTAGCCTGGCTACTGGGGAATGTTTTTCTAGTGAGGGGACACCTGAAACACCAGAACTTCAGTTTGATGTCATGGACATGGGCGATTTCACAATTGCTAGGTTCACAAATCACAGGACATCAGAATCTATTTCAAATGGAGATGCTACAGCCCTGCCATCCACTGGATACTGGGTCAATTCAGATATGCAGCAGAAGGTACAGAATGCTGCACCTATAGAGATTATGATTGAGTTGGGTGTTGTTGGTGTTTCTATGGTGGACCACAGACCGAGAGAGCTCTCGTACCTGTACTTGGAAAGAGTCCTTATTTCATACTCAACTGGCTATGATGGGGGTAACACTAGCAGGTAAGACATCATCTTCTTCTTTTTTCCTTTTTTTCTCACATTCTTGATACCAGAGTTGTTAATGTGTTGGTTGCTTTTAATCTTGAGTTTGTAATTCAATTTTTATGGATTCTTTAACGCGCATTGTTGGTTCTTCTGTATAATGTTGTATTTGACTACTACAAACTCTTCGCTTCGCCTTATTCCGGCTTTCTAGTTTCCTGTAGTTCTAGTGGCCATCTTGATAGCTCTAGATTAGGTTATTGTCATTCTTTGTGGATGAAGTTTGATATCTCTGTTTTCCCTTTCCGACAAATGTTTGCTCAAATTTCTAGCAATATAAAGTTTTACACTCCGAACCTTGGTGCTTTTTCTTTTCGTTGGAAAGTTCTAGAATTAAAATACGGCTTTGTTTCATAACCTCATACTAGTGGCAGTTCTGAAGAAATATTCCGTTGGTGACTTCAAGAGATACTTGACATGCTCGTGTCGTAAAATCAATTTAGCACAAAAGTTGCCCAGAAGTCATGCTATGTGGGATACTTAATAATTACACTTCACACCATGCTTTCTTCTTCTAGGTTCAAACTCAGGTTGGGACATTTGCAATTAGATAACCAGCTTCCACTAAGTCTTATGCCTGTTCTATTGGCACCTGAAAGGATCACTGACGTGCATCATCCAGTTTTGAAGATGACTTTTTTAATGAGGAACGACAATTCCAATGGTACCTTGGTATATCCATATGTTTTTATAAAGGTAAAATTTAACAGTTGTTTTTCATTGATATCTATATAATGGAGGGTTTTTCTATTGTTTGTTTGCCCCTATTTTAATTGAAATCTTTCTGCAAATGACAGGTAACTGAAAAGACTTGGAGGCTTAATGTTCATGAGCCTATAATCTGGGCACTTGTTGATTTCTATAACAACCTTCAGATGGATCGAATCCCCAAAAGTTCTAGTGTCACTCAAGTTGATCCAGAAATTCGTGTGGAGTAAGCATATATAATACATCTGATTTCTGTTCTTTAGGACATAGTAATGCTTCAAAATTTTGAAAATGTACTTGTTCTGATTTTCATTTTGTTGATAATTTCAGCCTTATAGATATTTCGGAAGTAAGGTTAAAGATAAAGTTGGAGACGGCACCATCTCAAAGACCACGCGGGGTCTTAGGTGTTTGGAGCCCCATACTTTCTGCTGTTGGAAATGCATTCAGGATCCAGGTCAGATTCCATTACCTAGTTTACTTAATGCATACCTAGTTTACTTAATGATAGAGAAAGCTAAAATCTATGATGATCATCGATCTTAACATCAATCAGTTTGTTAGTTTAGGGAACAAATGTACGGTACACGATGTGTGGGCATGGACTAATTAATATTCAGTCTCAAACACGATTGTAAGTACGGTTTGGATTGAAACTTTATGATCTGGTTCTAATCTTGTGATTTGAATCGTAAATCGTAGGAATTTATCATCATTGTATATGTATATATATATATATATATATATATATATATATATATATATATATACAAACAGACACCCATATCCTTTATATATGATAAAACAAATGGAATCTGCACGAAGCCACAACATCTAGTACATGCCCACAAAGTATGTATATTAATTAGTCCATAGGATCCAAAGCTGAATTGTACAGTACATGTATTTGAGAGTTGGTTAACGTTTTCGATTATAGTGTAAAAACAGTTGATCCAGAAGTAGGTAATAGTAAGTAAAATGGTCTTAGCTAAGACAAGAATTTGTATGGAAGTACCCTGTATTAGACTGCTGCATCCAATAACACAGAAATGTTCTTATTTCAGATTCATTTAAGGAAGGTCATGCACCGGAACAGGTTCATGAGGCAAAGCTCTGTTGTCCCAGCCATTACGAACCGTATCTGGAGAGATCTGATTCATAATCCCTTACATTTGTTATTTTCGGTAGACGTTCTTGGTATGACAAGCTCAACATTGGCTTCTCTTAGTAGAGGGTTTGCTGAGCTTTCAACCGATGGGCAGTTCCTGCAATTACGTTCAAAGCAGGTAATTTTTTTTCCAAACTTTTCCTAATTAATCGAAGATATTACATGCAAATTAAAGAAGTTTTCTTTCAATCAGGTATGGTCAAGGAAAATAACTGGGGTTGGTGATGGTATTCTTCAAGGAACTGAAGCTCTTGCACAAGGTTTTGCTTTCGGGGTTTCTGGTGTCTTGACAAAGCCTGTTGAGAATGCTCGACAAAATGGTCTCCTTGGTCTTGCTCATGGTCTTGGACAAGCTTTCCTAGGATTCATTGTACAACCAGTAAGTGGAGCATTAGATTTTTTCTCATTGACTGTAGATGGAATTGGTGCAAGTTGTACTAGGTGCTTAGAGGTCTTCAGTAACAAGGCCAACTTCCAAAGAATCAGAAACCCTCGTACCATCTATGTAGATGGTATCCTTAGGGAGTACTCTGAGAGGGAAGCAACTGGTCAGGTATGTAATTTTTTTGTATATCTTTTCCAGTTTATTGCTTTCTTCTCCTTTTCGCTAGAGTCAAAGTTCTTACCCAAAATTGGTAATGGCCTACTTTTTGTTCCCCATTGCAGATGATCCTATACCTTGCAGAAGCAAGTAGGCACTTTGGGTGTACAGAAATATTTAAGGAGCCATCGAAGTATGCCTTGTCTGATTATTATGAGGAGCATTTTATAGTGCCATACCAAAGGATTGTTCTAGTGACAAGCAAACGGGTTATGTTACTGCAGGTAAGCAGAGCTAGTTCTTCTATCCGACTGTTATTTTCTTGCAAGACCTGTCCCCATACCAGCCACATTTTTCCTGATGTGGGTACTAGTGAGCTCAGTTCCTCATGGTAAGTGGTTTTTCTGGTATGTACTTACCATTGCAAGACCTGTCCCCATACCAGCCACATTTTTCCTGATGTGGGTACTAGTGAGCTCAGTTCCTCATGGTAAGTGGTTTTTCTGGTATGTACTTACCATCCCAAGCTTCCCCACCAGACTAGCCATAGCACCAAAAGGCTTAGCTAATATGTAGTACAAGGTCCTCTCTTCTATGTTCTGAGTTCTGACCCAACTTCTGAGGGTGGTGGGGAACCAAGTAAAATAAACAGAAACATTTAATTCACATTATCTTTTGTTTCGTTAACTGCAGATATATGTTTCTTTAATTTGTGGTCCAATCGGATATTATCTTTTCAGAAAATGCATCCGTACGGTTAATCTGATACATCCTCGTATATACGGATATTCCATATACCTACCCAAACTTTGGTCTCATTATGCCGTTGATAGAGATGAATGGCAGCAACTGTTTAAGGCATATGGGAGACGTCAAAAGAAGGATTGCCAGACCCAAATTCTGATTTGGCGTGTCTTGCATGAATGGCCCACTTAGAACCTTGAATAATGCGGGCCTGGTCCACATGTCTTTGTGGAGATTCTACTAGTTTCTAAGTATTAGGATGGTTAAGTGTCTTTAATGTCTTTTAGTGTCTCTTTAATGTCATCTAGTGTCTCTTTAATGTCTTTTATGTCGTAGGAGTTTAGAAGTTTAAAAGTCTAGAAGTATGGGATATTAAGGGTCACTTTTAGGCTATATATAAGGGTTGTATTCTGCTGTTTGAGGACAGACAGAGAGTATTCCAGCAGCTAGTTAAGCTTTATGTGTTTGTGTGATGCAAATACCCCAAAGGTGTGATGCCTAAGGGCTCTAGGAGTGATTCCTAGTTTGTACTGGTGTGATACTAGTGCGTTATTTCTTATATCTATAATATAATCAAGTTAGTTTCTTCCTTAATTCCATTTTCCCATTTGTGTCCTACATCAGCCATCAACATGTTTATGTAATGACGTCTAGTTCTAAAAGGAAAAGAAAGGGATCGGTTGTTTATGTAAAAACTAGGATGTAGGACGCAGATTTTGTATCATTGGGCTAGTTATGTCGGTTGTTTATGTTAAAACAAGGATGTAGGACGCAGTCATAGTATGATTTTGTATCATTGGGCTAGTTATATAGGCACTTCACACGACAATGTGAGATTTATATATGGAGCTAGGTAATTGGGCACAATCATTTACGATCATCAAATAACTTCTGTGTTAATAACGTTTTCGTGTGTATTATATTATCTTTGACAAATTTGTAATCCAAAAGTTAAAGTTGCGGTCCTGGTAACAGATACAACAAAATATGTGTATGGTTGGTCGTGCCTGCACTTTTATATAGTCCGACATACCTAACTTTCCTTTTGCATTTGATTAGTGTATGGCTCCAGACAAGATGGATAAAAAGCCGTCCAAGATTATGTGGGATGTTCCGTGGGAAGATCTCATGTCATTGGAGCTAGCAAAAGCCGGTTACTCCAAACCCTCTCACCTGATTCTTCATCTAAAGAACTTCAAGAGATCAGAAAGATTTGTGCGGCTCATCAAATGTAATGTCGAAGAAACAGAGGAAGAACCTCAAGCTGTTCGAATATGTTCAGTTATAAATAAAGTGTGGAAAGCACATCGATCAGACACTAAATGCCTAACTTTAAAGGTCTGGTACTCTTAGTTAGAACTAATTTTAGAACCAATGTGACATGCTTATTTATGTTCTCGATTTTGACGAGCAGGTTCCTTCAAGCCAAAGACATGTATATTTCACCTGGGAAGAAGCAGATAAGAGAGAGTCGCGTAACAGGACGAAACCCATTTTCAAGCCAAGAGAATATTCTGCAGTTAGTGTTGACTCAAGTGACAGGAGATTCATAAAACGCACTTTCAACTTTCAGAAAATTTGGAGCAGCGAGCCAGATTCAAAAGGTCGATTTACATTGAGTAAGAAGCAGGTGAGTTTGTCAGTTTCCTTTTGCTTTCTTCTAGATTTTTATTTTATTCAATGTGGTATAAGAATCTAAACTGAAACCATTGTTTAGGTGATGGAAACTGATGGAATGTGTAGCATCTGGAGACCAACTTGTCCTGACGGGTAAGAGACACAGCCTTGCATATTCTATATTACTACAGAATGAATGACGGAAGCCTAAACTTGATTTGTTTGTTTGCAGGTATGTTTCAATTGGAGATATAGCTCGTGTTGGCAACCATCCTCCAAATGTCTCTGCTATCTACCATAACGTTGACGGACAATTCGCACTTCCAGTGGGATATGACCTTGTAAGTCATAATGCTTACTTCCTCATTTTACTTAAACAAATGTCCAATAATTACCAAAACGTTACAAACAATTTGAAAATTTTGGATCACACTGTTCCTCGAGTTGCTTTATCTTCATAGTGAATTTGATAATGGCCACTTCAGATGTACTTATTTTCTCTTTGTTTTAGGTATGGAGGAACTGTATAGAAGACTATGCAACACCTGTATCGATTTGGTATCCACGTGCACCAGAAGGATTTGTCTCACTCGGTTGTGTTGCCGTAGCTGGTTTCACGGAGCCGGAAGATGTAGGGTATTGTGTAAAAGCAACTTTAGCCGAAGAGACAGTATTCGAGGAACAAAAAGTATGGATGGCGAGTAATTCTTACCCATGGGCTTGTCATATTTATCAAGTACAAAGTGAAGCTCTCAACTTCGTTGCATTACGTCAACCAAAAGAAGAAGCAGAGTTAAAGTCAATGAGAGTTATTGATGATCAACAATCTCCGCCGAGAATATCAGAAGAAACAAACACGATAACATAGTAAAGAATGGACTATTTCATCTACCGTGATGATCCATATAGTATTTGTTTGATGTGATTTGATTGTGAAACACCAAAAAGAAAACAATAAAGATATATTCTTTTGAGCTTGAAAAATAATTCTGAACTTGAAAAAATGATGGTATGGAAAAAAATTGAATTGAAAGAAGAATTTTCAGGGTATTTATGGAGTGACAATTATTAGACTAGAGTTGCTAAAGAGGGTGAAGTTGTCTGGTCCCAACCGCTGGCAGCAAATTTGTTTCGAGACATAATGAAGCTGCCACATGATTTATTCATTCGGGGCGAGAATCAGACTATCAGTATGTGACCGTTTCTTTTGGCTTTGATAAATTATATACCTCGAAACATTTGCACTGTGAGTTAGTTAAGTTCTCAAGGACAGTTTTCGGTTTTTCAGCAAAATCGATTACAAATAAAATACAACGTTTAATATATTATTGGAATGAAAAAAGAGCCTGTACCAAGTCCACAAAAAAAAGTGCTTACTAGGAGTCTTTGAGAGTAAAGTAAAGGGCGGGACTGAAGAGTATTTTTTTGTAAATCTCATGTACTCACAAATCAGAATGGAAAGGGGGTAGGGAGTGGACAGACTATGATTAAGGAAGAATTCCTACCACAAAACAAAAAGGAGAAACTTGTAATTTCGGGGAGAGGAGTGACTAAGCCTTCTTATCCTCAATCTATCAAAACCAAACAAAATTTTATTTCCACAATTTTTGTTCTCCACATGAATATCTACTGGGGTTGCTTTGTGTTTTGTTCGAAGAAACCTACAATTTTTGTTCTCCACATTAATATTAATCTAGCAAATATCTTTTCAATATTCTTCATGAAGTAATAACAATGACGTTCTTTGAAAACTTTTCAAACTACAACGTTAGCTAGACAGGGAAAGACTAGCGTTATATATCGTAGTAAGGCAGCCATGTGGTGGGGGTGTGGGTTGTGCGCTCCCACTGAGCCCCACAAGGGGCCCATTTTTAGGTTTTCTGTAGTTCTCGTCTAAAAACGCCAGAGTGCAAGTAAAACATGGAAGTTGTAGTAGCTTATTAATAAGTCGTGTGGAATTAACTTAAATGTTCTTGTGTTTGAATCGCATTGTTTGTGTTTTGTCTATTTTTCTTATAAGGGCTCCTTATGCATATTTTCACATTATTATTTAACAAAGTTATGAACAATTATCGACGAAAAGAATTTGGGTTTGTTTCTTGAATGGATCTGAAGGTTTATTCGTCTACTGTCCAATGCTTCAAACGGTGCAGTAATCGAAGTATTAAATGACGAGTTATGATAATTTTTGTACAAAGTGTCAAAATAGTTTCTACACTATTTTGGTCTAGATTAAATTAAATATGGTATTGATTGGAAACTAATTTGGGTGTATTTCTTATGTTTTTGGAAAGTTCCTACTATATTTTGGTCTAGTTTAATCTAGTATTGATTTGAAACGAATTTGGGTGTTTTTTTATGTTGTTGGGAAGGTCTATCCGTCTACTTTCCAATGCATCAAGCGGTGTGTTAATTGAAGTTCGAAGTGAGGAGTTAAGATAATTTTTGTGTAATGTGTCAAGATAGTCTCCAGTGTACGAATTTATCTTGATAATTCACTTGGTTTCTGTTCTTTCGGCAATGTATCTCTTAGGTAGATGGAAAACGGTCTGGAAACTCGAGACCCGACCCTGGCCCTCCAATCCGCCAAGATCCGAAGATCGAAAAAAGCCTGAGGTGGGCTCACCCAGCCCTTTAGACCGCTCGAGAACTTGTCAGGTTTAGGGTTAGAATATATAAAACACTTTTTTCATAACTATTCATTAGGCCTAGGGTATTTTATAGTTTTCTACTGAGAGAGGGAGAGAGAGTCTTCTATCGAGAGAGAGATAGAGTCTTCTACCGAGAGAGTATTCTAGAGAGAAATCATAAGAAGACTAAAAGATGACGAAGATTACTACCCTTGCTTTCTCTATCTAGATGAGGATCAAAAGGAGTTCAGAAGAGAAAGAAATACGGAGAAAATATGGATAGCGGTATAGGGATGGTCTAGATGAAGAAGAAAACTACCCCTTGCTTTATCTTTATCTTTATTTTCTTGTAGTGTGTTTTTATCTTTGTTTTTTTTATTTCCCTCTCCATATTTTTTTTTTCTGTAAAAGACATGTTAATAGATAATACGAACCAACAGATGGTAAGTAAACCAACATATTTGTTCTCTCTCTCTCTTCTCTTTCTATGCTTCATCTCTAGAACATATATTATGGATTTACGGATCTGTTGAAATCATAAATGGATCTCTTTATACCATTTGTAGATCTATTCATTTTATTTACAGAGCATATTTATACATGTATAGATTAATTCATTCAAAAAAATCCTAGTATTTTTCATCTACGGACTTGTTCATATATTAATAGATCTGTAAAAGTCAAGATCTATAGATTTGATCATCTCTATTAACACAGTTTAAAAAAAACCTAGAATCTTTTCACTATTTTTTACTCAAGTTCAAACCTAGGATTTTAAGGGTAACCCGGAGCCTGAGTCTGCCAAAGCCCGATCAGACTCGCAGACACTAAAGGGTCACGGGCACCTCAAAGGTGGAAAATGACCGGCTAGATCCGCCCGAAGATCTTTAGCGGGCTTAAAGTATGTGAACCCGATCCGTCCGAGACCGAAGGAAAACAACTGCCCGTGGGCGTCCGAGCCCGACGGATTCCTACCCCTACTTCCAATGGTGAATCTATATTTGTCAATTATTATTGTAATTGCTTTATATTTTCTCTATTTTCAGACCATCAAACGTGGTGGTCTTAATCTTGATTATATCGATATAGCATGAAATAGCAATGTGCTTGTATGAAGTTGCGATCCACATGAGGGTCTACCAGGAACATTAATTTTTTTGACTTTGTATCTCTGTTTTATTCAATCTGTTTTTAAAATCTTATAAACTCATAAGTTAAATGCGAGAAGGCATGAAGTATATAAATGAGGTTATTTGATAGATGTTGCGCTCTAGTAAAGACATCTCCCAATTGGATGGAATTGGTGATCTTGATAAAAAAACTGTAAATACGTTAGCCTGTTTTTTTTTTTACTTTAGCATTAGTCTTAATTGTGAAAACAACTACAGTTGAGAGATCATTTCCATAAATGTAAATTATCAGAAGTCAATTGCAAGAATGAGTGATGAATGGTTGAGCGGTAGTATATTTGAATAAATAGTAGAGATTAATAATGAGATAATAATGAAGAACTTCCAAGCAATAAAAACTCGTAGAAGTCAATTATGAATGAATTGAACAGTATAAAATTTGTCTAAATTGTTAAGCTAGTATCAATATCGGGCAATGTGGCCAAAACTCCCTAAGAAATTTGAGCTTTGGTTAAAAATTATTTATTAACTTTATATAGGCTTCAACTCTCTGTGGCATTTTTGTAAATTATCTAACAGAGGGAAAAGACGAAACTGACCTTATTGGCTAAAACGCAATAGTTTGCACTACTTTGCAAACTGGTTTGCACCGCTTTGCAATACGGTTTGCAGTGTTATTCAATCTGGCTTGCAGAACTTTGCACCTTAGTTGTAAATACTTTTTTGAAAAATAATCACAACATATTAACATGTTTCTTTAAATCTTTTTCAATAAATGACCGAAAGATTAAAATAAAAAATATGCAACTTTGATGTTTCTTCTCAAAGGTTGATATTCTCGCTTAATCATCTGAAGTAAAAGGAGGATCCAACTGATTATTATTGAATACATAATACAAATAGTTTGTAATTCATCAAAATTTGACACACATGGTGTACATAAATTGAGTTCCTTTGCATTGAATGTTATGCAAGTATGTCTAAAAGTAATTTAATTTCCATATAAGTTGCAAAAGGATTCCAAAGCTTTTGATGACTTTGCAAACAGGTTTGCAGTGCTTTTAAAGTTTGCACTGCTTTGCAAAGAGTTTGAGTGGTGTGCAATGCTTGCAGTGCTTTGCAATGAGTTTGCACTGCTTTGCAGTAGCTGCAGCCACCAACACTTTGTTCAGTTACCACAAAATAATTAGAAGTTCAAATTACTTTTGTATGTAAAGAATTTTTACAACAATAAAAATAAGTAAATCAAAAAGTAAAATTATACCTTAAGACAATTGAAGATTTTGCTTCCATAATTATTTATCAATTCTCTCTAGAACTTTATTAAAAAAAACTAGTTGAAAACTCTAAAAATTCAACTTATAAAGACATTTGAACACCTAAACCTAAAATAGATGATGATTTGACAGCAAAAAAGCGACGCAATCTTCCGTCTCTCTCTCTAAATTAGGTTGGAAGGAGAACTCAAAATTTCAATCTTAGTTTTTCCGAAATTTTAGCTCAAAGAAAGGGTATTTTTGGTATTGAAAAATGAGTGCTTTTAAAATTGTCCTTCAAGTGTATTTCTAAACTTTCTATGCTGCCTAGAAGGACAAAAAATTAATTAGTCTTTTTAACAAAAAATAACATAAAATTGGGTCTTCGGCTCAATTTCCTGTATCGATTATTTGTGGCTATTAATTCTATCAACAAAATATGTTTTATTTTCGTAAACTTACATGATTGTAACTTCTGGAATGGACGTAGTAATCTTTTAAACTCCCTGAAAAGTATTTGAGTGGAGGAACGGTATTTGAAAAGCACAGAAATTATACTTTCTCTCTTGCAAGAACGGATAACACGGTCAGCTACCGAACCAACTCTCATAATTAATTATAGTTACTGTATGGGTAGATCTTATGTAAAAAGACCTGTTACTGTATAAAATTGAATCACTTCGTCGTTCAGAATTCAATTTTATCATCAATCCACATCAACTTTCATTTTTTTTCATACCAATGAATAGATCTTTTTATTTGCTCTTAACAAAAAAAAAAAGATCTTTTTATTTGCACTAAGATTTCCAAGGTTTAGCAAAGGTGTAACTCAGGGCCCCAATGGGGTCCCTCTTCTTATGCCCTATGAGTCCACTTCTTGGCGGGGGGACCTAGAAATTAACCGACGACGTACATCTAGAATCGTTACATTGGTATTGTTGAAACTTGCTTGAACATGTATAAACCCTTTTAGTGTTCTACTTCCACTCTTACATGAACCAATATGGTCATTCTTATGTGAACCACCTCTATTTCAAACTGGACTCCTCATTCATTGGATAGAGAAGATCTCCAAAATTTTGTGTTATGATGCGGAAATTATTTCAATTCTAACATCTTGGACTCGGAACATGAGAATTGCCGGAATACTTCGGATCAACAAAGACTCGGTCTACCAATATTGATTCGACGAACAATAATGCTTCTATCTGATTTAACATAGATAGAAGGAAAAGATTTAGTGGAGAGAATATTATTGTTTTCTTAAAAAAATTTACACCCTTATAAAAGTATCAACAGTTGGTCGCCTAGGATTCATTTCATGGTGGTGATGGTACTTCACAATTCTAAAATTGTTCGAACATTCGAAAGTAATGTGGACTCCTTTGACTACATCTAACTTGATATTCTACACTAATAGAGTGGTTAAGACTAGTTAAATGTTATCCGATTTTAGAGTAGAAGAGAAGAAGATAATGAATGGAATGAATTGACTTTCTGAAGTTCGTGGGATTTTATAATTAGCCAAAGGGAGGGCTAGCCTGACCGTCCCGTAGTGCGCCATTAAAGCGTCCAATGCTCCCCAAAACGCCGCCTAATCTCTCCCGAAGCTGTGGTTTGAGTGATGCAAACAGCACAAAGAACCTTATGGTACCTTTAGTGCACTACTCTAACATGAGAAAGTTGTTTAATACAACATAAATCTTCTTCTTCTCTTTGGTACATGTGGTAGTAAATTAAAGCTCACAAACTTTAGTTTGAGCTAGTATTGAGCTCTAAAGCTCTTGATTTCGACCTATTTAGGTCTCTCGAAAGAGAGAAAAATTAACCTAGCTAGGGTTTCCAACAATTAGGTGGGAATCCAACCTGCGCCTTGGTGGTTCCTCCTTTTACATCTTCAACAAAAAAATCTAACTTCATTTCGAGGTTGCAGTTAGATACTTAGTTACTGTTTTTCTAGGGGATCCCAAAATTCTCTTTTACAAGTCTTTTACACATGTAAGCGTAGGAATATACTATAGCTTACTCTTGCACGTGATGAATCTGCCTCTACCACAAGAGGTAATTTCTAGAAAGGTCAAAATAATATTGAAAATGAGTAGAAAAACACAAAACATTTGAAAATTATTATTTAGGTCAAAAAGTGTCCAAATACTAAAATACCCTTTTTTGTCATTTTGTGTAACTAAATTCTTTTATTTTTTTAAAATTTTAAATCGTTATAACTTTTGTTTGAGATGTCGGATTTCTATAAAAATTATATATTTAGAAATGATTTTCCATTAGCTTTCTAACAAGATCCACTTTCAATATTTTTTTTTTCAAAAAAAAAACTTAAAAAAAAACGGCGTTTTTTTCCTTTACGTTTTTCTGCAAACGTGTTTGCAACAATCTGTTATGCAAACGCGTTTGCAACAATCTGTTATGCAAACGCGTTTGCAACAATCTGTTATGCAAACGCGTTTGCAACAATCTGATCTGCAAACGCGTTTACAACAATTGTTGTCAATTCCTGAAGTTCCTTCAAAGACCTGGCAAAAACAATATCAACAAAGCCAAAACTTTAAGAACATGTTGCTCATCCAAAATCCAAAGAAGTACATGTAAAGAGTATAAGAAATATATGTTCATACAACCAATCAACTCTAGATCTCTAACTTATACATTTTAGAGAGAATACCATACATTCTAGAAACAGAAACTAGGGTTTCACGAGTTGTATCCCTGGAAAGGCCATGAACGAATATTTTCCGGTGAGAAATGTCTTGATCAGCAGTGGTTTGTATTTTACGAAAGAAAGAAGAATCGTTTATAGCGTCGATCAGTTGGGTTTTGGAGTAGGGTTCAAGGAGTTTATCGATTTTGTTTGATTCTGATTCGTTTATGGAGTTGGAATCAATTAGGGTTTCATCAAGATTATTTATTACAAAGAGAAAACATTCAAACCCTTATAAAAGGGTTCAGATTTGTATATTTTATTGGGTTAATTCCGTTTTGGCCCCCAATTGTTGACCAACTCACCGTTTTGGCCCCCAATTGTGTCCGGCAGTTCGTTTTGGCCCCAAAAAATTCCTAAATGGCCCCAAATTTTTTCAACCTCCCAATTCTACCCCCATGGCATTTCTGTAATTATTTTTTTTTTCCTTTTCTTTGTCCACCTCATCTTACAATTGACACATCACTCTGTCCACCTCACCCTTCTTCTCCGGCGAAAGGTTGCCGGCCGGAATAAAAAATTCCGGCCGGCCACCTTTACCAAAATAATTTTTTTTTTTTTTTATTTCTCTCTCTTCTTCATCTCCTTCTTTCTCTCTCTTCTTCATCTCCTTCTTTCTCTCTCTTCTTCATCTCTTTCTTTCTGTCTTCTTCTTTCTTTACCTCTCTCTCTCTAACCCCTCTCTTTCTCTTTCTCTAACCCCTCTCTCTCTCTATCTTTAAAACTCCGGCGAAGGGGCGGAGCCCCTTCGCCGGAGAACCAGACCTTCAAGGTCTGGTGCGAAACCAGATCCGGTCTGGTTTCAAACCAGACCGAGATCTGGTTTCTACAACCAGATCCCGGTCTGGTTTGAAACCAGATCGGAATCTGGTTTCAACTAACCAGATTCGTTCTGGTTAGTTGAAACCAGATTCCGATCTGGTTTCAAACCAGACCGGGATCTGGTTGTAGAAACCAGATCTCGGTCTGGTTTGAAACCAGACCGGATCTGGTTTCGCACCAGACCTTGAAGGTCTGGTTTCCAACCAGACCTTCAAGGTCTGTTTCTCCGGCGAAGGGGCTCCGCCCCTTCGCCGGAGTTTTAAAGATAGAGAGAGAGAGGGGTTAGAGAAAGAGAAAGAGAGGGGTTAGAGAGAGAGAGGTAAAGAAAGAAGAAGAGAGAAAGAAAGAGATGAAGAAGAGAGAGAAAGAAGGAGATGAAGAAGAGAGAGAAAGAAGGAGATGAAGAAGAGAGAGAAATAAAAAAAAAAAAAAAAAAAATTATTTTGGTAAAGGTGGCCGGCCGGAATTTTTTATTCCGGCCGGCAACCTTTCGCCGGAGAAGAAGGGTGAGGTGGACAGAGTGATGTGTCAATTGTAAGATGAGGTGGACAAAGAAAAGGAAAAAAAAAATAATTACAGAAATGCCATGGGGGTAGAATTGGGAGGTTGAAAAAATTTGGGGCCATTTAGGAATTTTTTGGGGCCAAAACGAACTGTCGGACACAATTGGGGGCCAAAACGGTGAGTTGGTCAACAATTGGGGGCCAAAACGGAATTAACCCTATTTTATTTGTTGAAGAAGAAAACATTTACACTACCTTAATGGAGAAGAAGATGAAGAAAATGATGGCTATGGTGTTCTAGAGAGAGAAAGTAAAAACACAGAAAAAAGTGAAGAAGGAGCATGGGGGCGTTTCCGGAATAACCTTTTTCAAAATGACCTTAATAATAATTAATCATATTATTTTAAGCCAAACTAACCATTATATATAATATTATGACACATTTTAGTTATTTGAAAAAGTTTAGTGTTTTTTTACTAATTATATAAAATATTATGACTCATACAGTCATTTTCTCTATTTTTACTTTATTTATTGTTGAAATAAATCTTTTGAATAAACTTGCTACTTCTACCAAGACTCTGACCCAAGATTTCAAAATTTTAAGTGGGAATGAAACCATGAGATGAAAAACCCATCCATTGATAAACTTGTTGTCCCGTCCACCTCCCTTTGGTGTAACAGTTGGACACCCCTCTTAAGACCATGAGGTTGTGGGATCGAGTCTCGGTGGAAGCAGTTGCAATCAAGATTTATCCTATGTAATTTAGGCTATGAATAATGTAATAATTTGTCGGGCTTTAGGCTTCTTTGTTATCGGGCTTTAGGCTTCTTTCATTCTCAGTTTAAATTAAGCGGTTATTGTGCTCATTACATCTTCATGATGCATCTATGCCTTGTAACGTCTAACGTAGACCGTAGTCGAATTCTCAAAAAAAAAAAAAAAACTTTTTGTTCCTATATCTTAGATATGTTGAATATTTTTAACTTTTTATTATGTTAATTGTTATTCAGACAATTTTAACCATGCATACTCAATCAGCTGTGGTTGAAGGAATTCCAAGGCCGTCTTTATCATCCCAATTGAGAATAGTAACAGTATCTCTACCGGCAACCATAAAGTAAGAAATATCTAGACCGACGACCATAAGATGAAGTAACAAATATCTAAACCGACGACCATAAAACACAATAAGAAATATCTAGACCGACGACCATAAAATAAAATAAGAAGTATCTCTTTCCTCAACCACTCATCAAAATATCCCTCTAAAAGAGTTTTTTATTTCTCTAATTTTATTTTATAAAGAAAAATGTTCCAAAACGGAAATTGAGTGAACCAAAATAAATCATATGTCAATTTTATTTGTACCTCGCTTTCTTCAATAGGCGTGTTTTCATCTTTGAACAATAGTTCAGGAAAACAAAATTTTGGACTCAAAATTATTACTAAATGTGAGGGCCGACCCAAACATTTGGAGCGGCTGAAGCACCATAAAAAATTGGAGCCTTCGTAATAGAGGTTAGAAAAATAAATAAATAAAACAAATCATATGTCAATTTTATTTGTATCTCAGCTTTCTTCAATAGGTGCGTTTTTCATCTTTGAACAAATAGCTCAGGAAAACAAAATTTTAGACTCAAAATTACTATTAGATGCGAAGGCCGACCCAAACATTTGGAACGGCTCAAGTGGCGTAAAAACTTCCTCAACAAAGAAAAAAAAAGCATAAAAAATTGGAACCTGCACAATGGAGGTTAAAAAAAATACCATTCGTTGCAGGATCATGGAAGAAAGGAAGTTAGTGGAAGAATGAAGATGGGAATTAGTGGAAGAAGAAATAGTTAGTGGAGGAAGTGAGTGGAGAAATATGGAAAGAAGAAATTTTATTCTTATTGTTCTTACAAGATTACAAGGTTACAAGGTAAATTGCAAGGTACTCTTACAAATAAACTAAGTCTCCTTATATAGATGGAGCACTTACAAAACAACAAAACCAAATACATAAGCAATGACGTATTACAATTGCTTTTAATAAAGTAAAGGATTCGCATCATTGCTGGTAACAGTAAAGGAATCGCATTATTGCTGGTAACAGTAACCCCGGGTGCTCATTGGGCCCCATCGCCAGGTTATTAGTACTGCTAAAGCACGATTCTCTACCAAAGATAACTGGCATTTTATGCCGACACCTTAAAGTGTGAATATAATAATATTCTTCTTTAGACAAAATGCTTCACTTTAATAAAAGCGATCATGATTGAGATTTAGACTTCTATGCAAATGGGTCCTGGGAGTCTTGCATAGAGTCATCATCTTCAGTGTTGTCATCTTCATCAGATGAGTCGCATAAAATTTCCCTTAACTGCTTCTTTAGGTCTGACTTTGAAGAAGAAGCGAGCAGTTCTTTAAGAAGATCCGAAACATCCTTTTTAGGAGCCTTTGGAGGGGGTGCTGGTTCAAATGAAATAATTCCCTTTACCGAAAATATCGAATCCTTAAAGAATTCGAATTTATCCCACCATTTAATGAGAATTCTTCTTCCCAAATAAGGGACATGAGAGACAGTTATTTCAAATTTTTTAATAGGACAATTTGCAATAATAACGTCCCATTTAACTATCCACGGAACCTGATAATGAGCTGCAAAGATAAGCTCTGGATTTTTTAGTGATGGGTTGGATTTAATAAAATCATCAAATATACTCCTGACTTTGTCAGGGAAAATTATGGGGTGTGATCCCCAAGTGTAAAACCATTTGATAAACCACTGTGGAAGATTAGTGGTATTGAAATCACGAAATTGGAGGAACCAACTGTGTTTCTTTAATCTGTTCTCATAACAGAAGGCCCCTTCCCAGGCTTTTATGTAGTCGAAGTAGTTAAACCAATATTTGTCCAACTCTCTTCTCCCAGCTCTGGGTATTTCATGATATTTAAATAAATCACCCTGCCAAATTTCAGGGGTAACAACTTTCTTGATAAAGGCTTTAGAATAAGCCCATTCTGTGCCTGACCTTGTGACAGAATCAAATTCCACGGATTGAGTCACTTGCAGGATTGCGCAGTAAAAATTGTATTCCTTAGGATAAAGGAATGGGTCCGCTGATTCCCTAAGATAAAAGGATGAAGCTTCAGCTGGAGAAAGATGAGCGTATTTTAGCTCAATAGGTGCTATCCATAAAGTAGTGTAAGGAATATATGGATAGATATATTCGTTAGTCTGATTAGACTGAATTGCTGCTGAATAAGCATCTTCTCTTAATTTTAGCTCCTTAGGAGTCGCCTTTAAGGCTTCAGCTTTAAGCTGTTCCGTTGTTTTAACAATCATAGTCTTATAAGACTGAGAACTTGCGCTTGAGGGAGAAACTGCAAATTTAGCTTTCCCTTTGCCATTATCAGGCTTTTTACTCATGATCCTGCAAAAATTCACGAGTTAAGAAATCAGGTAGTGAATTACTACTTCCTTTGATAAATTCAATGTCAAAATCAAACACAGACAATATGCCCTGCCATCTAGCAAAAATTTGTTTTGATGCTATATTTTTAACATCTTTTTCTAAAACATCTTTGGCTGATTTACAATCAACCCTAACCAAAAATTTTTGGTTTAATAAATCACTTTCAAATTTTTGTATACACAGAACTATAGAAAGGATTTCTTTTTTAATTGTGGAATAATTTTTCCTTGGCCCTTGCCATATCCCAGAAGTAAATCTTACTAGGGTTTCTTTGTTATTAATCCTTTGTTTAAGGATTCCACCATAGCCTAATTCTGAAGCATCAGTTTCAACAATTTTAAAAGCTTCTGGATTAGCAATGGCAAGACAAGGGATTTCCTTAATCTTTAATTTTATCTTTTGGACTGCTTCTGTATGAACATTAGTCCAATCAGGAGGATTTTTCTTAAGCCTGTCAAATAAAGGCTTAGCATCAATTGCTAAGTTCTTATAGAAGTCAGAAATATAATTAAGACTTCCTAAAAACCTTTGCAATTGAGTTTTTTCTTTAATTTCATCTGGAAATTTATCCGCAAAAGTAATAGCTCTATCAATAGGGAAAATAGTCCCTTCTTTGATGGTATGGCCAAGAAATCTTATTTCTGTTTGAAATAATTTGATCTTTTTTGCTGACACAACTAAACCAGCATGTTTGACAGCATTAATAAATGCTTGAAGATGTTTAAAGTGTTTATCTATATTTTCAGAAAACACTAGAACATCATCGATATAAACAATACAGAATGACGTATAAGGACTGAAAATGTCATTCATTATATTTTGAAATTCTGATGGGGCATTCTTAAGCCCAAAAGGCATTACGTTCCACTCATAATGGCCAAATGGAACCGTGAATGCAGTTTTGTATCTATCCTTTTCATTAATCTGAATTTGCCAAAACCCAGATTTCATGTCAAATTTGGACATAACTTTGGCTGAAAACAGCCGATTTAATAAGTCCCTTTTATTAGGGATTGGATACCTTATCCATCTAAGAGCTTTGTTCAGAGGTTTGTAATTAATTACAAGCCTAGGAACACCTCTTTCAAGTTCAGCAGCATTTTCAACATAAAATGCAGGACAACTCCAAGGGCTGTATGATTTTCTAATTAAACCTTTGAGTAATAACTCATCAATCTCTTTTTTGCAAATTTCCAAATGGCGAGGTCCCATAGCAATAGGTCTAGCCTTAGTGGGAATTTGCCTTTCATTGAAGTCTGGCTCATAAGGCAGACTAACAATATGTTTCTTTCTTTCCCAGAAGGCATTGGGGATATCAGAACATATTGTTTTGACAATAAGATCATAAAGATCATTTATTTTCCTTTGAATTAAAGGATGTTTGATTTTTTCAGTAATTTTCATGTAACTGATCTCCTGAGATAAGGAGTTAAGAAAATTCTCTTTTCTTTGAATTTTCTTTTGTAACAAATCAATCTCGTGATAACGAGGTTTAGTAACGAAATTAAATGTAATTTCCTGAGAATTAATAGAACTTGTTATACCTTTCTCACTAATGCTTTTAATGGGATATAACATGTGAAGAAAAGGATTTCCCAAAATAACATCATGAGAAAGATTCTTTACCATTATAAATGGCATTTCTAAACAAATTCCATTATTGCAAACTGCAGTATTTTGTAGCTTGTAATTTACAAGCATTTTTCTACCATCTGCAGCATTTAAAATTTCAGTAGTTTTTGAAAAATATCTGGAGGGTATCAATCCTTCATTGATACAGTTTAAATCTGCTCCAGAGTCTACCATGGCAATTGCAGAGAGAGTATATTCTCTATGAACAATGATTTTAATTTTAATATGCCATTTATGGGTAATAACCCTATCTAACATATTAACATATGTTAAAGATTCATCCTTCGAAGATCCTTCGTCTTTTGAAGATTTATCTTTAACAGATGTTAAAGTATTTAATTTTTCCTTTAAGGAATTCCATTCTTCTTCATCTGACTCATGATCAGAATCAGGCTCAGAAAGAATAGATTTATCCTTTTTAATTTCAAGAGAAGTTACTCTAGATTTAAGAGTATTAATTTCTCTTTTGAGAATTTTGACTTCATGCAGTAATTCATTAATGCGAGAAGATTCTCCCGGAGTTTCTTCTTTTGATGTTGAAGCCTTAGCTCTTTGTAAAATTTCTTTTAGACTATAAGTCTCTGGTTCTTCAAATTTTAACCTTTTGTCACCTTTCTTTCCATTGTAATCTTCTAAATATTTTTGAAGCATTTGTCTTTTAACAATGGGATCAGAAAGTTGATCAATAAGGTCAAGGATGAAATTATCCTCTTTTGTTAAAGGAAATAGACCATTTGCCTGACATAAGGCTTTGTAGTAATCACAATTTCCCTCACAAGAGTCATCCTCAGATTCTTCTGTTTGATCAACAGATCCTTCTGACGATGATTCTTCCTCAGGATTATCTTCTGCAATAGCAGCTACTCTAAAATTTTTTCCTTCTTCATTAAGAAGTAATTTTTCAAGTGACCTCTTAAGGCCTTCATCAATATTCAGACTATTGATTTTCTTTTTCATTCTACACTTATTAGCGTAGTGGCCAGGTTTCTGGCATTTCCAGCAGACCGGGATAGTTTTTTGCCGAGAATTATTCTCGGGTTCAGACTGCCTTTTCTTCCCTCTAAAAATTTTTTTCCTTTTTTGTTTAGGAAAATACTTTTGCTTGGCATGGACCTTATTAGTCCTTTTCCCTCTATTTTCGATAGAGGTTCCAATAGGAGGTAAGCCAATTTGCTCACAAAAGTCCCCTATAATTCTTTTGCCAAGGACTTTCTCCTTTTGGATTTGTCTATGTAATTTTATTTCATTGCATAAATTAATGCCTTCAGCAACCACTTCCGAGGATAAATCCCCATAAGTGTATTCGGAATAAGGAATAATTCCATTGTGTCTTTGCTTAATACGATTGCGTATTTTTTCCGCAAAGAAATGAGGTAGTCCTGATAAGAACTTTTCTTTCCAAAAATCATTTTGACTATCATGTCTGGTGAAGACCTTCGAAAAGAATACGTCTTTATACCATTTGAACTGAGATAAGTTCTGACATTTTAAATTCATTAGTTGCTCTTGAGATCTGTCAATGAGCAATGATGTAGTGCCAATAAAATGTTTTGCTATAGTATACAAAAGTGTATTGACACAATCTGTAACTTGTACAGGCTGATTTTCTCTAACTTCTGTTTTAATAGCCTGTGAAATATGTATTTTGGCTTCTTCAGGAAGGTAGAAATCCCACCATCCTTTCAATTGACCAGTAAATCCTTGAGTTAAGGCTTTGGCAATATTTTGATCAGAATTACCATGTGTTTTACAAGCAGTTGCATACATAGTCATGTAGTGCAATACCGTTTGTATTTGGTATTCTGACATGCCATCTATATTCCATTCATTAATGGATTTTCCATCAAATTGAACAGTCATGAATTCATCATGTTGTTCTAATTGGAGATCTACAGGTGTAGGCCTATGATAATAGGGCTTTGCAGGAATATTATAAGCCATTTTCTTCTTGTATGAAGATGCAAGCTTATTTACTTGAAATTGATTTTCATTATTTTTTTGTTCTGATAAGAACATATTTTCCAGAAGATTGATTTTATCTTCTGTTTTTGAAGAATTTTCTGCTTCATCATAAGAAGCATCAGAATTATAATCTGACTCATGTGTCTCTAGAGGAGCACATTCATTGTCTTTAATTCCAAGATTTTTTAATCTTTTCATAATCTCATCAACCATTTCGGAATTCTGAGGATCCATCTTGAAATCAAAGTTTTCAGAACTCATTGGTTTGAATAAAACCTTTTCTTCAAAAGTAGTTTCTGAAATTTTAGAAACATTTGAAGCCTTTTCTTGTTTTTCAAAATCAATATTTTTCTCAATTCTATTTAATTGATCTCCCATTGTTTTGAGAGTTAAATTTGTAAAATTGTTTTGTTCAACAACAGCCTCAATGTTGTCGCTTTTCCTGTAAGGAGTTGCAACAACTTCTTCGTTGTTGATTCTTATTGCTAATTGGGTTTCCGGGGGATGAACACTCCTAAAAACTTTTCCATTTTTAGCAATAAAATTCTTATAAGAAGCTTCAAGAGAAAATATGAAATCTTGATCCTCGAAGTCAGGAAATTTTTCATAAGCACGTTCCATAAAATTGAAGAAATCAATAACTTCTCCATTTTTTATTAAAAATCTTTTATAGCGAGAAAACCATTTTTCATGACTCTTAGAGTCTTTAGCAAGGGAAAACCATTTTCTCTTTAATTTGTTTTCTTTGGAATAAAATAATTCTTTTGGAAGTCCCCTAAAAGGAAATTTAAATTTGAATTTTTCTTCTTCATGGATCGTTATAGGCGAAAGGCTATAATAACCCATATCAGAAGGAGTGGGGGATGTTCTTTCACTATTAATTTCAGAAGTGGGTAAATTAACCCTATATTCAGGTTGGTTTACTCCGTCAGAGGTAAATTTTGTTCCAGAAATTTTCTCAAAATTAGTTGTTGGAACTGACGAAGTAGAACTTCTACCTGGAATAACTTTGTTGTTTAGGCTTTCCAATTTTAACCTTGCAATTCTCTGATTAGAGAAGACAATTTCAACATCACCGTCAGGGAACTCTTTGATTTCTTCGAGTTCACGGTTATCTTTTTTAACAGGCTCATTAGCCTTTTCAAGTATCCAGTTTTCAGGTAAATTAACCTGATCCCATGTGATCGTTTTTGGGACCTTTAAATTACTTTTTTCTAAATTGGTTATAAACAAAGTAGTAGACCCCTTTTGATCTTGTAAAATATTTTTCATCTTGGGTACTACGGTGTTCATAACTTTATACTGAATCCTGTAAATAAGGATTATGTTTTCAGCTCCTTGCATCATATTAAATCCATCAGATTTAATGTCTAAGCAAAGAGAGTGCATAATTGTGGGGTCGTTTAACGACAGAGTAAAATTTGGAAAACACGAAAAGAATATGGGTCCGTCACAAAGACTAGACTCCACTATTCCAAGTAGTGAATCATGAAATTTATTGTGTCTTTTATCACGTACACAAATAATTGCGGACGTGTTTAAACCTAAACGGGTAGCAGGTTTCAAACCTACTTGAATTAACCCAATATGCAAGAATTTATATTGTTGTTGTCTATGTTTATCAATTAAATTTTTTGACAACAATTGGAATGAGTTGTAACCCTCAGTTAAGGGTATAGCCTCTTCTACCGTCTTTACGATATAGTCGGAGGTAAATTCAAAAGTTCCTTTCTGTTTATAAACAGAACTTTGAACTGGTAAATTCCAGTTTTGTAAGGATTTTTCGAAATTTTCTTTTATCAAAATTTCTTTATTATGGCTACTATTAGCCTTATCTTGTCTTTTAGACATAGCTCTAGTTAGCCCAAGCATATTTGCCTGATCACTGTCAACGCTTTAATGCCAATCCCTTAAAATGCCCTCACCGGCTACACGGGACTTCCAGGCGACGCGACTTAGGGTGAAAACCCGGGTTTCACAGGACAAAAATGCTTTAGTTCACCAAAGTTAAGCTTCAAGACTTAATAAGTATAGTAGTGTTTAAAGAAATTTAATTAAATAACAACTTAAACAAAGATAAGAACAAAAATATAAATGAAACTAAAAGAAATT
The DNA here is from genome assembly GCF_041429995.1 of Eschscholzia californica. Classification (NCBI taxonomy): domain Eukaryota; kingdom Viridiplantae; phylum Streptophyta; class Magnoliopsida; order Ranunculales; family Papaveraceae; genus Eschscholzia; species Eschscholzia californica. The sequence goes on from NW_028238472.1 coordinate 8,536,166, forward strand.
AAAACATAAACTAAAAGAAATTAAAACTATGATATACACTAAACAAAAACAAAAACATAAATGACTACATACCTCCCTACGCACTTGGCTCTGATACTTATTAAGTCTTGAAGCTTAACTTTGGTGAACTAAAGCATTTTTGTCCTGTGAAACCCGGGTTTTCACCCTAAGTCGCGTCGCCTGGAAGTCCCGTGTAGCCGGTGAGGGCATTTTAAGGGATTGGCATTAAAGCGTTGACAGTGATCAGGCAAATATGCTTGGGCTAACTAGAGCTATGTCTAAAAGACAAGATAAGGCTAATAGTAGCCATAATAAAGAAATTTTGATAAAAGAAAATTTCGAAAAATCCTTACAAAACTGGAATTTACCAGTTCAAAGTTCTGTTTATAAACAGAAAGGAACTTTTGAATTTACCTCCGACTATATCGTAAAGACGGTAGAAGAGGCTATACCCTTAACTGAGGGTTACAACTCATTCCAATTGTTGTCAAAAAATTTAATTGATAAACATAGACAACAACAATATAAATTCTTGCATATTGGGTTAATTCAAGTAGGTTTGAAACCTGCTACCCGTTTAGGTTTAAACACGTCCGCAATTATTTGTGTACGTGATAAAAGACACAATAAATTTCATGATTCACTACTTGGAATAGTGGAGTCTAGTCTTTGTGACGGACCCATATTCTTTTCGTGTTTTCCAAATTTTACTCTGTCGTTAAACGACCCCACAATTATGCACTCTCTTTGCTTAGACATTAAATCTGATGGATTTAATATGATGCAAGGAGCTGAAAACATAATCCTTATTTACAGGATTCAGTATAAAGTTATGAACACCGTAGTACCCAAGATGAAAAATATTTTACAAGATCAAAAGGGGTCTACTACTTTGTTTATAACCAATTTAGAAAAAAGTAATTTAAAGGTCCCAAAAACGATCACATGGGATCAGGTTAATTTACCTGAAAACTGGATACTTGAAAAGGCTAATGAGCCTGTTAAAAAAGATAACCGTGAACTCGAAGAAATCAAAGAGTTCCCTGACGGTGATGTTGAAATTGTCTTCTCTAATCAGAGAATTGCAAGGTTAAAATTGGAAAGCCTAAACAACAAAGTTATTCCAGGTAGAAGTTCTACTTCGTCAGTTCCAACAACTAATTTTGAGAAAATTTCTGGAACAAAATTTACCTCTGACGGAGTAAACCAACCTGAATATAGGGTTAATTTACCCACTTCTGAAATTAATAGTGAAAGAACATCCCCCACTCCTTCTGATATGGGTTATTATAGCCTTTCGCCTATAACGATCCATGAAGAAGAAAAATTCAAATTTAAATTTCCTTTTAGGGGACTTCCAAAAGAATTATTTTATTCCAAAGAAAACAAATTAAAGAGAAAATGGTTTTCCCTTGCTAAAGACTCTAAGAGTCATGAAAAATGGTTTTCTCGCTATAAAAGATTTTTAATAAAAAATGGAGAAGTTATTGATTTCTTCAATTTTATGGAACGTGCTTATGAAAAATTTCCTGACTTCGAGGATCAAGATTTCATATTTTCTCTTGAAGCTTCTTATAAGAATTTTATTGCTAAAAATGGAAAAGTTTTTAGGAGTGTTCATCCCCCGGAAACCCAATTAGCAATAAGAATCAACAACGAAGAAGTTGTTGCAACTCCTTACAGGAAAAGCGACAACATTGAGGCTGTTGTTGAACAAAACAATTTTACAAATTTAACTCTCAAAACAATGGGGGATCAATTAAATAGAATTGAGAAAAATATTGATTTTGAAAAACAAGAAAAGGCTTCAAATGTTTCTAAAATTTCAGAAACTACTTTTGAAGAAAAGGTTTTATTCAAACCAATGAGTTCTGAAAACTTTGATTTCAAGATGGATCCTCAGAATTCCGAAATGGTTGATGAGATTATGAAAAGATTAAAAAATCTTGGAATTAAAGACAATGAATGTGCTCCTCTAGAGACACATGAGTCAGATTATAATTCTGATGCTTCTTATGATGAAGCAGAAAATTCTTCAAAAACAGAAGATAAAATCAATCTTCTGGAAAATATGTTCTTATCAGAACAAAAAAATAATGAAAATCAATTTCAAGTAAATAAGCTTGCATCTTCATACAAGAAGAAAATGGCTTATAATATTCCTGCAAAGCCCTATTATCATAGGCCTACACCTGTAGATCTCCAATTAGAACAACATGATGAATTCATGACTGTTCAATTTGATGGAAAATCCATTAATGAATGGAATATAGATGGCATGTCAGAATACCAAATACAAACGGTATTGCACTACATGACTATGTATGCAACTGCTTGTAAAACACATGGTAATTCTGATCAAAATATTGCCAAAGCCTTAACTCAAGGATTTACTGGTCAATTGAAAGGATGGTGGGATTTCTACCTTCCTGAAGAAGCCAAAATACATATTTCACAGGCTATTAAAACAGAAGTTAGAGAAAATCAGCCTGTACAAGTTACAGATTGTGTCAATACACTTTTGTATACTATAGCAAAACATTTTATTGGCACTACATCATTGCTCATTGACAGATCTCAAGAGCAACTAATGAATTTAAAATGTCAGAACTTATCTCAGTTCAGATGGTATAAAGACGTATTCTTTTCGAAGGTCTTCACCAGACATGATAGTCAAAATGATTTTTGGAAAGAAAAGTTCTTATCAGGACTACCTCATTTCTTTGCGGAAAAAATACGCAATCGTATTAAGCAAAGACACAATGGAATTATTCCTTATTCCGAATACACTTATGGGGATTTATCCTCGGAAGTGGTTGCTGAAGGCATTAATTTATGCAATGAAATAAAATTACATAGACAAATCCAAAAGGAGAAAGTCCTTGGCAAAAGAATTATAGGGGACTTTTGTGAGCAAATTGGCTTACCTCCTATTGGAACCTCTATCGAAAATAGAGGGAAAAGGACTAATAAGGTCCATGCCAAGCAAAAGTATTTTCCTAAACAAAAAAGGAAAAAAATTTTTAGAGGGAAGAAAAGGCAGTCTGAACCCGAGAATAATTCTCGGCAAAAAACTATCCCGGTCTGCTGGAAATGCCAGAAACCTGGCCACTACGCTAATAAGTGTAGAATGAAAAAGAAAATCAATAGTCTGAATATTGATGAAGGCCTTAAGAGGTCACTTGAAAAATTACTTCTTAATGAAGAAGGAAAAAATTTTAGAGTAGCTGCTATTGCAGAAGATAATCCTGAGGAAGAATCATCGTCAGAAGGATCTGTTGATCAAACAGAAGAATCTGAGGATGACTCTTGTGAGGGAAATTGTGATTACTACAAAGCCTTATGTCAGGCAAATGGTCTATTTCCTTTAACAAAAGAGGATAATTTCATCCTTGACCTTATTGATCAACTTTCTGATCCCATTGTTAAAAGACAAATGCTTCAAAAATATTTAGAAGATTACAATGGAAAGAAAGGTGACAAAAGGTTAAAATTTGAAGAACCAGAGACTTATAGTCTAAAAGAAATTTTACAAAGAGCTAAGGCTTCAACATCAAAAGAAGAAACTCCGGGAGAATCTTCTCGCATTAATGAATTACTGCATGAAGTCAAAATTCTCAAAAGAGAAATTAATACTCTTAAATCTAGAGTAACTTCTCTTGAAATTAAAAAGGATAAATCTATTCTTTCTGAGCCTGATTCTGATCATGAGTCAGATGAAGAAGAATGGAATTCCTTAAAGGAAAAATTAAATACTTTAACATCTGTTAAAGATAAATCTTCAAAAGACGAAGGATCTTCGAAGGATGAATCTTTAACATATGTTAATATGTTAGATAGGGTTATTACCCATAAATGGCATATTAAAATTAAAATCATTGTTCATAGAGAATATACTCTCTCTGCAATTGCCATGGTAGACTCTGGAGCAGATTTAAACTGTATCAATGAAGGATTGATACCCTCCAGATATTTTTCAAAAACTACTGAAATTTTAAATGCTGCAGATGGTAGAAAAATGCTTGTAAATTACAAGCTACAAAATACTGCAGTTTGCAATAATGGAATTTGTTTAGAAATGCCATTTATAATGGTAAAGAATCTTTCTCATGATGTTATTTTGGGAAATCCTTTTCTTCACATGTTATATCCCATTAAAAGCATTAGTGAGAAAGGTATAACAAGTTCTATTAATTCTCAGGAAATTACATTTAATTTCGTTACTAAACCTCGTTATCACGAGATTGATTTGTTACAAAAGAAAATTCAAAGAAAAGAGAATTTTCTTAACTCCTTATCTCAGGAGATCAGTTACATGAAAATTACTGAAAAAATCAAACATCCTTTAATTCAAAGGAAAATAAATGATCTTTATGATCTTATTGTCAAAACAATATGTTCTGATATCCCCAATGCCTTCTGGGAAAGAAAGAAACATATTGTTAGTCTGCCTTATGAGCCAGACTTCAATGAAAGGCAAATTCCCACTAAGGCTAGACCTATTGCTATGGGACCTCGCCATTTGGAAATTTGCAAAAAAGAGATTGATGAGTTATTACTCAAAGGTTTAATTAGAAAATCATACAGCCCTTGGAGTTGTCCTGCATTTTATGTTGAAAATGCTGCTGAACTTGAAAGAGGTGTTCCTAGGCTTGTAATTAATTACAAACCTCTGAACAAAGCTCTTAGATGGATAAGGTATCCAATCCCTAATAAAAGGGACTTATTAAATCGGCTGTTTTCAGCCAAAGTTATGTCCAAATTTGACATGAAATCTGGGTTTTGGCAAATTCAGATTAATGAAAAGGATAGATACAAAACTGCATTCACGGTTCCATTTGGCCATTATGAGTGGAACGTAATGCCTTTTGGGCTTAAGAATGCCCCATCAGAATTTCAAAATATAATGAATGACATTTTCAGTCCTTATACGTCATTCTGTATTGTTTATATCGATGATGTTCTAGTGTTTTCTGAAAATATAGATAAACACTTTAAACATCTTCAAGCATTTATTAATGCTGTCAAACATGCTGGTTTAGTTGTGTCAGCAAAAAAGATCAAATTATTTCAAACAGAAATAAGATTTCTTGGCCATACCATCAAAGAAGGGACTATTTTCCCTATTGATAGAGCTATTACTTTTGCGGATAAATTTCCAGATGAAATTAAAGAAAAAACTCAATTGCAAAGGTTTTTAGGAAGTCTTAATTATATTTCTGACTTCTATAAGAACTTAGCAATTGATGCTAAGCCTTTATTTGACAGGCTTAAGAAAAATCCTCCTGATTGGACTAATGTTCATACAGAAGCAGTCCAAAAGATAAAATTAAAGATTAAGGAAATCCCTTGTCTTGCCATTGCTAATCCAGAAGCTTTTAAAATTGTTGAAACTGATGCTTCAGAATTAGGCTATGGTGGAATCCTTAAACAAAGGATTAATAACAAAGAAACCCTAGTAAGATTTACTTCTGGGATATGGCAAGGGCCAAGGAAAAATTATTCCACAATTAAAAAAGAAATCCTTTCTATAGTTCTGTGTATACAAAAATTTGAAGGAAAAATTATTCCACAATTAAAAAAGAAATCCTTTCTATAGTTCTGTGTATACAAAAATTTGAAAGTGATTTATTAAACCAAAAATTTTTGGTTAGGGTTGATTGTAAATCAGCCAAAGATGTTTTAGAAAAAGATGTTAAAAATATAGCATCAAAACAAATTTTTGCTAGATGGCAGGGCATATTGTCTGTGTTTGATTTTGACATTGAATTTATCAAAGGAAGTAGTAATTCACTACCTGATTTCTTAACTCGTGAATTTTTGCAGGATCATGAGTAAAAAGCCTGATAATGGCAAAGGGAAAGCTAAATTTGCAGTTTCTCCCTCAAGCGCAAGTTCTCAGTCTTATAAGACTATGATTGTTAAAACAACGGAACAGCTTAAAGCTGAAGCCTTAAAGGCGACTCCTAAGGAGCTAAAATTAAGAGAAGATGCTTATTCAGCAGCAATTCAGTCTAATCAGACTAACGAATATATCTATCCATATATTCCTTACACTACTTTATGGATAGCACCTATTGAGCTAAAATACGCTCATCTTTCTCCAGCTGAAGCTTCATCCTTTTATCTTAGGGAATCAGCGGACCCATTCCTTTATCCTAAGGAATACAATTTTTACTGCGCAATCCTGCAAGTGACTCAATCCGTGGAATTTGATTCTGTCACAAGGTCAGGCACAGAATGGGCTTATTCTAAAGCCTTTATCAAGAAAGTTGTTACCCCTGAAATTTGGCAGGGTGATTTATTTAAATATCATGAAATACCCAGAGCTGGGAGAAGAGAGTTGGACAAATATTGGTTTAACTACTTCGACTACATAAAAGCCTGGGAAGGGGCCTTCTGTTATGAGAACAGATTAAAGAAACACAGTTGGTTCCTCCAATTTCGTGATTTCAATACCACTAATCTTCCACAGTGGTTTATCAAATGGTTTTACACTTGGGGATCACACCCCATAATTTTCCCTGACAAAGTCAGGAGTATATTTGATGATTTTATTAAATCCAACCCATCACTAAAAAATCCAGAGCTTATCTTTGCAGCTCATTATCAGGTTCCGTGGATAGTTAAATGGGACGTTATTATTGCAAATTGTCCTATTAAAAAATTTGAAATAACTGTCTCTCATGTCCCTTATTTGGGAAGAAGAATTCTCATTAAATGGTGGGATAAATTCGAATTCTTTAAGGATTCGATATTTTCGGTAAAGGGAATTATTTCATTTGAACCAGCACCCCCTCCAAAGGCTCCTAAAAAGGATGTTTCGGATCTTCTTAAAGAACTGCTCGCTTCTTCTTCAAAGTCAGACCTAAAGAAGCAGTTAAGGGAAATTTTATGCGACTCATCTGATGAAGATGACAACACTGAAGATGATGACTCTATGCAAGACTCCCAGGACCCATTTGCATAGAAGTCTAAATCTCAATCATGATCGCTTTTATTAAAGTGAAGCATTTTGTCTAAAGAAGAATATTATTATATTCACACTTTAAGGTGTCGGCATAAAATGCCAGTTATCTTTGGTAGAGAATCGTGCTTTAGCAGTACTAATAACCTGACGATGGGGCCCAATGAGCACCCGGGGTTACTGTTACCAGCAATAATGCGATTCCTTTACTGTTACCAGCAATGATGCGATTCCTTTACTTTATTAAAAGCAATTGTAATACGTCATTGCTTATGTATTTGGTTTTGTTGTTTTGTAAGTGCTCCATCTATATAAGGAGACTTAGTTTATTTGTAAGAGTACCTTGCAATTTACCTTGTAACCTTGTAATCTTGTAAGAACAATAAGAATAAAATTTTCTTCTTTCCATATTTCTCCACTCACTTCCTCCACTAACTATTTCTTCTTCCACTAATTCCCATCTTCATTCTTCCACTAACTTCCTTTCTTCCATGATCCTGCAACGAATGGTATCAGAGCCAAGTGCGTAGGGAGGTATGTAGTCATTTATGTTTTTGTTTTTGTTTAGTGTATATCATAGTTTTAATTTCTTTTAGTTTATGTTTTAATTTCTTTTAGTTTCATTTATATTTTTGTTCTTATCTTTGTTTAAGTTGTTATTTAATTAAATTTCTTTAAACACTACTATACTTATTAAGTCTTGAAGCTTAACTTTGGTGAACTAAAGCATTTTTGTCCTGTGAAACCCGGGTTTTCACCCTAAGTCGCGTCGCCTGGAAGTCCCGTGTAGCCGGTGAGGGCATTTTAAGGGATTGGCATTAAAGCGTTGACAGTGATCAGGCAAATATGCTTGGGCTAACTAGAGCTATGTCTAAAAGACAAGATAAGGCTAATAGTAGCCATAATAAAGAAATTTTGATAAAAGAAAATTTCGAAAAATCCTTACAAAACTGGAATTTACCAGTTCAAAGTTCTGTTTATAAACAGAAAGGAACTTTTGAATTTACCTCCGACTATATCGTAAAGACGGTAGAAGAGGCTATACCCTTAACTGAGGGTTACAACTCATTCCAATTGTTGTCAAAAAATTTAATTGATAAACATAGACAACAACAATATAAATTCTTGCATATTGGGTTAATTCAAGTAGGTTTGAAACCTGCTACCCGTTTAGGTTTAAACACGTCCGCAATTATTTGTGTACGTGATAAAAGACACAATAAATTTCATGATTCACTACTTGGAATAGTGGAGTCTAGTCTTTGTGACGGACCCATATTCTTTTCGTGTTTTCCAAATTTTACTCTGTCGTTAAACGACCCCACAATTATGCACTCTCTTTGCTTAGACATTAAATCTGATGGATTTAATATGATGCAAGGAGCTGAAAACATAATCCTTATTTACAGGATTCAGTATAAAGTTATGAACACCATAGTACCCAAGATGAAAAATATTTTACAAGATCAAAAGGGGTCTACTACTTTGTTTATAACCAATTTAGAAAAAAGTAATTTAAAGGTCCCAAAAACGATCACATGGGATCAGGTTAATTTACCTGAAAACTGGATACTTGAAAAGGCTAATGAGCCTGTTAAAAAAGATAACCGTGAACTCGAAGAAATCAAAGAGTTCCCTGACGGTGATGTTGAAATTGTCTTCTCTAATCAGAGAATTGCAAGGTTAAAATTGGAAAGCCTAAACAACAAAGTTATTCCAGGTAGAAGTTCTACTTCGTCAGTTCCAACAACTAATTTTGAGAAAATTTCTGGAACAAAATTTACCTCTGACGGAGTAAACCAACCTGAATATAGGGTTAATTTACCCACTTCTGAAATTAATAGTGAAAGAACATCCCCCACTCCTTCTGATATGGGTTATTATAGCCTTTCGCCTATAACGATCCATGAAGAAGAAAAATTCAAATTTAAATTTCCTTTTAGGGGACTTCCAAAAGAATTATTTTATTCCAAAGAAAACAAATTAAAGAGAAAATGGTTTTCCCTTGCTAAAGACTCTAAGAGTCATGAAAAATGGTTTTCTCGCTATAAAAGATTTTTAATAAAAAATGGAGAAGTTATTGATTTCTTCAATTTTATGGAACGTGCTTATGAAAAATTTCCTGACTTCGAGGATCAAGATTTCATATTTTCTCTTGAAGCTTCTTATAAGAATTTTATTGCTAAAAATGGAAAAGTTTTTAGGAGTGTTCATCCCCCGGAAACCCAATTAGCAATAAGAATCAACAACGAAGAAGTTGTTGCAACTCCTTACAGGAAAAGCGACAACATTGAGGCTGTTGTTGAACAAAACAATTTTACAAATTTAACTCTCAAAACAATGGGAGATCAATTAAATAGAATTGAGAAAAATATTGATTTTGAAAAACAAGAAAAGGCTTCAAATGTTTCTAAAATTTCAGAAACTACTTTTGAAGAAAAGGTTTTATTCAAACCAATGAGTTCTGAAAACTTTGATTTCAAGATGGATCCTCAGAATTCCGAAATGGTTGATGAGATTATGAAAAGATTAAAAAATCTTGGAATTAAAGACAATGAATGTGCTCCTCTAGAGACACATGAGTCAGATTATAATTCTGATGCTTCTTATGATGAAGCAGAAAATTCTTCAAAAACAGAAGATAAAATCAATCTTCTGGAAAATATGTTCTTATCAGAACAAAAAAATAATGAAAATCAATTTCAAGTAAATAAGCTTGCATCTTCATACAAGAAGAAAATGGCTTATAATATTCCTGCAAAGCCCTATTATCATAGGCCTACACCTGTAGATCTCCAATTAGAACAACATGATGAATTCATGACTGTTCAATTTGATGGAAAATCCATTAATGAATGGAATATAGATGGCATGTCAGAATACCAAATACAAACGGTATTGCACTACATGACTATGTATGCAACTGCTTGTAAAACACATGGTAATTCTGATCAAAATATTGCCAAAGCCTTAACTCAAGGATTTACTGGTCAATTGAAAGGATGGTGGGATTTCTACCTTCCTGAAGAAGCCAAAATACATATTTCACAGGCTATTAAAACAGAAGTTAGAGAAAATCAGCCTGTACAAGTTACAGATTGTGTCAATACACTTTTGTATACTATAGCAAAACATTTTATTGGCACTACATCATTGCTCATTGACAGATCTCAAGAGCAACTAATGAATTTAAAATGTCAGAACTTATCTCAGTTCAAATGGTATAAAGACGTATTCTTTTCGAAGGTCTTCACCAGACATGATAGTCAAAATGATTTTTGGAAAGAAAAGTTCTTATCAGGACTACCTCATTTCTTTGCGGAAAAAATACGCAATCGTATTAAGCAAAGACACAATGGAATTATTCCTTATTCCGAATACACTTATGGGGATTTATCCTCGGAAGTGGTTGCTGAAGGCATTAATTTATGCAATGAAATAAAATTACATAGACAAATCCAAAAGGAGAAAGTCCTTGGCAAAAGAATTATAGGGGACTTTTGTGAGCAAATTGGCTTACCTCCTATTGGAACCTCTATCGAAAATAGAGGGAAAAGGACTAATAAGGTCCATGCCAAGCAAAAGTATTTTCCTAAACAAAAAAGGAAAAAAATTTTTAGAGGGAAGAAAAGGCAGTCTGAACCCGAGAATAATTCTCGGCAAAAAACTATCCCGGTCTGCTGGAAATGCCAGAAACCTGGCCACTACGCTAATAAGTGTAGAATGAAAAAGAAAATCAATAGTCTGAATATTGATGAAGGCCTTAAGAGGTCACTTGAAAAATTACTTCTTAATGAAGAAGGAAAAAATTTTAGAGTAGCTGCTATTGCAGAAGATAATCCTGAGGAAGAATCATCGTCAGAAGGATCTGTTGATCAAACAGAAGAATCTGAGGATGACTCTTGTGAGGGAAATTGTGATTACTACAAAGCCTTATGTCAGGCAAATGGTCTATTTCCTTTAACAAAAGAGGATAATTTCATCCTTGACCTTATTGATCAACTTTCTGATCCCATTGTTAAAAGACAAATGCTTCAAAAATATTTAGAAGATTACAATGGAAAGAAAGGTGACAAAAGGTTAAAATTTGAAGAACCAGAGACTTATAGTCTAAAAGAAATTTTACAAAGAGCTAAGGCTTCAACATCAAAAGAAGAAACTCCGGGAGAATCTTCTCGCATTAATGAATTACTGCATGAAGTCAAAATTCTCAAAAGAGAAATTAATACTCTTAAATCTAGAGTAACTTCTCTTGAAATTAAAAAGGATAAATCTATTCTTTCTGAGCCTGATTCTGATCATGAGTCAGATGAAGAAGAATGGAATTCCTTAAAGGAAAAATTAAATACTTTAACATCTGTTAAAGATAAATCTTCAAAAGACGAAGGATCTTCGAAGGATGAATCTTTAACATATGTTAATATGTTAAATAGGGTTATTACCCATAAATGGCATATTAAAATTAAAATCATTGTTCATAGAGAATATACTCTCTCTGCAATTGCCATGGTAGACTCTGGAGCAGATTTAAACTGTATCAATGAAGGATTGATACCCTCCAGATATTTTTCAAAAACTACTGAAATTTTAAATGCTGCAGATGGTAGAAAAATGCTTGTAAATTACAAGCTACAAAATACTGCAGTTTGCAATAATGGAATTTGTTTAGAAATGCCATTTATAATGGTAAAGAATCTTTCTCATGATGTTATTTTGGGAAATCCTTTTCTTCACATGTTATATCCCATTAAAAGCATTAGTGAGAAAGGTATAACAAGTTCTATTAATTCTCAGGAAATTACATTTAATTTCGTTACTAAACCTCGTTATCACGAGATTGATTTGTTACAAAAGAAAATTCAAAGAAAAGAGAATTTTCTTAACTCCTTATCTCAGGAGATCAGTTACATGAAAATTACTGAAAAAATCAAACATCCTTTAATTCAAAGGAAAATAAATGATCTTTATGATCTTATTGTCAAAACAATATGTTCTGATATCCCCAATGCCTTCTGGGAAAGAAAGAAACATATTGTTAGTCTGCCTTATGAGCCAGACTTCAATGAAAGGCAAATTCCCACTAAGGCTAGACCTATTGCTATGGGACCTCGCCATTTGGAAATTTGCAAAAAAGAGATTGATGAGTTATTACTCAAAGGTTTAATTAGAAAATCATACAGCCCTTGGAGTTGTCCTGCATTTTATGTTGAAAATGCTGCTGAACTTGAAAGAGGTGTTCCTAGGCTTGTAATTAATTACAAACCTCTGAACAAAGCTCTTAGATGGATAAGGTATCCAATCCCTAATAAAAGGGACTTATTAAATCGGCTGTTTTCAGCCAAAGTTATGTCCAAATTTGACATGAAATCTGGGTTTTGGCAAATTCAGATTAATGAAAAGGATAGATACAAAACTGCATTCACGGTTCCATTTGGCCATTATGAGTGGAACGTAATGCCTTTTGGGCTTAAGAATGCCCCATCAGAATTTCAAAATATAATGAATGACATTTTCAGTCCTTATACGTCATTCTGTATTGTTTATATCGATGATGTTCTAGTGTTTTCTGAAAATATAGATAAACACTTTAAACATCTTCAAGCATTTATTAATGCTGTCAAACATGCTGGTTTAGTTGTGTCAGCAAAAAAGATCAAATTATTTCAAACAGAAATAAGATTTCTTGGCCATACCATCAAAGAAGGGACTATTTTCCCTATTGATAGAGCTATTACTTTTGCGGATAAATTTCCAGATGAAATTAAAGAAAAAACTCAATTGCAAAGGTTTTTAGGAAGTCTTAATTATATTTCTGACTTCTATAAGAACTTAGCAATTGATGCTAAGCCTTTATTTGACAGGCTTAAGAAAAATCCTCCTGATTGGACTAATGTTCATACAGAAGCAGTCCAAAAGATAAAATTAAAGATTAAGGAAATCCCTTGTCTTGCCATTGCTAATCCAGAAGCTTTTAAAATTGTTGAAACTGATGCTTCAGAATTAGGCTATGGTGGAATCCTTAAACAAAGGATTAATAACAAAGAAACCCTAGTAAGATTTACTTCTGGGATATGGCAAGGGCCAAGGAAAAATTATTCCACAATTAAAAAAGAAATCCTTTCTATAGTTCTGTGTATACAAAAAATTTGAAAGTGATTTATTAAACCAAAAATTTTTGGTTAGGGTTGATTGTAAATCAGCCAAAGATGTTTTAGAAAAAGATGTTAAAAATATAGCATCAAAACAAATTTTTGCTAGATGGCAGGGCATATTGTCTGTGTTTGATTTTGACATTGAATTTATCAAAGGAAGTAGTAATTCACTACCTGATTTCTTAACTCGTGAATTTTTGCAGGATCATGAGTAAAAAGCCTGATAATGGCAAAGGGAAAGCTAAATTTGCAGTTTCTCCCTCAAGCGCAAGTTCTCAGTCTTATAAGACTATGATTGTTAAAACAACGGAACAGCTTAAAGCTGAAGCCTTAAAGGCGACTCCTAAGGAGCTAAAATTAAGAGAAGATGCTTATTCAGCAGCAATTCAGTCTAATCAGACTAACGAATATATCTATCCATATATTCCTTACACTACTTTATGGATAGCACCTATTGAGCTAAAATACGCTCATCTTTCTCCAGCTGAAGCTTCATCCTTTTATCTTAGGGAATCAGCGGACCCATTCCTTTATCCTAAGGAATACAATTTTTACTGCGCAATCCTGCAAGTGACTCAATCCGTGGAATTTGATTCTGTCACAAGGTCAGGCACAGAATGGGCTTATTCTAAAGCCTTTATCAAGAAAGTTGTTACCCCTGAAATTTGGCAGGGTGATTTATTTAAATATCATGAAATACCCAGAGCTGGGAGAAGAGAGTTGGACAAATATTGGTTTAACTACTTCGACTACATAAAAGCCTGGGAAGGGGCCTTCTGTTATGAGAACAGATTAAAGAAACACAGTTGGTTCCTCCAATTTCGTGATTTCAATACCACTAATCTTCCACAGTGGTTTATCAAATGGTTTTACACTTGGGGATCACACCCCATAATTTTCCCTGACAAAGTCAGGAGTATATTTGATGATTTTATTAAATCCAACCCATCACTAAAAAATCCAGAGCTTATCTTTGCAGCTCATTATCAGGTTCCGTGGATAGTTAAATGGGACGTTATTATTGCAAATTGTCCTATTAAAAAATTTGAAATAACTGTCTCTCATGTCCCTTATTTGGGAAGAAGAATTCTCATTAAATGGTGGGATAAATTCGAATTCTTTAAGGATTCGATATTTTCGGTAAAGGGAATTATTTCATTTGAACCAGCACCCCCTCCAAAGGCTCCTAAAAAGGATGTTTCGGATCTTCTTAAAGAACTGCTCGCTTCTTCTTCAAAGTCAGACCTAAAGAAGCAGTTAAGGGAAATTTTATGCGACTCATCTGATGAAGATGACAACACTGAAGATGATGACTCTATGCAAGACTCTCAGGACCCATTTGCATAGAAGTCTAAATCTCAATCATGATCGCTTTTATTAAAGTGAAGCATTTTGTCTAAAGAAGAATATTATTATATTCACACTTTAAGGTGTCGGCATAAAATGCCAGTTATCTTTGGTAGAGAATCGTGCTTTAGCAGTACTAATAACCTGGCGATGGGGCCCAATGAGCACCCGGGGTTACTGTTACCAGCAATAATGCGATTCCTTTACTGTTACCAGCAATGATGCGATTCCTTTACTTTATTAAAAGCAATTGTAATACGTCATTGCTTATGTATTTGGTTTTGTTGTTTTGTAAGTGCTCCATCTATATAAGGAGACTTAGTTTATTTGTAAGAGTACCTTGCAATTTACCTTGTAACCTTGTAATCTTGTAAGAACAATAAGAATAAAATTTTCTTCTTTCCATATTTCTCCACTCACTTCCTCCACTAACTATTTCTTCTTCCACTAATTCCCATCTTCATTCTTCCACTAACTTCCTTTCTTCCATGCAATGGAGGTTAAAAAAAATAAAAAATAAAATTGTAATAATAAACATTGGAAGATTTTAACCCTTGTTCTATTGCACATGACATAAACTCTTGACCACTAAACTGCAACTTAAATCATGTTATAAGTTTGTTTATGATATAATTATTATTTCGAAACTGACATACAAAATCCAAAAAAAAAATCTTTTAATATGGTGGAGTCCAAAGCGACGACCCCTTTAACTGTTTCGGGTCCGGACCACCCTTGCTAAATGCACAAGCCAATACCAACCAAGAAGCTAGCTTAGTTTGGTGGACAATGCTTGTTTTCTTAGTCACCCTCTCAAAATGAGATACTTGGATCATGAATTGAGTTATTTCCCAAATAGTCCCTAATATTGTGACCAGTTTCCTGCCTAGCGTCCTATTTTATCAAAAATACTCAGATGATCCCCTTTTTCAGTTACCGTTATAATTTCGTTAACTAGTCATCACCTCTCTCTCTCTCCTCCATCTCATCACTTCTATCTCCCACCTCATCTTCTCGCCACTTCACCGGCGAAGGTCGTCGGCCCTTCAAACATTAAAAAAAACTCCTCTCTCTAAAAGAAAAGTTTATTTTTTTTAGAGAGAGAGAGGAAAGGAGAGGAATTTTTTTTGTTATGTTTGAAGGTTGCCGGCCAGCGACCTTCGCCGGTGAAGACGATGAGGTGGCGAGAAAATGAGGCGACGGAGAGAGACGATGAGATGGAGGAGAGAGAGGTGATGACTAGTTAACGGAATTGTAACGACAACTAAGAAAATGAGTCATCTGAATATTTTTTATAAAATATGAGACTAGGCGGGAAGCTGGTCACAAAGTTAGAGGATATTTGAGAAATAACCCTCATGAATTTAGATGTCTGTTTTCCAAAAAAAAAAAGTATGCCTATATGTTTTTGTTTTAACATATTTATCAGTAATAGTGTGAGAAGATGAGTTGGAAGAAAAGGGGGCCGACTAGTTTCGACATTTTGCTCTTTTTGAATGGTGTTTGAAATTTTACACTTTTTACCCTTTAGGAATGGACCCTACCTTATTTGTCTCCTAACAAAAGCCCTAAAAGTGAAGTTCTCTTTTTATAAATAACCACCACCACCCCTTCATACATCCTCATAATCTTCTTCCTTCATTTCAAAACAAACTTTCAAAAAACAATGGCTTTAACAATTCATTCTTCATCTTCTTTCATCAATCCAATAGACACCAAAACCCTAAAAACACAAGAAGAGTCCTTGGGGTTTGTTAGTTATTCTCAATTCAATCCACCATGTCGTTTACGTGCAAAAAGCTCCACGAAAGTCGAAGCTCTCCCACATGAGAAAAGCATGATTTTTTATGGAGAGAGAGATCATGAGATCTTGGAGAGGCTTCATGGGATATCCGGTGGCCGGAAGACAGGCTCGGAAGTGCCAGTTTTTGTGATGTTACCCCTCGATACGGTTTCAATGGGAGGGAATTTGAATAGAGCAAAAGCCATGAATGCTAGTTTGATGGCATTGAAGAGTGCTGGAGTTGAAGGGGTGATGGTTGATGCATGGTGGGGTTTAGTAGAGAAAGATGGACCTTCAAAGTATAATTGGGAAGGGTATTTTGAGCTTGTCCAAATGGTTCAAAAACATGGCCTTAAGCTTCAAGTTGTCATGTCTTTTCATCAATGTGGAGGAAATGTTGGAGATTCTTGCAGGTAAGAAAAATTTAATTTATAATTATTATAACTGAAAACTAAAATATACAAATAAACATATAACAAATTTTATTTAATAATATCTTCGATGAAAAGAGGTCCTTAGAACTTATAGTAATCTCTTTTCATCGAAGATATTATTAAATTTATTAAAACCTATGTGTTTGTAATTCTTTTCAATTATCAGGACTTTGTACTCACAAAAATACAATTATTTTATACAAAATACATTCAAAAAATGATCATTTTTTTAATATTTGTGCTCTGTGATTGGAAATTTGCAGTATTCCTTTACCTCCATGGGTACTTGAAGAAATAAGCAGGAATCCAGATCTAGTATATACAGATAGATCTGGTAGAAGGAACCCTGAATATATTTCCTTGGGTTGTGATTCATTGCCTGTTCTTAGGGGAAGAACACCCATCCAAGTTTACTCTGATTTCATGAGGAGTTTCAAGGAAAGATTTTCAGATTATCTTGGATCTGTTGTTGTGGTAAGACATCTATCTATCTATTTAAACTTATGTCACATGTTCCGACTAGAAGGTTGTTGGAGTCGGCTATGGGTAGAGTAAGAATCAACCCCCGATAACACGCCACAAATATCTCATATGAGAAGTTTGTATGTACAGACGTATTGAGACTCTGTCTATATAGAAATATCTAAGTTACGAGACGTATTATATAGAAATCGTTCTACAGTTTAGGTTAGGTCCCCGATGAAGCTAGATTTCTTGAAAAAATATCTTTAAATCATGCAGAAACACTAGAAAAGATTAGGTTTTATTTTTTAGTCATTTTGTGTCTCTAAAATATTATCTTGAACCACAAATATGGTTGGTTGGATTTAAAGATGAATAATACAATTCTTCTTTTTGAATTGAGTAATATCTTCAGTTGTCTGGGCCTACACTTTCAGTCCCTTTCAAAGAAAAAGTAGACAAAATATCTAGACTTTTTTGTTTGAGAAGAGGAGAATCTTTGATGAGTTGAGTTTGATTAAATTTTAATGTTTATTATTATTATTATTTTCCAGGAGGTGCAAGTTGGCATGGGACCTTGTGGGGAGCTTAGGTATCCAGCTTATCCAGAAAGCAATGGAACTTGGAAATTTCCTGGCATTGGAGAGTTTCAGTGCTATGACAAGGTATACTTCTTCAAAACCCTAATTTTATCAAAGATAATCCCAATCCCCACAATCTCCAGAACATAATACCACATGATCAAAATATAGACATGTATGAAATAAAAATATCATTCAAGTTGTTCTTTTTTCCTTTTTAATAATCTCTGAACAAGCACCATTTGATGTTAAAAACAGTATATGAGAGCTTCCTTGAAAGCAGCAGCAATGGCAATCAAACAGGAAGAATGGGGTAGAGGTGGCCCACACGATGCTGGTCAATACAACAATTTCCCGGAGGATACCGACTTCTTTAAGAGAGACGGAACATGGAAGACTGAGTATGGACAATTCTTTCTAGAATGGTACTCTGAGAAACTACTCGAGCACGGTGATCAACTACTAGGAGTTGCAGAGGGAATTTTCCGAGGAACTGGAGCAAAATTATCAGGAAAAGTTGCAGGAATTCACTGGCATTATGGAACTAGATCTCATGCGGCTGAACTAACAGCCGGTTATTATAACACGAGGGATAGAGATGGGTACGTACCAATAGCCAAAGTGATGGCGAACCGAGGGGTTGCTTTAAACTTCACCTGTATGGAGATGAGAGATGAAGAACAACCTTCATATGCAAATTGCTCACCTGAAGGATTAGTTAAGCAAGTTAAGATGGCAACTAAAACAACTGGAACAGATCTTGCAGGTGAAAATGCATTAGAAAGATATGATGAGAGAGCATTTGATCAAGTGTTGGAAACAAGTAGATCAGATTCGGGTAACGGATTGACAGCCTTTACATATTTGAGGATGAATAAGAGGTTATTTGAAGGCGAGAATTGGAGGAACCTGGTTGCATTTGCAAAGAGCATGTCTGAAGGTGGCCGGAAAGTCGGATTATCAGAGTATGATACTGGCCGATCAGATCTTTACGTTGGTATCATCATCAAGAAGAACACGACGAACAAGGAGGCTGCATTAGTATAGGTAATAAAAATGTAATTCGAAGTGTATTTTAGAAAGAAGAAAAGATTAGGAGTGGTACACAAGTACATATACTTATATTTCGAGTGTTATTTGAAAGACTTGAAATACCTAAATAAAAAAGAAAAGGAGAAGCATTATATTCCGCCAAGAATCACGAAGATTATATTTATGAGTTAGTGATATCAAGTGGTGTCTAAATGAATGGTTTTACCATAATTCTTTTCATGGTAAGAAAAACATGTCAAGTATATGAAATGAATTAGAACAAGAGCAGTATTTATATATTATAATTTACTCCCTCCAAAACAACGAAAGCCAATCCTATATTTATGATTTAATGTTGTCACGATATCTATAAGAGCACGGTTACTACTTCTACTCCCCGTGTGTTATCCCGATTTTTGTGAATATTCATAGTCGACGGTATGCTCTGGTGTTTCTGTATCAGTGAAAACATATAAAGCAATTTGTATTTAGTCTAAAAAGTTTGACAAAGATTGGTATGCATAATTGTTAGCATCGTTTGTAACTGTAAATGTTGACCCTATTTTCATGTGCTACGAATTGATCTACCTGACAACATCCTAATTGCTAACAACCACTGGAGCACAAATAAGGGTGTGAATAGTTGCAGAAGTTCAAAGAATAATAAGCCGAGGATAACTACGGTCTAGTTAATTGTCTAGCACAAGACCAATTACGCTGTAGGACTTCAGAGCTAAACTTCGTGTGTGCGAAGTTTAATGAAATAGACATTGTACGCACAACTTGCTTATGATCATTATTTATATGTTCCGCTTCCACTCTCACCTATCCAACATTAAAGCAAACTAACAGAAACAATACGGAATGAAGTCATTCACATTTTGAATTATCACCGAATGGTGCGCAGTTATGTACATTATAGAAGATCTTCTATAGGTCGTCCGGATTGGTTTCGTGAACATGTTTTCTCAGGTGCAATATTGCTTTCAATGTTTCCGAAAAATTTGTTACAAGAACATGGAAAAAAGAAAATTCGAACCCTGAAGGGCCTTATTGTCACTGAAGTTAGATATGAATATTTATGTAAGATGAAAAAGCACTGACTATAACCATACTTCAAAGATCATTTTCTACCTAACGACATCTATATCTAGATTAGATGTCGAAATTTGATTTCTCGACATTCAGACGCATATGAACACAATATTATCATTGTTTTTAGTCAAGGTCCTACTATTCAAAGAAGAGTATCCGTTTGCAGCTTATGCAGGAAGGTAATAAGACTTGGAATCAATCCCAATTTGAAAGCAATTGATGGATTGTTTAAAGGCTCAAAACTTCTCAAACAAAACGCTTAAAGTTACAAGAGACGAGAAAGCAACAATTAACTCACACAGCAATCTACTCTATAAATTAGAAAACTTAAACACTAATACCAATTACCAACTAACAAACAAAGACTGAAAGGGATGGACTAACAAGAGAGAAAGATAAAAACGCCTCTAACTAACAACCAAACCCTAATTGTATTGGACACAACGCGTTGCACAGTCATGGACTCATCCACGCAACTTGTATATATTGAATATTTGATGCAGTCACATATGTAGGATACGTGAATGACTGCGACTTCTCCATAAATTTCTATACACCTCCGCCTCATTTTACAATGAAACCCTTTTCATTCTAATGAAACCTCAGTTGGCAGTTTACTCTATTTATCTATGTCGTTGAGCTAGTGAGTCGATTCAGACACGGCTCGTCTCCCCTTTCCGTTCTTTATTTGTGTAAAATACGAAACTTAGAATAGTGATATATAATTTTTCGACATAGGAATTAATCACGATCTAAATTAAAAACCATTTTCCATGATCTTTACAAGAAAAGAGAACAAAATTTCACAATTGTTTTCATTCGATAAGTAGAAATACAATCTAAAGTCAAAGGTCAAATAAATGCACCTCATTATAAGATTGAAATTTTAGGGATTAATCACGAGTTACAGTGTCATTAGGATTGTTCCCTCGACGAAGATCATCGATGATATTCCCGAGCTCTTTACGAGAAGATTCTCTACCAAACATAAATCCATACCTGATTATAAATCATGAAATAAAAAATGTATTAGGTCATGAAAGAATTGAAACCCTAACCCTAGTTTAGAAACTATATATATTACCAGAAGGCAACAGCAGAAAAGACTCCAGCAGCACCTACTGTTTGAAGAAGACTGAATCTTTTATCCATCAAATCCTCTCTCTCTCTCTCTCTCTCTCTAAAAATTTCTTGTGTTGAAACGCTTCTGAATGAATACAGTATGAAGAGAGTGTGCAAGGAGAATAGAGTACTTGTGATATTTCGGCTTGGGACGCATTTTATTTGGCAGTTCTTGTCTCGAAATCCGAATAATATGAATTACTCGAAGTGGCTCTTTCGGGCATTCACGGAAAGGATGTAATTATTTCGAATTTGACCAATTAAACGAAACCTTCTAAAATCTGACTACTCAATTCAATTCAAACATCTGAATCTGACTTGGAGAAAAGAAAAAAAAAACCATTAAATTCTGACTTGGTAAAAAGAACCCATGCCGGAATGGCTATTTGATTTGATCCACCCATGGGATTCAAACTTGAAGTCAGATTTTAGATCTGACTTGAAAAAGTATGGCAGTGTAGTGGAGTTGGATACCGCAGAGCGTGAAGAATTTTGATACCCCAAGTCTTAGCAGTTATTAATATAGTTTCTGCTTTAGACATCGTAGATAAGGAGTTTTGTTCTTGGTGAAGACTCTATGAAACCATCAAAAAGACCTCAACACAGGAGTTTTGTTTTTGGTGAAGACTCCATGATCCCATGAAAAAGACCTCAACACTTACTAATTTTCGGCAGAACACCTATAGCCCCAGACTCTCTTGTTATCGATGTGGGAATTTCACTAGACTTGTTTAGCTAATCTGTGCGTTATATCAATTCTCCGTTCAATAGTTGAAGCCTCAGAAATTGAGATAATCTTTGAAACCTCTCTTTGAACTCGTTACTAGACAAATCCAAATTGAGTTTTCATTTAGATTTTTGGTTCAATCTAACGGTGAACTTTAATAATTTAATTGATTTGGAGGAAGTGTTTGCAGAAAGATAGATTACAACTCAACTGTAAGTTCATACCATTATTCACGTAAAAGGAATGGGCATAATTTTGGTTCACAAAACATTACCATCACTGCTAAATCCAATTAAAATAGTTGGATTCAAACCGAAATTGATTACCAAAACTGGTTCGAAGTCTACCATTCATATTTAACAACCTAGAGGGAAGAAAAGCTTTGTCTCATCAAATGGTACATCTTTAACACAAGTTGATATAATCTCAAATTGTTCAACGAAAGTAAATGAAAATACAAAATATTCAAAAATACCAGAGAAAAACCAGCTCACTCTGCATAAACACAAGTTCCCTCGCTCGCTAAAGTACACCAAGACATTAAATCACAAAACACAATCACAAGAAAACATCACAATTTACCGTCAACGAAGACACGCGCTTCATCGAATCGACTGAAGAAGAGAAACTGAACAATTATATCATCAGTATGGCGCAAATTGCATCACAGCAAAAAAACAGACGGTGACTTCATAAATATATTCTACATTCAACTCATTTATTTCCTTTAGCCCTGAATTAATCTGAGGTTAAAACTGGGTAGGTAGCTCATCTAGATAAGAAATGATTAACATCCACCTCTCATGCGTTCGTAATTTGAATGTGCACACGATATATGTTGAATAGATGTCCTTCTGATGCTAGCTAGACTTTGTCTGGGATCCAAAGAAGTTTTCGACTTTGGGCTGGTGGTGCAAGTCCAGGAATGTCACGAATGTCCTTGTTGTTTGGATTTACGAGCTGATAATCCAAAAAAACACAAATTATTTTAGAGCAGTTACATGAATTATAATGACAATCAGTAGAGCATATTATGTTTAATTAACATGAAAAGAAAATGCCAGAGTCAACAAGTAACGGCTGGTTCTTTTGCTTATTTAATCAGATCAGAGGATAATTCAAGTTAGAAATAGTTCGGAAAATACAGAGTTACTGATCACCAAAAGTACCAAAACGGTAGGGAGAATCTGGAAGACAATAGGGGAGGGCTTTGTCCAAGTGACTAAAGGTAGAAAATGTGTTCCTTGAATTGGTTAACATCTTGGCAAGGAGTTCAATTTTCATGTATCTTTGAAATCACTTAGAAAGAAGAAATAGCATAAACAATGTGGAGAACTTCAGGAATAAATCGATAACAGGTCACCCAAAAATTTAAAATTTTGTTGTAAGATGAGATAAGCGTTCAACAAATTGTTTAAGCCGTAAGCAAGGGCGGGACTGTACAATACTGAAAACTCAACCTCCTCCCCTTGCTGGGTAGCGGATTCCTCAATCAGTTTTGAGCACTTGGTCGATACAAACTCTAAATATTGTGTACAAGTAAGTTTATATTTGATGGAGATGGAGTTGTTTGATAACAAGTGGATCTATTTAGTGTACATAGTAACCCCAAAATTGTTCAAAAGCCAAAAGGTCACGCGGTCCAAACTAATGCGCACTGAAAAGGTAAACTCCTGGCGCCCCCACCGAAAACATGGTAATGTACAATAGGCATCCCAATAACATTGAATAAGACATGAAATTATTTAGAAACCAGAAAGAAAAAGGACGCCAAACCTTCACAATAATGATGGCTATGACTCCAACAACAACTAGAAAAAGCAACGCCATTATACACCGATCAGTAGCAACCTGAAAGAACAACTTTCATTCAGCACACGAAAATGGCAAACAGAATCTACAAGTCGGAAACCAGACAGGGTTAGAGATTGACCTGCCTACCGATTTCCTTAACCAGTTTGGAAGCCTTTTTGATGGAGAAATGAATTGAGTCCAACTCATTAACAATCCTACTCATTTGTTCTGTCTGTATATAACAAACATTGAGTTCCCAATACTTGCAGTAGCCATATATTGATTCGAAAAATGAAATTTTGAAGATTAATAGTATGATTCCTTTAATAACTATAAGTACCTGTGCCTTGAGAGCAGCTGCAGTCTCAGCTCCAACATTAACTGTGTCTTCGACAACCTATATCCATGAATGACATGAAAGACAGGATTATGTGAAAATCTACATTTATGTTTGGACTTAAAATCTATAATACACTAAATTACTTATGTTCAATGAACAAATTTACGCTCCAACCAGATGCTCCTCCAGATACGTCTTTCTTATGCATATCTTCCCAGATAGATAACTAAGGTCTACCATAGATAGACATAGGATGAGAAGATGGAAAATCAAAACTTGTACTCATTTTCTGGTTATTTTTTCAACTAGTCATCCCTTGTTCTATTATTAGAGCTTTTCATTTATTGAGCAACGAATATTAATCTTCAAGTGTAAAATAAGTTTGAAAGGAGGAGTTTGAACTTTGAAGCAGTATGAGGTCATGTTAGCACCCCGCTTCAGCAACATTCCTAGCGCTGATAAACTCAATGCAGTAGTCCAGTTTCAAAATAAACACGCAAGGTTCAAAATACTACAATGTTCTCGCAGGAAATAATTAACCTTCTTTGACCTCTCGATTGCTTGATCAGTCTCATCCATCATCCGGTTACCACTATCTATTAGCTGCTGATTGTTCATAGCTGCAAAAGTAGTAACAATTGTGCTTCAGAAAACAAAACATATTTGGGTAAATTAAGCTCTCTGCAACCTGCCCATTAACTTATATAAAATCCACATGTTAACATGCGAAAAGAATATCAAAATGTTAAATGTCCATGTGTCTGTGACTAGGATATATGAAAAAGAAACATCGGGGCGATCAAACCTCCTAGTTCAAAAATAATATCCATCTAAAGTGGCGTTTTGGGTTATAGTTAAACTTATATCTTTCTATAAAATCATTAAAATAAATTAGTGATGAATTCGATAATATGTAATTTTTTGCCAAGTTGCTCATTATCACCTCAACTTCCCCTTCATAGGGGCCTGCTCTAACGGGGAGGATCCCTCAAGAGCATGATATAAAATCAGTTTTATGACAGCCAAAATCCTTCATTTCCTATTTTCTCCATTTCCTTTCTTTGCCCCATCAATACCCAGTAAGTACAATATTTCAACTAAAGAGCTCAGCTCTTAAGTAAAACCAGTTGCTTAACATAAACACCGATAGCAAATATGTGAAAGCTGTGAAACAAAGGAAGGAGGAAGTTAACACTAAACTATGTGCTTACTTGAAGCCAGCAGAACATTTTCTTCACCAAATTCCTCTCCACCACCAGGCCCATCAAAAAGATCAACTCGCTTGTTGTCAAGAGTACTTGCATATCTGTCATTAGCAACATCACTAGTACTAAGCAATGGAAGATGAAATCTGTAAAGATACTAAAAAATCTCTAACAGATGGTGGAAATAAAACTAAAATCCATATATATATAATGATGAAGGTAAGCATGTAACAATCCTTTTGTTAAATATGTCTTCGTGCCTTTGTGGAAATTTTAGTTAACTTACTTAAGTCTATCTTAATGAAGATGTATATCGATAAAAGAGATTTTCAGAACTGATGCCAAAACTTGTCGCTCAAGCATTGTCGCTCAAGCATTGCGTATGAATACATTGTGCTGGCAAAACAAGTAAATCTACTAGGAGTCCCAGAAATACTTATAACAATATGGTGTGGAATATTAGTATATCATGACTCATGAGAACAATCTACAATATGGTCAGTGTTTTGGAGATACAAAAGAAAAAGTCTTAATGAAGCAAAAAAAGAATAAAATGACTAAAATTGGGTCAACCGGTGAAGAATAAATGCTCAAAAGTACATTGCAAATGATGATCTGATAAAATGATTTGATTTGCTAACAATGTTACAGATATGCTTATTGCAGCATTAATAGAATATGGTTACATCGTGTGTAGCTCAAAAAGTTCGAGGTAACAAAATAAAAACAAATTTAGAGGTTTAAAAATTGCCAAAGTAGAAATCAATGGTTAAATTTATGATCCATAACTTTTTTGGTGTTGAAGACAGAACAAAAGGAAAAGTAAATTTAAGAAGATAACTCACTGCTTCTTGAGAGCAACATAAGAGTTCAACTCTTTGATCTGGAAAAGAAATAACAACAGAATTCAGTTTAGTTATCATATCTACAACTGAAAATGGTATGATCTTTAATCTTTTAGCATCATCTAAAAAATCACTGTTCAAGGAGTCAACACACCATTGACTGTTTTTTCTCATTGAGCATTCTGTTTGTATCTGGACCATTTCTACTCTCCCCATCCTTTACTTCTCGGTCAAACTCCTTAATCAACCTGGTGAAACAACACATTCAATAAGCAATCTTGCCTCTGCTAGCTCTCCCTGTTGAATATGACTTTCACCAACCTTGAATGATCAGAATCATATAGGTAATAGGTTAATGAAATCAAAATAAACACTCTCTTCAGAATCTCTAAATATGACTAATAAGATTATTCCGGCAAAAGCATTTCTTACAACCTACAGACACGCTTCAACTTTGCATTGCTTCAGTGGGTTCAGTGACAGAGAAGCCCTGCAATACTAAGCTATTACTTATCTTCTCTCCTTTCTCACAAATCAAAATATGAAGATAGCTACTACAAAGTAACTTGAAACAAACTTTCGCCAAATGACCAAGCATTTCATATAGTTTTTTCAATCATGTCATGTCTAAAGGTAACGCGACAGTTTTCAACCACTAAAGAGTGTGTGATTCAATTTCAGATTGTTCCATTTGGGAAATCCTAAATGGGTAATTTGCGTTGCTTGTCCTTCATCAGTTCTCTTCATAAGTAGTTGCCGTTCAAAATTCCACTTAACAATGAAATGAGAAAGGATAATTTTACCTCTTACATTCGCGCATCTTTCCCGTGAGCTCTTCCAATTGTCGGCTTTGCCTATTTGAGTCCTTAATCTTCTCCAACTTCTGAAACCCATTACTGTAATAAAGGGTAAATGACCAAGTCAGTAACCCTTTTCTAGAAAGTAGACACTTAATCTTATCACAAGTTAATAGATCCTAATACTCCATTATCAGTATATTTCAAGTATTGAACCAATCAAAATTCAGACATTATCATCATCAATGCAGAAAGTAAAATAAAAATTAAGCCTTGAAATGTTGAAATTCAAACTTACGATAAAGCTCTAAAGATATCGCTAATTTGTCCATCGATATGAGCTAGCTCATCACTTATATCAGATAAATCCATCTCCAATCTAGATTTCTAGGTATTTCGTTTCTAGAATCAAAGCTACGCCCTTTTCCACTACCAAAATTCTACGTCCCGCATCAAATCTACAAAATCAAAATACAAAATATTCAACACAAAAACATTCAAAATCTTCAAAAAATCATCAAATATAGCAATAGAAAACCTTTACCTCTATTCTCAGATCCACATCGATGATTTCAACAACAAAAAAAAAACTAGATCTCACGCATCAAATCCGAGCAAGAAACTTCAATATCGTTTAACAATCTTTACGAAAGAGATCAACTTTGAAATCGATCAAATAACCCTAAAATATGAAGTCAATCACTCTCAAATGTAATGATTTAACACCAAATTGAAGAAAGAAACCTGTCTCTGAATCAAATCGGTTCAATGTAGGTCAACTATGTTGAAATCGGATAAACTTAATCGAGGAAACCAAAATGTTAGGTTTTTTTTCAAGGGTTTCTTCCGGTCTTCTCTGCCGCTGAAAGATCTATGATAATGTGTGATTCTTGTGATTTTTTACAGAAGAAGATTTTTTTTTTTTTTCTTCTTCTTTCTCTCTCTTGTTTTTGTTTTGTTTTGTTTAGTTTCTCTCTCTAGATTTAAATGTCGCGCTGAATCATCCGTTTAAATCGCTATTGTTCGTAAGGAACCTACGAGCACGTATTGTTCATGAAAGTGATTAGTTATAGTTTAAGGTAGTGCTTCGGGTAGATTCTATCTGTCGATTATAACGGCGGCTCTCACATTTTCCGTCCACTCTGGGTGTATATCAGCTGTTTTTTAGAAATGGAGGGGTGGTCCTTATATTGTTATTAAAGTGGGGGGCTGTGTCAAAATCTCCCTTATATCATTGACTTCTCATTGCAAATTTTAGGTGTGGTTTGTTTTCATGCACTTAGAAATTTTGTCTGTCATTAACTTTTAGTTTGTCAAATACTAATTTTCTATTCTCTTCAGATTTAGGTTAGGTTTGTTGGGTGGATCAAGGTCTGAATTTGGGCTCTCAACAAAAAACCAAAAAAAAAAAAAAAGGTATGAATTTGGATGTATACCCCACATCCGTAATAGTGTAGTTGTTTGGATTCGCTTCTAAAACTTTTGGGAGGTTGTCAGTTCAATTCCTAAGAGTTCCAGTTTACCGTCTTGAATTATCTCATATAATTTATACTATAAATAAATGTTGTGTCAAATATTAGTTAGCTTTAACCAGTCAAGAAGCATGTGACGGATCCATGAATACACACGAGCGCGACAAAACCAACAGAGAAGTGGTCTAAAGAGTTATGTCACCTAAACTCTTAGATGGGAGGTCGCAACGAGTCCCCTAGGCACCTTCAACTGTGCCACGACTTAAAGGCCAATAGAAGGGTGGATCTGCGTCAAATATGCAACCTGAACCTTGGAACGGGAAGTCTGCAAAAGTACACTTGACACTTTGATCTCTGTTCTGGTGGGAGAAATGTTTGTTACGCATAAGCCTCTATCCTTAGAGATACAAAAGAACCAACAAAGGTACGCGTGACTGAAGTTAAGCCAAACCCAATTATTGAGGATGTGATGGAAGTCAATGAGGGAGATTCCATCGTGAGAAATGAAGAGATTGGAGAGCTCAGCCTTGAGCCAACAAAAATCAAAGCAGAAGATATGATGGAGTAAGGCGTCTCAGAAGATATGAATGATCCCAGTACAAATCGAGATCTTAGAGGCAGAGGTTACCTATGTGGGAAACACCCTCACAGAAGCAGAAAGACAAGAACTGACAAAGTTCTTAAGAAGTTATCGACGCATCTTTGCCTTCAACATGGAGGAAGTGGCTAGCATAGATGGCGCCATAATCTCCGACAAGTTGATCTTGACACCAGAACACCAACCCATCGAGCAGGAAAAGAGGAATCTCGCCCTAGAGAAATAGATAGAGATAATCAACTAGGTAAGAAAGCTAGTGGCGTCAAGAGTAATTAGAAAGGCATATTACCCTGAGTGGCTTGGCAACGTAGTGTTGGCCCCAAAGAAAAGCAATAGTTGGAGATTGTGGGTGGACTACACTGACTTGAACAAAGCTTATCCCAAAGACAACTTCCCTCTACCTTTGAGAGATCGGCTAGTAGATTTGTCGACATGATATGTTCTATTAGGTTTCACAGACGTCTTTGTTGGGTACCATTAGATAGCCATGCATCCCGCAAAACTAGAATCATACAACATTCAGAATGGTGATAGGGTCACACTGTTATAATCAAATCTATTTCGACTTGAAAACGACGGGGCAACTTACCAGAGTTTGGTTAAAGAGATCTTCCTAAATCTGATCGAGAATACAATAGAGTGTTATGTGGATAACATGATTGTAAAAACTATGTCCAGACATACCTCTTCCCAAACCTGACAATGACATTTGCTAGACTCTAAACATATAAGATGATACTAAATCCAAAGAAGTATGCTTTTGAGGACGTCCGACAAGTTCTTCCGCTTCATGATCATCCACAGAGGAATCGAGGCCAACCCTTCAAAGATCATCGCCCTGTTGAAGATGTTGAGCCCAATGACGACGAGATAAAGGAGAAGTGTAGAGACTCACTGGCAGCCTCGCCTCTTTCTCTCGGTTTTTGCGCAAAATGGGACACAAAGCGTTGTCGTCATTTTAAATCCTGAGGAAGTTACACGGATTAGAATAGACAGAGGATGCAAAACGAGCCTTTTAGTGAGGTTATACTATTTTTATGGCTCTACTGATATACGTCGTTGGAAATAGTAGGGTTTCTCGCCACTATTCAACCACTATTTCTGGGGCATATATCAATAAAGCCATCAGAAATAGCCTTTTTTCGACGGAAGGAGACCCGTCGAAAAAAGTGTTTCCTACGCCACTATTTCCGATAGACATCAAATCACTTTGTAGCTTTTTGTATACACCTTTTCCAAACTTAAACTAAAATGTTATAACATAGAAAAACTCTCCTCCATCGTTGATTGTATAGGTGATGGAGCCACAATTAAAATAAGGAAAGACCGAAGTATCCCTCTACTCCTTTTAGGGAAACATATTCCCATCATTAAACCCCCTTCTAACATTTTTTTAGCTTTGTTACTCGATCATCGATCCGAACCAGTGGAATACGTTGCTCCTTTTAACTAGATGTTATTTAATCAACAAATCAGAGGCAATTCTTAAAGGTTGCGGCTATGGGGAATAAAGAAAAATCTCCGGGGCATAAAGACTTAGTCAATCAAAGTTGACTTAGAGGGCATATTTATTTGTTAGCCCAAAAATAAATCTGATTGCTTTTTAACTCTTATTCTTCAATTCCCGCCTTTACCCATATATTTCCTCTTTCTTTTATTCTCATTCCAAAAGCCTGCAAGCTTTCTTAAGCTTGTTTTAAATCCTCTTCACTTCAACTCTTCCTCTACCCATTATCTCTCTCTAAACTTTCTCTCTCTAAAGATAATAACCCGAATGTAATACCCTATAACACAACTGGTTATTCTAGTGAGAGAAATGATATCATGAAAGAGGGAGAATGGAGTACAGATCATACTTGTGTTGTTAGTAGTTTATTTGGGTAAGATTACAATTTATAAGAAAGGAAAGATTATGTCATATTAAAGTATTGATTTCCATTGTTTTAAAAGTGAAGAAAGAACAGATGTAAATTGATGAAAACCCTAAATTTACCCAACCACCACTTAGGCAATTCTCTTTACTAACAAAATGGAAACAAAACTCTACGTTCTTGTTGTCTATTACTTTCTTAATTTCTCATATTCCCTCTCTACATAAATTAAATTCATTCTAGATTCTACAGAAACATTAGGGTTTTTAGAGAGCGAAAGAGGAACAGACAATTGGTAAGGTTAAATATGTGGTGGTAAGTGAAAGTGGGGACGGTCGATCATCCGTCACTGTTTTTTCACCACCACCATAAGTTTGAGAAAGATGGAAAAAAGAGACAGAGCAGAGAAAATAAAATGATAGCGGTGGGTGAAAATTATGGCGGTGATGGTCGGAATGTGTGGATGAAGGTGAGGTGAAGATGGAGTCTAAGGGTTAGAAAACAATTTGATATATTTTAGGACTAAAAAATAAATATGCCCCCTAAGTCAATCTTGATTGACTAATTCTTTATGCCCCGAAGATCTTTTGTTATTCTCCAAAGCCGCGACCTTCTTAAAACCCAACTTTCTTATCAACAAACAAGGAACACCATACATCTAGCTTGGGAAAATTCACATCAAAATCTTACTATAAGTGTGAGGAACATCACCTACACAATCAATTGTCTCCCAAGATCCTCATATTCAGTTGACACCTCGCCAACAATGGAATAGCAGTACTCATACGCATTGGAAAGATCAATTTTATTATTGATTATACATTCTACCTATGCGAACAAGTGTATGACACAATTGATCACTTATTTTGCCAGTGCCCGATCGTCACAACCATCTTCAGTGCCAGAAGGATCCGACTGATGCAGGACTAAAGATTAAAATCACAGTCCATCTTACCACTCATTGACTCGAGGTCAAATCAGGTAAATATTGAAGTATGTGCTTGTGTAATTGTCTTCAACGTTTAAAAAAGGAAGAAAGAAAGAACATATTTATGAGTCTTCATTTCATGATTCCATCCATAATCTATTATTACAAACACACTAACAAATATCTTTTCACTCTCCCAAGTCTCAAGGTTGTATACACCCGGTTCCACCTAGCGAGGGAACAACTAACCACCTTGTCCAGTCGAGACCCTAGCTCAGGACATCAAGATCAATGTCGATGGTCCCTTTACAACCTCGAAGGTCAGAGCAGTAGTCACCCAAGATGATTATGGTCCTTCCGTAGGAGCCTCATGTAAACAAATCCATGCACAATTGGCTGACAAAAGCAAGGTGCAAGCTTACTTACTCGATGTTCAACTCACGATCCATTTCCCGTCAACAAATTTTACCATCAAAGGCGACTTGCAAGTGGTGGTGATTGGTGAATAGTCTAAATAGCACAGTCAAGAAATACCATGGAGGCACCAAAAATTAGGAGAGAAGATCTTTTCATTAGTTGCGGCTTATGACAATATCCTGTTTCGTCCAAACCATCATTGTCCGAAATTTTGATGTAACAAGATTTTGGAATATATAGAATCCTCCAGTCTGTATAGAATCTAGTCTACATGAACCTATGAAATCTGTCTTTGACAAAAAAAAATTAACTTATATAGGCCCATAGAAAAGCTACATGTAAATATAGCACTAGTTCAAAAAGGTAAACTTTTTTTTTTTGTTCAACTAGATATTCATATATTAAATAACAAAGTTATTACAATACTTATTAACTAACATACAAGGGACATTCCTTCATAGTTTAGTAGCTTCCTTCTTTCTCGCTCATTTCGCTAATTTATCTGCACTGGAGTTGCATTCTCTCTTCGTGTACTCGAATTTCACCGCTTCAAATTCGTGTTTATTATCGCAAATTTTTCGTATGTGCATCAGGGATTGCCAGTGAAGTGAATGATATTTATTGTGAAGATGTTTGATGAGATTGATATTGTCGCTTTCCATAATGATATTCTTGTGATTGTTCTCTTTTGCCCATTCAATTCCGAATAATATATCCATAGCCTCCCCTTCTTCACTATTTCTGGCTCTGGTAGATTTTACTTGAGCTGCTCTAAATTTAGATTCTGCATTGTGAACAATCAAGCTAATTTCAATATTGGATGTTAGGTCAATAAAGGATGCATCAACGTTAATTTTTATGAAATTTTGAGCTGGCGGTTGCCATTTCTCGTTAGTTTTTTGTTTGATTTTCTCTTGTTTTTTCGTGATTTTAGGGAAGTTTTCAATCATTCTAATTATTTTTTTGAGATCGTTGATTTCATGTTGAAAGCAATGATCGCATCTCACTTTCCAAAGGATCCATAATATGTTCGCAAAGTGAATATTCTCTTTGGTATAACAGCCGTTATCATCTGCTTCCCAAGAGAATATCCATTCAGAAATAGAAGTAATGTTTTCAGAGATGATATTGTAGTGAAACCATATATTTTTAGCCAAAGAACAATGTAATAAAGCATGTTCAATAGATTCTGTATAAGTGCAATTCGGGCACGAAATGTTGTTGTCAATGTATTTTCCTATTCTTTCTTTAACAGGCAGAGCTTTGGTAAAGATTTTCCATATAAACATCTTTATTCGCGGTATAGTTTGGATAGACCAAATGAAGTTCCAGTTCTGATTACTTGTATTAGTGTTCATATGGTTGGAGCTAAGATGCTGGTACATAGAGGTAACTGTGAATTTGCCCGACTTGGTAAGCTTCCACCTGAGCTTGTCTTTTCCTCCAGTGTTAAGCGGTATTGCTCTAATGAGATTCTGAGTAGTAGCATCAAAATTCTCTCTGAGAATATCAATATTCCAATTGTTGTTAGAGATAAGTTGAGATACTTTAGTAAGTTCGGATTGATTGTTGTTCGAGATTGTACTATTGATCTCAGGGATCCAATTGTCAGTCCATATGTTGATGTCATTTCCCGATTGCACTTCCCATGCTGTTAATTCTTCAATTTGATTATAATGTTTCCTTATAGTTTTCCAGTTCCATGAGTGATGCGCTTTAGCAGGGCCCGGGGTTTGGGAGTGAGGAAAATATTTTGCTTTAAGTAGTTTAACCCAAACCGCCTCCGGCTCTGTTTTGATTCTCCACGTCATTTTAGAGAGTAAAGATGTATTATCCAGATCTGGCATGTGGAGCCCTAGGCCTCCCTGATTCTTTGGTTTGCAAATATCTGACCATGCTTTGGTGCAAATTCCTTTAGACTTACCCCACCAAAAGTTCCGCTGAGCGGCATTAATTAAATCCATCGTTTTTTTTTTATTAAAACGGAAATACATTAAACTTTAAAGTAGTCTACAATACAAATAATACAAATCAAAATTATAAAAAATGAGGAAATGCATGATGTATCTTCGATCTGGTTGAATGGGAGATGAAACTTGTACCTAGCATCCTTCGTCTTCTGTTTCCACCATCTCTTTAGTTTAGAAGATACGGAATTTCTATAAGCTCCCCGTATTATCTCTATAGGCACCACATTTACACATGAATCCCTCAAAAATCTTGGTTGCAAAAAGCACGTAGCGGTAATGTGGGGTGCCTATAGACCTACCCTAGAAGACATACACAACTCTTGAGAAACCCATGTGTCTTTTCTTATTTCCTTTGACATTATATTCCGAGAGTCCAAACATTTACCTGACATTGCTGTTACATAATGAATACAATATAGAATAACATCATTAATTAAATTAGCATAACAACTACTATATATCATAAAGACATTTGAACCCTAAAGCATATAAAAACCCTTATGTCATCTTAGGTGCCAAGAAACAATCTATTCCTAATTTTACTTATTGTCTTAATTACATGGAATAATATTAATGATATATTGCTTTCACCGAAGTTTGATCTCAAGACCTCGTTAGATAAAGAAAAGGTAGGTACCAAATGAAAAAAAATGGTAAATCTGTCTTTTATCCTTGTGTGAAAGACAAACAAAAATGATATCAACCGAATGGATTGTTTTTTATTTATTATTTATTGTCGTATTATCGAATTATAAATACAAACAATTAACAAAAAATTGCTAGTCTTTTATCGATATAACTTCCTTTAGTGGATATAATTACCAAAATAGATCGATATTACATGAAACAATAAAAGCAACAAAATAGAACCACATAATAGATTCCAATGAATATATTAACTAAAGGAAGTTATTCTCATCCTTATTTTATCCATAAAAATTGGAACAAAGTTATAACCAATTTTTTAAGTTCAAGCGATCATAATATCCTCAGGAGTAAGACCCAATGCGGCTATAACTTTACCGCAAGAAGCAAGTGGTTCTTTCTTCAAGAATCCCAAAGAGTTAACGAAACGTACTGGAGAGGGAATACCACTGTTGCTTGTAATAAGAACACGACCCATGGTTCGGCCGGGTGCCTTTTCGTTGCAGTCTTCTCTTGGGCTCTCTTTTGCAATAACTTCACAAACTTCTTCTTCGTGATCTCCATTTGCTGCGATCGAGTAAATACCTTTGTCGTTGGTTTCACCGTCGGCGGTGTATGTTACGTGTCCACCTTCACGATCTCTGCATTCTAGTGTCACCTTAGCACCTAGACACACAAAAAGAAATACGGTTATAACGGAGAAAGAACGACGACCATAAAATTTTGAACGAGTATAAATATTGATATTACCTTTGATAGGTTCGGTAATTTCAGTTTCAAATCCGGCCCTGCATGTATCGCAGTAAATCTTGCCTTCGACATGAAAATCATCGGCACGAGCAACAGACAAGATGCATAGAGCAGCAACAAGAAAAACAACAATTTGAGAAAACTTTGCCATCTATTGAATATTTTGTTTTGAAACTAATTGCTTGAGAAAAGATGGCTGAGAGAATTCTCTAAAACAAGATTGCTTGATATTAAAGATAAACATTTAATGGGCTTATATAGGGTATTAAGTAGTCTAATTTTAGATAGGTGGTTGTTATTTGTTAGGCATTTTGTTCGTTTATTTGAACTAGTCTAATTAAAGGACAATTATTTGTGGGAAGGAGAAAAAAGGGGACAACCCTAACTTACTAACTTACGTGTAAGAATTATTAGGTTGTTTTCTAAATTTATGTATCTTTACTTGATTTTATTTGTTTTGCTCTTTGATCCAAAATTTGAAAATATTTTGTTTTTATCCCTCGAAACACTTATTTCCACTAATATTTCTTTGCACTTTACCACAATATCAGCAAAACTTAGGGATAATGTTTGTAGTCATGTGTAATGGATAACGCGATTTTGGACAATAACCTAAGTTATTGCAACACAATAACTAGGTTATTGCAACAAGAATACTTGAAGTAATTGAATAATACAAAGGGGATATGGTCACAGTTGAGTATCATGTTACATGTGAATGATTTGCATAAGCAGCAAGATCGATCAAGTGCAATAGTATTACAACTTCTATAGCAGAAAATAAATAAAATAGATTCAATAGAAGATGCTTGATGATGGACATAGAAAATGATGGAGCTTAGATCCCATCCAATAACTATGTACAAGACGTGATCCACCATCCAGAAGAGTCACTAAACACCGCCCCACATGCCGAGTCCGTTGCAATGATCGCCCGTGAATATGTATTTTAGAGTGGTGGTTCGGTGCTTAAGCCGTGGTAGGCCCTGATTAAGAAATGTTTTTTGTAATACGTGAAAGTTGGTAACCCTAGTATGATAAAAATAGAGCGCGGCTTCGGAGAATAAAGGAAAATCTTTGGGGCTTAAAGAATTAGTCAATAAACGTTGATTTGGGCATTTCTTATTTTAATCCAAAAATTGACTTGATCAAACATTGCCCCCTAATCTCAATCTCCCCCCCCCCCCCCCCTCTCCCTCATGTTCTCTCTTTCTCTTTCACTTATTATCTCTCTCACGTTCTGACTTTAGATCTTTCTCTCTTTCTTTTATTGTAGATAACTTTCATCTCTCTCGATGCGGGCATATTTCTCTGTAGATTAGTTTCTCTTTTTCTCTTTCTCGCAGTCTTTATCTTTTTTTTCGCAGTCTCTGTCTCTCTCCCCCTCTCTCTCTCTCTCTCTTGCAGTCTGCATAGATCTCTTTGTAGAGATCACAAAGTTTGTGGCCACGAAATGTTTTTTTGCCACAAAATGGTCAGGGCCACGAAACGTTTTGTGACCACAAATTCTCGGAGGGTTTTGCCAGAAACCTCCCTCGAGGTCTGGTCACTTCCCTTCACCGAACAATGTTTGTGAAAGAGAGAGAGAGAGAGAGAGAGAGAGAGAGAGAGAAACAGAGTGAGAGAGAAGCGAGACCGATCAAGAAATAATAAGAGATTGAGAGAAACACAGTGAGAGATCGAGAGACATAGATAGTGAGAACAGTAGAGAGAAAGCCCAACAAAAAAGATAACAATCAGTGTGAAAAGAGAAGAGAGGAGAGAGAAGAGGTGACAATGGTGGTCGGAATGGTGGTGGTAGGAAGTTGTGGTGGTGAAGGTGATAGAGAAGGTGAAGATTAGGGGGTAATGTTTGATCAAGTTAATTTTTGGGTTAAATAATAATATTCCCCCGAAAATGTACAAAAATCATAGATTCCCTAGAGATTTTATTCCCCAAACATTATTCTTTATGCCCCAAAGTTGCGGCCTAAAAATAAGCCAAAAATGTCATTATTTAATTATTACATGTTAATATCAAGTTAATAAAAGTCTTTATTGCATGTCATTGTAGGCTCATATCACTAAAAGACCATAACGTTTCAATTAACATTAAAACAAAAAAAGAAAAGAAAACAAACTTAGTAACTTAATCAACTTTGATCTTGATCGATTTGTGGGTTTCGATTCAGATCTTCTAGTGTAATCCACTATCTTCACTGGAAAGGCGTCATATCTTGGGTTTCTATTTCTTTCGATATCCATCTTCGTCTAGTCAGAAGCAATGGCAAAGTCATGTCGTTAAATGACTTAACTCTCTTTGTGTCGGTGCTTTCTTGTTTAGTTCTGCTTACTTGATGATCTAAATTTCATGTTTCTTACTCCATCTCTCTGGTAAGGTCTTTAGATTTTCATTTTTTAGCCACAATTTATCTTTTGTGTTTTAAGTGGCTATCCCTTCATATGTGCTTGGTAAGATTCTGAGTTTTATGCCCTAAGTGTTCTGAAGTCGAGATTGATAGCTTTATAACATGAGTTGGTTTTTTGTTCATTAACCATATGATAGTTGAGTAACTGAAAAAATTTAGAGAACGTCGTTCTCAATATTGTGACTGCATGATTAAATTTGAGGCATGAAACATACTAAAGATCTTATAAATCATTTGTTCATCAGCAGTGGATCTCCGCCTACTTCAATCGTGAAACAATGCAAAGACTATTGTTATATGCAAAATTCTTATTATAAAAACAGGTCAGTTGGTTATTTTAGGTTACTCTGACCGTTCATTTTTTCGGAGAGTTCGATAGGGATCATATTCGACTGATGATATAAAATCATTTTTATGTAAATAGATGATGTGACATGAAAATGTCACATTTGAAGCGCCTAACTTAGACTAATTAGTCCGTTTCGAGTGTTATTTCTAACAATTTATTTCTTTTTCTTGTTAGGTATCTTATTTGGAGTTAGGCGTTTGATTTAGAATAAAACGAAGCAATTATCACTTTTCATCTCATGCGGCCAAAACCGATAGCTCAAGGGTACTTTGGTCATTATGTACTAGAGGTATTTTGGTCATTATGTATTAAGGGTACTTTGGTCATTTTGGTTAAAAGCAGTGTTCGGGTGACAAGTGGATCCATGGTGATACCGACGGCGAAAATGAAAGTCAAATCGGAGTACGGACGAGCAAGTTATCGAGGGAAGAAGTCGATGTACATTTCGCCTCTTGAAGAGATTTTAATTGTAGAGACATGATGAAGGCAGCCATTGGGTTTCAAATGAAAGCCAAAGCTCAAACCCAGAGCCGTAGCTAAGAGCCCAAAGAAGGATGACAAAGAGAGAATTTAGGAGCACCCTCTTCTAAGTCCAAGTTAAATAACTAAAGTTGACCAAGTCTAGGGCTTTAGATTTTAGTGAAGGGTTTGATTAAAAGAAAAATATACCAGGATAGAAGAGGGTCATCTTCTACAACAAATTTGGAATGCTAGGATTTTAGAACTTGAGAAAGAAGGGAAAAAGAAAGAAGGATCCGGCCAAGCTAGGTCAACCAAAGCTTGGTCGGCAAAGTCGCGACATGGGCAAGGCAAGAAGGGACAGCAGCTCGAGTGAGCTTGGACAGCAGCTCGAGCTAGCTTGGACAGCAGCTCGAGCTAGCTTGGACAGCAGCTCGAGCCGCTTCTTCACGCCGAAATAGCAGCACGGGAGGGCAAGATAGCAGCTCGGGATGTTGTGTTCTTCATCTTCAATACACGGGACGGCTCGGGAAAGGAAGCAGCTAGAGCGAGATGCACTTTGTAGCTCGGCAAAGCACCTATGTCGGCGGATTCTTCTCTTCTTCGGTCAGAATTTTCTAGGGTTTCCGGCCACTAGCTTGAGTGGAAATCATAGGGCTTTTACTCCCCATTCTATAACCTAGCTACCCATGTTTTTTTATTTGATTTTGACTTGAAATTTGTTAGAGAGAGAAAGCTAGGGTTAAGCTTTAATGGTGATTGGTGATAAATGGAGAAGATGATGATGATTGTTATAGGGAACCTAAAATTTCACTAAAGGGAGAGCGGTTGCACCTTAAAGACTCACTTTTTCCGACGATCTTAGCCTCACACCACATCGAAAAAGGGGGATTCTCTAATCATTTTCTTGTAATTTATTATTCATTCACCATGTTTAGCTAACTTTAGTGTGTCGATTATGAGATGAATTTGTGATTATCTTTGTGATGATTTAATGTTTTGATAATAAATCGATGTTCTGTTATTTCGATTACTTGTTTCAATCGTTTTCCATGTGTCTTGTCAAACACTTTGCATAGTTAATCGATTAGGCGAAGTGATCGATATCGATCGTAGTCTAGGTTAAAATTTCATGTGTCTTGTCATGCACTTCACATAGTTAGGCGACTAGACGACATTTTCGATGATTTGGTTTTTTTCGTTTAAGAAGTTTGCTTGAATAAGTATTATCTCCGAACTTACGTAGTGCTTAGAAACATCCACATGAGGAATCGAGACTATGTTTGTATCAATTCATTCGATTGGACCGTATATAGTTGTAGGTTCACCACAACGGATTCCCGGACCTCGACGCTTCTCTCACTTGTTTGTCTCCCGACTCTTGTTCCTCCGACTCTTTTCTCGAATCTCTCTCGCCCGTTTTACTTAGATTATTTAGTTTAGTTTTAGTTTTTTTTTTTTTGCTCATTTGATATAAAAACCCTCGTTTATCTTTGTTCCTTTCTGTTTTAGTCTAAGTTAGTTTGTCACACTTAAACCGGTGAACTAGACCATTTGATATCGGATTTACCTTCCTATCCTTGGATCGACCTCGATTTTACCGAGTTACTACTTGATACCTCCGCTTGGGTGGGCAACCTTTCGGGGGCATCAATAGACTAAAAAAAAGAAGGGGATTAGTGTCAAAATCGATTATGATCTCCCTGTAATAACTACTCCCACATTCTCCCTACTTTTCTCTCTCAAGATTTATACTCAGTTGGGATATCCATTCCTAATTTCTCTTCACAACTACGCACCATATTTCTTCTCCCTTACCTTCTTTATTTTCTTTCCCAAAAGTATATTTTTATTATGTTTCTTCTTCCTTCCTCATAAAAAAAAAGTTTAACGATATCTTCATCTTCTCCCTTTGGAGTAAATAAAAAAATATGATTTATCGGCGTTAGCCAAGAAGGATCTGCCGCGTCCGTAGAACATGGAGGAAACCTAGTAGAAGTAAAATCTTGTCGTTGGAGATTTATGAAATCATTGCGAGCTTTTGGAATGATGGTCTTCTTAAGGTGATCATACCTATCTTTCAAAATATTCCATAAAGTTAGTGGTTCTGCCACATACAAGTATCCTCACTCAAGGTCATAGTGTATGTGACGTCTTAATTGAGTTAAAGCATGAGCATGTAACATTTTGTATGCATGCATTATTCCTTTAATAATAGTATTTAGAAGACCTCTCTATATTTTAAGTTAATCTTACTTCCACGACACACTCCATATAATTCTTTCCGATATGTCTAGAGTTGTAAAATCAAGTCTAGCAAAGTTAGACATCTGTAAATAAAAATATTATACCTTCACTGATATCGATGTCAAAAAGCGAGTAGTGTAACGGATTAGCTGGTTCAGTTTGGATTGACCAATGAATAAAATAACTATACTCTCAACTGACTAGAGACTCTTGTCGATAATGTTATAATTATAAAAATCGGAGTGAGAAGATTACATAAACAAACTATAGTATTTGACTCATAAATATCTATGGTAAACTAAAGAGTAGCAAACCACTTTTATTCTCAAATCTCTCTACATAGAATAGTAGAAGGATGGGTATTTATGCCCAACTCCAAATTATAACAAAACAACACGTATGCTTCTTGCTTATAATAGGTCAACAACAAGTGCAGATGGATAATATTCGAGATTTTATTGCTGACAATATTGCTCGTGCGAATGATGTGAATAAGGATGATGATTAAGTTATACATTTTCCTGAGATATTTCAATACTTTTTGCATTTAATTGTTTGGATTCTATAACCAACATATGTTACAATTATTTTAATAAAAATTGAATAAGGATGATGATTAAGTTATATATATATATATATATATATATATATAACATAAAATATTAACAAAAATAGTAGGATATATATATATAAACATAAAATATTAACAAAAATAGTCCTACTATATCTCATCTCCTGTTTGCAGATGATTAAATCCTTTTTGGTGTTGCATCAACTCAAAATCTGGATTCAATTATGGACCTAATGACGCAATATTCCAACTTCTCGGGTCAGTCAGTGAACTTTGATAAGTCCTCTTTCTTCTTTAGTACTGGTGTCCCTCATCATATCCAGAACGAATACATTACCACGTTAAATGCTCCAAAGATGACGAATGAAGCTAAGTATTTGGGAGCGTTAATCCTAAAACCAGGAAACAGGATATATAGTCATGATTGGCTACTGGAAAAATATCAAAAAAATTTATCGGGTTGGAAACAAAAGCTCATATCTCAAGCTGGGAGGACAGTTCTTCTTAAATCAGTGCTTAATGCGTATTGTACATATCCTTTCAGTTACCAATTAGTTCCGAAACATACTCATAAACAACTCGAGCAAATGGAACGAAATTTCTGGTGGGGTTACTCTACAGAAGACAGGAAAATGCATTTTGTAAGATGGGAAATAATTTGTAGTCCTGAACATCAAGGTGGTCTTGGCATCCAAACATTATCAGAAGTAAATGAAAGTCTCATAGCCAAAATGACATGGAAACTCATAAGTAATAGTTCAGCTATGTGGTGCAAATTACTCAGATCAAAATACTTAAAGAATGAAGACTTTTGGAACTCTACAACTACTTATTCAGCATCCCTTTTCTGGCTTTCAATTTTGAAAACCAAAGAAACAATGAAGACAAATGTATTGTGGGTGGTAGGAGATGGATCCACTATCAAGATAGAAACAGACCCATGGATTCCACAAATTGAAGATCACAAACCTAGGATGCTATTACCTCTACCACAGAGTATTAATTTTGTCAGAGATCTCATGC